>NC_136927.1:80401361-80736493 GCF_949752795.1 Hyperoodon ampullatus | reverse complement strand
AAGACAAATACATAAGACTACCAGTGGTGAGTATTATGAAGCTAAAAGCTGCACTGGCTGTTTCTGCCAATATTTTTTCTCTTCTCATTGCCTTTGGAAAGGAAATAAAGGATGCCACTTAAAAGGCCATGAGTCTTTGTCAGAAATTGTGGCTGGTTCTTTGAAATACTCAACTTGACACTAGAATTTCTTATTTTGGTGTTGGCCGCCTCCTACCAGGGCTCTTTCCTTGAGGCTGAAACCCTGGGTACAGATAATGCCTTTTTATTTTTGTGGTAACTTTTGAGGGTGCGGCAAAAAAATCTTTCTTTTAAATTCCAGGAATGCAACTTCTTGTGCATTTGCATTGCAAAATTTAAAAAAAAAGACACTTTTATTAGCAACACTCTTAGGCTCTCCAGCCCTCTCTCCCCACTCAATTTTCATATTATTTTTTATATTAAACAATTAACAGATTTCATTTTGAGATAATTATAGATTCACATGCAATTCTAAGAAAAAACATAGAGAGGATCCCTTAATCCTTCACCAAGTTTCCCTCAACGGTAACATGTGCATAAGATAAACTGTTATCACAACCCGGAAACTGATACTGTTGCAATCGCCCATCCGACTCTCATTGGGCCAGTTCTACATGCCCCAGTTCTACATGCCCTCGTTTGTGTTCAATTTTTGTACCAAACTATATTTTGCGTCCTAATGCAGCTGATTATTTAAAGAATTCTACTTTGATTCCCTCAGGAAATAAGCTATTATTCACTGATGTGTTTTATAAACTAAATCTGACTTTTCATACAGGGCATTTCTTTGAAGCACAGCCAAGAAGGACATGTAAAAAAGCGTCACTCATAATGTTTTCATGACAAGGTGGTAGGCATCACCTTTGGTTCAGCTCATATTGGTTTTAAGGCAGTTTATTTGCAGAAAACTCAAGTTTACGTCCATTTGGCTTTCAGACAGCAAACAGCTTAATGTGGATTCTCTACAATTTATCTCGTAATCCCCACGTGCAACAAAAGCTTCTTAAGGAAATTCAGAGTGTACTGCCTGAGAATCAGATGCCACAGGCAGAGGATTTGAGGAATATGCCATATTTGAAAGCCTGTCTGAAAGAATCTATGCGGTAAGAACACGTACCTAAGCCAATATGAATATGTCAGAAGGCTGTTTTCTCCAACACATAATAAGGGGTGCCCTCCCACAGATGGCTCCCACAGTTGATTCGTAAACATTTACCAATTTTACCAAGCTACAAAAAAAAAAAAAAAAAGAGCCTCTGGACCATATTCCTTTCCCATTACTCATTTCCTAAATCATTTGGGCAAATTCTATTAAATCTTGGAAAGTCAGAGTCTTGCCCTTTAAATCATTAGAGTAAATAATAATACTCTAATGGATGCTATAAGCAATAATTAAGATTAGGGGCACGATTGAAGGATGTGAGATGAAAGCTCAGCAAGGAACCATATTATTATATGATAAGACATAGAGACACCTTTGTTTTTGAGCCTCTGTATAAAATGTTCTTTGAAAATTCTTTTTCTGGAAAACAAAGCTCACAATGTCTTAGGGTCAGAAGGAAATATCTTTAACTTCATGAAGGGTAGTTAGGAGAAACCGAGAACAAACAACAGGCTTGAGGGCGAAGCATGTCAATGTACACATTTGAATGTGTACCGGGAATGAAACCGAACAAACACTATTAACAGCTATGAAGCAGGCTTGTACTTGGGGGTTTAACCAACACAATAAGATAAAGAATATAAACAAGAGGTGTAAATATTGGGAAGAAAGAGACAGAACTTCTTTGTAAAGAGCTGGGATCATGTTCCTTTTTTGAGAACTCAGGCAGCAACTATTTATTTAAACAGGATCTGCATTCCCTTGAGCTAGAACTTGGTCCGTGCCCACTTTGACATCTCTGATTTTGTTTTTTCAGGCTTACCCCGAGTGTGCCATTTACAACTCGGACTCTTGACAAAGCAATGGTTCTGGGGGAATATGCTTTACCCAAAGGAGTAAGTAGAATTTGTACAGTCTGTACCTTACCCTTTTCAAATATCCATCAGATCTCCCTAAACGTTTCTACTGGGAGAGCATTCATTTTGGAAATGTGTAGATTGCAGTATATAGTTGACGTGCTGTGTAGTCTAGCATTAGGAATAATGGTTATGGAGACAGGCCTGGATTCAAGTATAGCCTTGAGTGAGTTACATAACCTCTGCGAGCCTGTTCTCTCATCTATAAAATGGGAATAATAAAACCTGCCACATGGGATTGTTGTGAGAATGTGATGTAAAATTTTAAAGTTCATGGCCTATTTATTGTGCCAGTATCACCTGGCACATTTCAAGCACTCAATACATGTTGGCATTCATCATTATTATACATTTGTGGGTTACTTTCACATTTGTAAGGTGATGGCTTTTGTAAATTTTGCTATTCAAACGTTTTCTTTAAGTGCTTTGTGTTTTTAGACAGTATTGATGCTAAATACCCATGTGTTGGGGTCCAATGAAGAAAATTTTGAAGATTCAAGTCAGTTTAGACCCGAACGATGGCTTCAAGGCAAGAAGAAGATCAACCCTTTTGCCCATCTTCCATTTGGCATTGGGAAAAGAATGTGCATTGGTCGCCGATTAGCCGAGCTCCAGCTCCACTTGGCTCTCTGCTGGGTAAGACCCTGATGGGATTTCTGCAGCTGTATTCTGGCCTATTCCTCAAGGCAGGAGAAGAGGGGTGATTCTGCTTTTTTGTGCTTCTGTGTTTCAGATCGTCCGCAAATATGACATCGTGGCCACGGACAAGGAGCCTGTGGAGATGCTGCACTTGGGCATCCTGGTACCCAGCCGACAGCTCCCCATCGCTTTCTACCAGAGATAGGAGGCCTCAGGTGAGCATCTGGGGTGTGGAGAATGGCCAAGAGGTGAGCCAAGCTTGGAAGTCAACCATACTTGGCTTGGAGTCCCTGCTCACTGTTGGTTCACTGGGTGATCTTGAACAGTTACTTAACCTTTCTGCCTTCACTTTTTTTTTTCATTTGTAAAATGGGGACCAAAATAGTATCCATCCAGAAAGATGATATGAATACAAAATACCTAGCCCAGAGTCTGGCATCAGCTAAGTGCTGATGCTCCAAATGCAAGTGCTCCAAAATGCAAGCTGCTTGTCATGGTTTTTGCATGTGAATATCGGGGTGGGGGGCAAACTTTTTCTGTAAAGGACCAGTTGGCAAATATTTTAGGCTTTGCAGGACATAAGGTCTCTCTCACATCCACTTTACTCCACCTCAGTGCAGCCTCAGACAACTGGTCAATGAATAGGGGTGACTATTGTATTAGTTTTCTATTGTTGCCATAACAAATTACTAAAACAAATAACTTACAAATTACTAAAATTGTATTAAATAGCACACATTTATTATTTTATCATTCTATAGGTCAGAAATTCAACACAGCTCTTGCCAGGATAGAATCAAGTTGTCATTTGGCAGGGCTATGTTCCTTTCTGGAAGCTCTAGGGGAGAATCTGTTCCCTTACAAATTTCCGTTGTTGGCAGAATTTAGTTTCTTATGGCTGTAAGACTGAGGTTTCTGTTTTCTTGCATCAACTAAGAGTTATTCTCAGCTCCTAGAGGCCACCATTCCTTGGTTCATGACCTCTTCCTTTGTCTTCAAAGCCAACTAGCCTCTAGGCTTCAAATCCCTCATCCTTCTTCTGTTGCATCTCTCAGACAGGATATCATTCAGGATAATCTCCCCATTTCGAGGTCTATAAACTTAATCACATCTGCAATGCTTCCTTTGCAATGCAAAGTAATATATTCACAGGTTCTGGGGATTAAGGACTAAGCTTTTTTTGAGGGCCATGATTCTGCCTACCAGTACTATATTTCAATAAATATTTATTCGTAAAAAGAGGTGGTAGTACTTATTGGACCACAGGGTCTTGATTTACAGACCCCTGGCATAGAAGAGGAGATATTTACCATCCTGTATTAAATACAATGTAATACTTTTTCTGCAACATACCATTTATTACCTTTTCTGACAGTGTGGGCGTTC
Source organism: Hyperoodon ampullatus (assembly GCF_949752795.1). Taxonomy (NCBI): domain Eukaryota; kingdom Metazoa; phylum Chordata; class Mammalia; order Artiodactyla; family Ziphiidae; genus Hyperoodon; species Hyperoodon ampullatus. The sequence continues at coordinate 80,732,429 of NC_136927.1, read as the reverse complement.
TCATACCAACTTCATAATTTTTGCCATATTCATATATCAGCTATTTAATTGCTGCTTAATTATTTCCTTTAAATTAACACAGGCCTAATAGTATACTTTAGCCTTATTTCTAATTTCCTTGATGAAATGGTGTTTTTTTAGTCTAGTTATTTCCCCCTAATCCACAATAAAATGAATTTTCAACTACTGAAGTGATAAGAAGTTAGCCTGAGAAATCTCTAGTATTATCAGATGTGGAAATATGACATTTCTGACACATAGCTTTATAGAATTAGGTGTCAGTGGTAAAACTCAGTCTCAATCACTCTTCCCTTTCAATGACATCACCTAGAATTTGCCTAGAACTAGTTGCTATTTGCTAACTGCAAGTTAAGGGTATTTGCTGATAGGTGGATTATTTCGGGAAACATGCAATTACAGATGAAATTTCTGAATGAGGCCCAGTGAATTCCTCCCTATTTGTCTGGTATCATTAGGCAATTGTCAGATTCTGAACATGCCAACAAACAGAGTTGAATCAAGTAGGATAACAAAGAAATTCTAGCTTAATTGCGAAACTTCCAGTCTTCAGCTAGGACAGTGTGCACAGTTATCTTGGTGAAACACAAGAGCCCAGGGCACTACTGGTTTTAGCATTTATTTTTTTGCTAATAATTCCTCTTGTTTAACTATACTGCTCTGATGTATAATTGGGGTATACTTTATTTTCCAGATTTTTTTTTTTTTACCAAGACCACGAGCAGCAATTTTTACCCTTTTGCAAGAATGAGGCTTTGGGCTTCTGCATGGCAGGAAAGCAAACATCAAAAACCTGAGCATGAAACAGCATGTAAAGAACATTCAGTCCCAGGTGTTTATACTCCTTCTTCTGTATAATTGTTCTAGAAGCTGTACTGTCTATGTAGCTGATGGTATTTATTAAGATGGTATCTGGCTCAGGGAAAGCAGATTGTTGGAATACCAGGCACCCTACAGGGTATACCGCCTGCTTACTCGTAACTGACACGTAACTAACATCAGCACCATCCTGACTTTCATAGAATTGCTCATCATCCTGTTTTCTCTTGTATAGGGCAGTTGGGCACTTATCCGTTGGTCAGGTAAAAGTCACTAAATGTTTCTGTCCTAGCTTTACCAGGTTCACTGCTGGAATCTTCACTTCTCAGAAGTTTACATTTCACAATGAAAGACCAACTATACCTAGATTATTGGGTGCCCTGTGTAGTATTGACGATCCATTTGTTGTAACTCCGTTTAATATGTTGGGGAAAATACTGCTTAATAATAGAAGCAAAACTAAATATTGGTTAAAGTTGTCAGGTCCCTATGAAGCTGAGGTTTTTTTTCTTGTTTTGAAATAGAAACATTATTGGAAAATTAGAGAAAACCTCTATGTTAAGAAGTACTTTAATGAAGTCAAAACCTCCTATCTAAGAATGCCTTAATGATTTACTGTGGCATCATTGTGTTAAAGGATCCTGAAATTATTTAATTATGGCATTGAGTCTATTTAATCTATTAAGGACTGGATCAGTAGTTTTTAAATTGTGTGTGTGTGTGTGTATATATTCTAATGGCAATTTGCTACATCACTTAAAAATATATATATGATATTTGATTTAGAAGTTTAGGGCAATGTTCTAAAGTTTAGTTATGGCTTAAAAATATTCAGTGACTTTCCCTGCCTTAATTTTCCCAGCTATAGACGGGCCAGTAGTAAAGTGTGCATACATTATAGATTAACTAGGTAAACCATGTTATGTGACTTGAACTCCTTGGGAAAATATGATTTCATAAATGGAAAAGGTATATAGATTTAAGCAATACTTGTAAAACTCTTAAAAATTGTGTTTACATATAGTTTATTTGCACAGGTTTTTACTACTACTTTTCCTAAAAGCATACTATATGTTTCTGTATATTTGATAAAGATTTCCCTTTTTAGGTTACATTTTTAGACTATTTCAGAAGTGTACATTTATATCTTTATTTTGAACAAATATGTGCACATCACCAAAATAAGTATATGCTTTCTCACTGCTGTGAAATTCTTTTTAGAATTATAAGTCCACATGTGTTGTCAGATTTAATCTGTATATCTTCTTTGAATTCTCTAAAAGAATAAAAGTTTTCAAATATGTGAGATGTTTCCCCTTCATTGCATTTCATTTTTTAAAAAAATTTATTTATGTTATTTATTTATTTATTTATGGCTGTGTTGTGTCTTCGTTGCTGCACATGGGCTTTCTCTAGTTGCGGCGAGCGGGGGCTACTCTTTGTTGTGGTGCACAGGCTTCTCATTGCTCTGGCTTTTCTTGTCGCGGAGCACGGGCTCTAGGCATGTGGGCTTCAGTAGTCGTGGCATGCAGGCTCAGCAGTTGTGGCGCACGGGCTTAGTTGCTCCGCGGCATGTGGGATCTTCCTGGCCCAGGGCTTGAACCTGTGTCCCCTGCATTGGCAGGCGGATTCTTAACCACTGCGCCACCAGGGAAGCTCCTCCCCATCCCTGCATTTCTTACAACCAAAGTTAAACATTCAAACTTTGTCTCACTAGAAAATTTTGTCATGTGGCTAGTTTACAATATAATATTACAATAATATTTTACAGTAGTTTTACCAAAAGATGATCATTTGAATGGCAAAATAATTTTCCTTTTTTTACTCCATTCATTTCTATCTGCACCACCATCCCCTTCACTCTGGACCACAGCAGAAACTGCCAACTGATCGCTATCTTGCTTCCTTCTAGACTGTTCTTTGTCCATTGGCCATATCGATCTTTTTAAAACCCAAGCCCGATGGTGTCCCAGTCCTGCTTCGGTGGCATCCCATTGATCTCACATAAAGATCCAATTCCTTAAGCTGGACTTCGGTGTCTTGTAAAGTACAGCCCACTCACCCACAGGCCCCAGCACACACGAGCCACTGGAGGCCTCTGCACTCTGGCCACACTGGCTTCTGCCAGTCTCTTCTATTCTTTAAACACTCTCTGCCTCCCAGTTTTTGCACCTGATGTCTTTCCTCCTGGAGCACTCTTTCTTCACCTGTTCATCTCTCCTATGCACCAATCAGAGCGCAGCTCAAGCTTCCTGGAGGATGTCTTCCTGGATGATCGAAATCCCCCAGAGGTTGAGGCTGACACTCTCTCTCTCTCTCTCTCTCTCTCTCTCTCTCTCTCTCTCTCTCTCTATATATATATATATATATATATATATATATATATATATATATATATATATATCCTATTTGTTGGTCTCTGTTTGGGGGGAGCCCTGATTGATATACTCACTCTAAAAATGTACTAATATTACCTCCATTTTACAGATGTGGAGGAGGAAACTGAAGCTCAGAGTTTAAACAAACTTTAACTGTTTTTTACAATGAAAAGTTTTTTTAACTGATTATATAAATAATGCTTCTGAACTTGATGGTGGCTAATAAATCCAGGCACATTTCCCCAAAGTCATCCTGTTGACAGGTGGCTGAGCCAGGACTCAGCCAAGTCACACAACCTCCTGTCCACAGCCTGGTAGACGGGTGTGTGGTACAGTGCTCGGCCCAGGCGAACGTAACACACCTGTTATGATTGTCGCCAATCATACATGCCATTCAGCGTCTGTGGCTTTATCATTATGTCTCCTCCAGTCCCCATTCTGTCTCCCTGAAGGCCACCTCTATTCTATAGCTCAAACAAAAGTCTAATGTGTGCTTATGGGAAACCAGCTCATGAGGATACATTGGGAATGCTGTCCACTTGGCTTTTGAGATGTCCAGATAATTTTTGGAGAGAGAGAGGGAGGCAAGAAAAGAGGGAGGGGAAAAGAACTAAGGAAGGAAGGAGAGAATCGGGAGATCAAGGGATTTCCTCGATGTTTGTAGCCAAGATTCTACACACAGGATTGGTTCTGCTCCTCTGAATAGTAGAAAATAATTTATGGGGCAACTACTACTCATAAGCAGGTGATGGAGGGGAGTTGCATTATATGCACCTTTAACCCATGCAGACTTACCATCCGTGCTCAGAGCAGAGGTCTGACTACGACAGAAGGTAGCACAGGTGATTCCAGCAGCCTGAGTCTGGTTGCAGGACCCAGGGATCCCAGGGCTGATGGCGGGTCACTGGTGGAGGGAGTTAGCTCCTAACACAGCTGGGTATGGGATCTGGGGCGTCCCAAAGATTGGGCCAGAGCCAGGCCCAGCTGGTCTCAGCGAACGGCCAGGCCCGCTAGGAGCAGGCTGGGGCTGCAGACTGGGGGATTATGGTTTTCTAGTGTCTGGTGTCTGCCCCCTGGTGGGTGAGGCTGGCCCAGAGGCCAGAGCCGGCTATCTGGAGGGCAGGGCCAGGGCGCAGGGGATTCTGGAGCTGATGCGTCGGCGCAGGGGATTCTGGAGCTAATGCCTCGGCGCAGGGGGGCGGAGCTGCGTCCGAGGCCCTCTTGTGGGCAGGGCCGAGGCTAGAGGCGGCTGTGAGCTCAGGGGGTCTTTAGGCAGCCCGTCTGCTGATGGGTGGGGCTGGGTCCCTGCCCAGTCAGTTGCTTGGCCTCAGGCGTCCAGCACTGGCACCTATGGGCTGTCAGGTAGGGCCAGAGCTTGGCACTAATGAGCTGGAGGGAGGCTCCCACCAGGACAGCCGCCGGCAAGCGGCAGCGCCCACGCGGTAGGACGGTTCCTGAGGATGCCACCTGCCAGTGTCTGTGTCCCCAGAGTGAGCAGCAGCCAACCCCCGCTTCCCCGGGAGACTCTCCAAGACCAGCAGGTAGGTCTGGCCCAGGCTCCTATCCAATGACTGCTTTTATGCTGGGCCCTGGTGCGCGTGAGAGGTTGTGTGGCCCTTTAAGAGTGACGTCTCTATTTCCCCGCAGTCCTGGGGGGCTCCCGAAGTTAAACTCTGCCGACCTTCAAAGCCAAATGCTCTGGGGGCTCGTCTTCCCAGTGCAGGACCCCCAGGCTGGGGAGCCTGACGTGGGGCTCAGAGGTCACACTCTCGTGGGAGAACCTCTGCAGTGTAAAATTATTCTCCAGTTTGTGGGTCGCCCACCCTGGGAGTATGGGACTTGACTGTATCAAGAATCTGCCCCTCCTACCTGTCTCGCTGTGGTTCCTTCTCTGTCTTTAGTTGTGGAAGATCTTTTCTGGTAGGTTCTGGTCTTTTTCATTGATGGTTGTTCTGCAGATAGTTGTGATTTTGGTGTGCTCACAAGAGGAGATGAACTCAGGGTCTTTGCACTCTGCCCTGTTGGCCCCAACCTCTCAAGGGGGCATATATACCTTTCACAAGTGATGTGCAGGATGAATTTTGGAGGTATGCAGACAAATAATTTTTATTACTGATAATGTGTGTTTACAGTTATCTTCTGTAATACTAATTTTTTAAAAATGTCTAGTAGTATTATTAAATTTGCTTTTTAAATAAGTTGATTTACATTATAGAGGGGAGATGATAGTGAGTGAGTGATATTTCTTGAAGCATATAAATTAGGCAAAACAACCATGAAAATGGCACAAGGGTACCTGGAAATGAGGAATTTCTGGAATTTAATAACCCTAGGATGAAGGTATGAGTAGATTTTTCATTTTATAGATGAGGAGGCTGAGGCTTGGAGATTAATAAATGCTTATGTTTCTTGGAACTCGTATGCGATGGGGCCAGGATTTGAACCCAGGACGTTTGGCTGTGGAGCCCAGACACTCAGGTGGCCTCCGTGTTTCCCACCTCCTGTTAGTCACATCGTTATATAACCCCCTCAAAGTATGGGCAAGACCTGTGACTTGCTTCTAACCAATAGCCTATGTCAAAGGTGACGGGACCTCACGTCCCGATTATGTAATAGAAGATTGTCACATCTGTCCTCCCAGGAGACTCTCTCCTTTGCAGGTTTTGATGACTAAGCGGCTGATGGGGGGCTCCACGTGGCAAGGAACTGAGGGCAACCTCCTATTAAAAAGGAAAGTCCAAAAAGGAACCTAGTAAGTCCCAGATTAATCATCAGAACAGTATCATGCACTGATTTATCCAACAAATATCTATTAAATTGCACACTTGTTAAGGATAAAGGAATTCTATTCTCACGTTACAAGAGTTGTTCCTTGTTCCCTTCTGGAAATTCTCTGCTTTCCACAGTGTAATTCACTATGGAAACAAGTTCATCCCACCTGTCAAGACAGGATTGATTAGTTCTTTTTTAACACCTAAATTGTAGGAAATTATCTAACATCATTGTTCTCAAACGTGTTTAAGATTTTTAATTTCAGGTACATTTTGACTGTGGGAAAACCCCACATGACTTATCTTACTTCTCATTGCAAATGAATAGATGAAAATAAGGAAGAAAACATGAAAGTGAGTAAGAAGGGAGGGCACTGCTGTTTTCGAGACATCAGTGAAGTGGATTCTGGTTTTCATTAAATAACAGAAGCAGACTATTAGTTAAAATGAGGAACTAAAATTATAAGGCCACGAAGTTTAGCTCAGGATTGCCTTCTAGAAGTACAGCGTCAGCTAGATCAGGACCATAGACACAGCAGAATATGCTGCCATTGTGTTCTTAATGAAATTCCCAAGACAAATTCCATCTATTTTTCTTAGAGTTTCTGGTTAAGGGTGCTGAGTCTGACTTTGGATGAGCACTCATTCAATTTGCCAAGTTTTTCCAAGGTTCACTAGCAAGTGACCTGGGAAAAAATTCATATTAAGGCTTTAGAAGTCTACAAGTGCCGGAAGAGCTTAAAATAGTTAACTCATCAACTAGCCCGGAATGAACTTAGGATAAGTTTTTCTAACATGTTCCTTGTTAGGACCAGAAAAAAAAAACCAAAAAAACAGAAAACAACTTCATCTGAGGAAAGGACTATTCATTTGTGTAGGTCAATATCAAACTTCCTTGGTAATGAATGACTTTGGTAGTTATTCATGTTCTGGCAGATCTGATGAAATCACATTTTATCCCTAAATTTCTAAGTGACTTTGATCAAGAGATGTTGGAAGCTTGAAAATTTACACTAGCCTTCTAAAATGAACTGGATAACATGCTTTCTTTTCCTATTTTCAGAAAGGCATTGGATTATCAGTACCTTAAAAGTTAAACACCTATAAAACTACACAGGTATGCTCAGGACTGGCTACATAATTTGCAGGGAACTTCTTGTTAAAAAAAAAAATTAAGAATTTCAAGATAGTGGCACAAGGCATTAAACCAAGTGCCCATCTAAGCTTGGGGTCCCATGTGACTGTCCATGTAAGATCCCATAGCCATGGACCCAGCCCTGACATGGGCATGGAGGTGTTTGACCACCACGTCAATTGCTTTATTGATTATTGGTTTATTCAGATTTTCTTTTTCTTCTTGGGTCAGTTTAAGTAATTTACATTTTTTCCCCAAAGCTTGACTGAGGCTGGAGAACCCCCTCCTGAGATGGCTCCCTTATGGGGCAGCAAGTTGCTAGCCATTTGGACAGAGCCTTAGTTCTTCACTACATGGATATCTTCATAGAGTTTCCTGTGTGTACTTATAGCCCAGCTGACCTCTCCCAGTGAGAGCAAGGCAGAAGCCACATTTTCTTTTAGGAGATAAGCTTAGAAGTCACACAAGTCATTTCTGCAATAGCCTATTGGTTATAGAGGTCTGCCTTGCTCAGTATAGGAGACCACACAAGGTCTTAAATATTATTGGTGGCCCCCTTGGAGACTGATAACACTGTACTCTACGTCAAGAAGCTAATAATGATGATAATAATCATTTACTAAACTGCTTACTGTGTGCCAACAATCTAGTCAGCACTCTGTGTACATTATTTCATTTTATTTTTTATTTTTTTGGCCACGCAGCTTGCGGGATCTTAGTTCCCCAGCCAGGGATTGAACCCGGGCCCTCTGCAGTGAAAGCATAGAGTCCTAACCACTGGACTTCCAGGGAATTCCCCCCTTATTTCATTTTAAATTCACAGCGACAGCAACAAGTCCTTACTATTACCAACCCCGGGATATGAATGAATAAACAGGTTTGGATAAATTAAGTAACTTGTCTTCCCTTTTCTACAAAAGTTTTTAACAGAATTATCTAGACCAAACCTGGTTGAATCAGGGTTTCTCAGCATCAGCATTAGTGACGTTTAAAGCTAAATAATTCCCTGTTTCGGGGTGTTGTCCTGTGCATTGCAGAATATTTAGCAGCTTCCCTGATCTCCACCTGCTAGATGCCAACAGCACCCTCTCTCAGTTGTGACAACCAAAGATGTCACCAGACATTGCCAAATGTCCCCTGGGAGGCAAAATCACCGCAGTTGAGAATTACTGCTCACACTAGGATTTTTCTCTGTTGAGATGTCACTTCAGTATAGTGCAAAATTTCAAGCGTTGGATGCAAATTCCATCCATTGAAATGAGAATGAAAAGGAGCATGCATTCATTCCACAAACATGTATTGTCTCCCTAGAGACCTGAACACACAATTGTAAAAATGCCTACACCGGCAGTCGTGAACTTTCCAAGATATGTAGGGGTGAGTTATTAAGTGTTGGAGATTAAAATCTGTACTGTGGATTAGCAATCAAACAAAGAATTGGCTTGTCAAGTCAGATTAGGCTGACAAAATTAGGAACCACATGAATCACTGAATTAATTGCAACAAAAGCTGCAGTTTACCGAATGCATTCCATTTACCCATTTCAGAAGGAATTCCACCTGCCTTTGAAGCAGAGAAAGTTTAGGGAATGTATAGATTTCCATGCCAGTGTTGAAATTGCTTTGGGAATCTGTTCATTACCAATATATTTATCTTGCGTTACAAACAGTTCCCAGGGATCTTGTATCAGCCCTCAGAAAGACAGTTGAGAAAAATGACTTGTGAACAAGACATTATTACTCAAAACATGTTGGTAGTTCAGTTCTAAACAGTGGCTTCGGAAAACACGTTTGCCTCAACAAGTTAATGCATTTTTATCTGTTATTGAATAATTAGGTGGCTGATTAACTGGGTACAAATGTTATCCCTACCACTAATGCTATTACTCATTTGGACATAAGGATGGAAATCCTTCAAGTTTCTAGCAATTTCTGGCAACTTGTAGAAAGTTAAGCCATCAAAAAGAATAATAAGGGCTATGATCTCTAACTGCTGACTTTAATTCTGAACACCATGAGAGCTGGGGTTCAGGCAGACTTGCTCTTAGCTACTTTGCCAGAACCTAGTCTAGTGTCTGGTACATAGTAAGTGCTCAATGAAAACATTGAATGATCTTTAAAAGTTTATTAGCTTCATTTCCTAGAAGACTGTCAAGAAATGTAATTCTGGAATGGATTTGAAATCCTGTGTCTTATCCTCTACTATGTTCCAAATAATCTTGTAACACCTTTTGATACAAATACCTGAATCATCAGCTCATCCTTTGACTTTGAGAGTTGATTAGATTTTGCATTGGGGTTGAACTTAGATGCCCCTATTGAGCTGGCCCAATGCTTGACTCCCAGCTCATCTGAGGGCAAATGGTGAGTCTGCCAAATTTTACCATACCAAAGGGGAATTTTTTATGACATGTCTGAACTTCTGGCATCCTGAGTATGCATTACCGGGGATCATCCAGACCACCAAATCCACCATCCCTCCAATCTAAACTGATTGCAGGCTGGGCTTCCCAGAAGTGTTAGCACATCACTAAGCTTTATGAAACACTTCAAGGAGTAGCTGCATTCTGCAGCAATAAAAAAAAAAAAAAAAAAAAAAAAAGGAATAAGAGCAAGGGCAGTGGTAGATAATATCTACTGAGAATTTGTGTGACAGTCATTATGGCTAAGTTTGTTTATAAGCATGATCTTACTTTAATTTTTACATCAATCATGAGCTGTGAGGTAGAATTATCTCCAATGTTCAGATGAGGAGATAGAAGCTTAGAAAGTTAAGAAATATGCCACAGTTCACAGAGCTAAGGAGTGGTAAACCTGATCTTTGAACCCAATATTCTTTTTGACCCCAGAGCATGGGCTCACAATCACTATGATTTATGTCTTCAAATGAGTATCTGTAAAAAAACATCAACACAGTAGACACTACATGAGTCTGAGTTCATACTTGAAAGGTGTAGAAAGATGAGCTGCCCTTGTGGGGCCCCTCCTCTCCCACACTGAGCAGGATGACCTGTGTGACCAATAGATATTATGAAAGGCTAGATCATAAAAGACATTGTGACTTTCACCTTGTACTCTCTTGGATTACTCTCTCTACGAAGCCAGCATGGTGCGAAGCCAGCACCATGTCGTAAGGACACTCAGGAAGTCCTACGGAGAGGCCCATGAGACACGAAACTAAGGCATCCTGCTAACAACCAGGACAAACCTACCTGGCATGTGAGTGAGTCAACTTGGAAGTGAGTCCCCCAGCCCCATTCAAGCCTTCAGATAACTTATAGTTATCTTGACTGCAATCTCCTGAGACCCTCAGACAGAACTGCCCAAGAAGCCACAAAAATTTTTTGGTGCAATTTGTTACACAGCAATAGATAACTAATACAAAAGGGGAAGATGTTTTCAAGGGAGTGATTATAATGATGAATCAGGATAACTAAGATAGATAAGCAAGGAAGTGAAGGAATGTAGGGTGTGCAGTTGGATGGATATAACTGATTAAAATCTCAACTCCCCACCATGGTGTATGTACCCCAGGCCCTGATGCGTTCTGACATAATCTCTTACCCTTCTCATCTTGCTCACTAAGCATACCCCACGCTGATTCCGTTGGTGCCATTGTTGTTCCTTCAGTAAACCAAGCTCATTCCTGCCTGAGGACTTTTGCGATTGCGATTCCTTTACCTAGGACACTCTTCCTCCAGATCATTGCATTGCTGGCTCCTTCTCATTCTTTAGGTCCCAGCATAAAAATAGCTTATTCAGAGACAACTGTTGCGTGTAATGTTGCCATCCCCCGACTCCCACTAAGCTGCCCTACAACATTACCCTTTTTTATTTCCTTCATATTCCTTAGCCCTTTCTAAAATTGTTTGCTTACGTATCTTGTCAACGAGAATATAAGAGAACAGGGACCTTATCTATCTTGATGACTGCTGTGTTCCCCAGTGTCTTAAATAGTGCCTTGGCCAAAGTGGGATCATAATATAAAGCTGCTGAATGAATGGATGGTTAAAAAGAAGCAAATAGAGAGAATAGGTTGAACCCTGGCTTACACAAACAGTACAAGTACTGACAACAAGGAAATGCCAGTTAGACAGTAACTGCAAACACTGAGAAAGCAGAGAGGCTGGACAAAGACACCTTCAGCCTCGGAGGAATTCAAACCGCCATTCAATTCAAACCACCAGGAAGGACGCCAAGCACAACGAAACCAGATACTGACTTCTGCGTGGAAATGGTGCTTCAGCCACGTTGACAAGGGTTCAGATGTATCAGGAAGGAGTCTCATACTTGACCAACCCTCCATCCCTGCACTGTGTCTGATCCTATCTGGGGAAGCTTCAGAAGGACCCACTTTTAGTTCATCACGACTTCTCTGGCCTCTGAATATGGCCACATGGTAAAGTCAGTGTTACCTGGGAAGCCATTCCTCCAATTCCATAGAACACAGTGCAGCTTCAAAGAAACTTCCACCAGGACATGAGTGATCTTGTATTCATTCGCTACCACACATTGTTTAATGTTCCACCCTAATTCCACTCTGAACCCGATATTCACATGTTATTGGCAACTAGAGCCACAGCAGCCTCGCCCCAATTATGAATTTACAAGCTGTTGACACATCACATGCAGGCATTTTTAATCATTAAAGACAAAACCAGGAATAGTTTGGATTCTACGCCCAACTGCATGTTACTCAATGTCTACAACTGGGCAAATTAGGCTTCAAAGGGTCTGAAACCCAATTCCATGTCTGCATGAATCATTATCCCCTCAAAGTGGATCTCAGCACATTGTAGAACTGCTAAATACATGGGTGATGTCCTAACCAGGGAAATAAATTCCTGTTTTGAAAGGGAAACAGGGCTTCCCTGGTGGCGCAGTGGTTGAGAGTCCGCCTGCCGATGCAGGGGACATGGGTTCGTGCCCCGGTCCGGGAGGATCCCACATGCCGCGGTGCGGCTGGGCCCGTGAGCCATGGCCACTGAGCCTGCGTGTCTGGAGCCTGTGCTCCGCAATGGGAGAGGCCACAACAGTGAGAGGCCCACGTACCACAAAAAAAAAAAAAAAAAAAAAAAAAAGAAAGGGAAACAGTTTTTTCTCTCTCAGATGAAAGGCATACATTTATGTTTTGAAAGTTATCTCTAGGGCAATAATGAATCCATCTTCATGTTCAGGGACTGGGGTGATTAATAACCAATAATTCTTAATAAGAGCCTGATTTATGTGGCAGCTTTATCAGCCCACAGGCATCATGTGTCGCAATGGGAATGTCTTCATTTCATCCACCCTGAAACCCAACTCTTGGGATGTTCCCAGGAGTCAGTTGAGTGGTGTAACCAGCATTAGAAATTGAAAACAGCCAACACAAAAATGACACTTAAAGGAAATGAGGAAATATATCAACGACCATCTTCTGAGAAAAGATTTACAATATTTATGGGGTTTTCTTTTTCAGAATTAAAAAAAATTTTTTTCTCTTACTGCATGATGTAAGCAGTACTCATTTATCTAAAAGAACTCTGCCAAAAATCTTGGTTCTTTTTGATAATCAAGACCAAGATTCATATCCTGAAGAGAAGGTCTTATGCAGCTTTCCCTGTTTCAAAATTGAAACTGTCCTGCTGAATCCTTCTGCTTTTCACTGGAAAAAAAGTTCATGAAAGAGATCTTCGTGGTTTTCAGTGGAAGTTTAGGACTTTTGTTAGGCAAGGAAAGTTTAGGACTTTTGTTAGGCAAGGAAAGGCTCCAAGAACAGGAGAGACACTGAGCAAGAGAAGAGGAAGAGGAGGAGAGAAGATGAAGAATAGAAAAATAGAAAAGAAGAAAATGGAGAATAGGAGAGATGCTGAGCAGCAGAAAACAAAGCCAAAGAAGTTCTTGAATGGTGCTGAATGGCGGTGGATCCACTGGCTGTGAGAAGCCGTGTAGTGATGGCTGGGAAAAGACTTTGAGAAAGGATGCCCTGTGTGGAGGGCTTCTCTGGGGTCACATCACCCTTATTCATCTCTTTGCTTCCCCAACCAGATCCATATGTGCCCACCACTATTCCTGAGAGGCTGACCTCCATGGTCCTCCAGATCCTTTGCCCTTGGCTACATTTGGATTTAGCCAATGGGAGGCAAGCACCAGCAGGAAATCAGAGGCTGGGAAGTGAGAAAGGCCAGAGTATTGCTTCTGTCACCCCTCAGGCCACATGTCCGCCACTGACTTCATCCCACTAGACTACATCTCCTTCCAGGACCCATCCTCCACTGCCTCAGCTCTCACTGGGCACCTGCAAAAAAATATTTCCTCTTCTTGCCCCTTCAGGCTAAGTTTTTAGCACAGGTAATGTTCAAAAAGATCTCTCAAGTCAGTGAAAGAAATGAAAGAAACACGTGTTTGATAACCAGTGGTTATCAGGTACTCCCAACATGAACTCATTTCCCCCTAAAAAAAAATAATAATAATAATTCCCTTTTCCTACAATGGCAGATAAATGATATCATCATTACATACCAAGCACCAAGCTAGCAAGCTATTTTTTTTTAAGTAAAAACAAAGCATTCTACCAGATAGAAGAACTTGAAGCCCTGATGAGATGACTTCTAAGAAGAAAGAAGCAATTTTTGATGAGGAAAACACTTAGAAATAAACCAAAGGGGTGTGAACTTGAACCTCAGACTTAAAGGTGGCAAATAGATTCACTCTTCCATGAAGCTGAGGTGGAGCCCTTGGATGCTTCTCTGAACCACACACACAGACCAACATACTGACTCACTGTTCAAGCCAAGAAAAGAAGCAACCAGGAAAGAGAAACCAGAAAACTGTGTTGAATTCCACTCTTGAGCACTTTATTGCCAAAGTACATAGACCAAGCGTCTTCAGGCATACCAGTGAGATATTTTCTCCCACATATTTTGGCCCATAGCCCAGGTACAAACCCCCTGAGTTCAATTATGGCCCAGGAATCACCATCCCCAACAGTGCTATGACAAAATTACTGGGTGAACTCATCAGGAACTTTGTGTATGGAATAAAAAAAGAATGAGGAAAATTATCCACTGTGGATGGTGCCAGAATCCCTTCTTAGGAGCACTTTATCATGAACTATATGACCTTCTTTCCCATCAGCCATACCTTCAATGAATATTGGATTTGAACTCTGGGGTGCACAACATCACAGACTTAGGCCTAGTTTATTATCTCATAGTTTTATGGAAGACTAAGAAAAATAACCAATTAACAAAGTGGTCAATTGCATAGAGATGACCAACAAACACATGAAAAGATGCTCAACATCACTAATTATTAGAGAGATGCAAATCAAAACTACAATGAGGTATCACCTCACACCGGTCAGAATGGCCATCATCGAAAAATCTACAAACAAGAAATGCTGGAGAGGATGTGGAGAAAAGGGAACTCTTCTACACTGTTGGTGGGAATGTAAATTGATACAGCCACTGTGGAGAACAGTATGGAGATTCCTCAAAAAACTAAAAATAGGGGCTTCCCTGGTGGCGCAGTGGTTAAGAGTCCACCTGCCGATGCAGGGGACACGGGTTCGTGCCCCGGTCCAGGAAGATCCCACATGCTGCGGAGCAGCTAGGCCTGTGAGCCACAGCCGCTGAGCCTGCACATCCGGAGCCTGTGCTCCGCAACGGGAGAGGCCACAACAGTGAGAGGCCCGTGTACCGCAAAAAAAAAAAAACAAACAACAAAAAAAACTAAAAATAGAGCTACCATATGACCCAGCAATCCCACTCGTGGGCATATACCCTGAGAAAACCATAATTCAAAAATATGCATCCCAGTGTTCATTGCAGCACTATTTACAGTAGCCAGGACATGGAAACAACCTAAATGTCCATCAACAGAGGAAGGATAAAGAAGATGTGGTACATATATACAATGGAATATTACTCAGTCATAAAAAGGAACAAAACAGTGCCATTTGCAAAGACGTGGATGGACCTAGAGACTGTCATACAGAGCGAAGTAAGTCAGAAGGAGAAAAACAAATATCGTATAATATCGCTTATATGTGAAATCTAGAAAAATGGTAGAGGTGAACTTACTTGCAAAGCAGAAATAGAGTCACAGATGTAGAGAACAGACTTACAGATACCAAGGGGGGAAGGGAGGTGGGATGAACTGGGAGATTGGGATTGACATATGTACACTACTATGTATAAAATGGATAAAAAATGAGAATCTACTGTAGAGCACAGGGAACTCTACTCATTGCTCTGTGGTGACCAAAATGGGAAGGAAATCTAAAAAAGAGGGGATATATGTATATGTATAACTGATTCACTTTGCTGTACAGCAAGAAACTAACACAACATTGTAAAGCAACTATACTCCAATAAAAATTAATTTTAAAAACTCTGTGTGACATCCCCCTCCAAAATCAATAAAAAATAAAAACAAAACAGACAAACAAACAACAACAAAAAAGTGGTCAATTATCCAACAATAAGTGATGGAGAAAATGGAAGAGAAATTTGAAGGGAAATAAGGTAACTACTATGGGAAACAATTTTATAAAGACTTAACACGCTTCTCGGGGTTGAAGACTTCTATGCGTCAGACCCAGTAAGCATCTAAAGGCTTAAAAAGATTCTGATTTGACAGTAATGGTATTTCTCTTGAAGAAAAGGTTAATAATAGCCTGCTACACACAGGAATCTCTGAGGCCTCCTTCCCAAAGCCAGTTATCTCCGCAGGAAACTGAGGTTGTCGGGTAATGTCATGGTGTCTCATGCTATTTCTTGAACACAGGTTGGGATAATTACAGAATATTATGGGAATGTCCTGAAACACCTCAAGTAAGGAATGTGCCTCAGATAAACCGTCTCCTCTGTGGAAATCCGTACAAGTACCTTGTGTCTGGTCCCGGAACCTTGAGATTCCTTTGCTGTTTCCTTCTCTCTCTCCTTCCACACGCCTGGGCCAACTCTGTAATATTCGTGCGGGGACCGGAGTTCATTCTTGACTTAAGATGATCGGTTCACAAGGTGAAATAGGCGAGATGAACTTCCCTCCATTATCCCGTTCTCCGCAGCTACCAGCTCCATCAATAACCGCAGGTGACGCAGCCCCTTCAAAACGCGCCCCCGAGCACGCGCCTCCGCCCCCTTCTGCCAAGCTGCTTCCCGTTAGGGACCATTCTGAAGACTTGTTTCTTCCCCTGTCTCCTCTGAGTGTTCTTCTGTGACTTTCAGACAGAGAGTGGCAACGATTAAAACACACACACATCAGTGTTTTCTGGGGCATAGAAATTAGAAGGTACTAGTTTGAATTCTCGTTTTTCTCCTCCGTTCTTCAAATGTCACAATCCTTCCCAAATCCCACGCCATTCAAGACATTACCAAGATAAATTTTCACATTGTTAAAATAAAGTGTGACCCTGTTTCCTCAAAATAAAGATGTGCCGACCACAAATAGTTAAAGCTTGGCTTGACACAACTTACCAGCAATTAAAACACACACACACACACACACACACACACACATTCTTTTCCTTGATCCAAATTTCTAAACTACTTATTTAAGAATAACCCACATCACCAATGATACATTTAAACACTAAACATACAAAAAGTTAGCACATTAAAAATAATTAAAAGCTTGAAGCAGGTGTGAATCTGGATGGTCTTATATATCAGAAAACTGGACCATGAAAAGAAAGAGAGCACAGTCTCTCTGTGAAGCAGGTTCTTTTATGATCCCCATTTTACAGATGAGGAAACCAAGGTACAGACAGAAGTAACCTATTCAAAGATCAGTGACAGAGCAAGAACCCAACACCAGCAGGGGGACCCCCCAAGCCACACACATAAAGACTACGCTCTAATGCCTTACTGCCAAAAGCAGTAACTAAGAGGATGTGTTGAGGATTTCTATGTGCCGGCACCATGCTTGGTGCAGGGTGTATGATACGGGAAGCAAAAGCAGACACGGTCCCTTTTACCGTGAAGCTCTGGTGTGAGAGAAGAACATTCACCCAACGCTCCCTGATCAGGACTGAGCGGTTCATGGAGCAGTGAGCCTTGAGTGGTGGTTTGGTTCCATTAGGGGTGAGAGTCTCTGGTCATGAAGACCTGTTCCTACAGAGACCCTCCGATGTGTTGTCCTCCTTAGAGGATGACATTTCTAAGAGCATCTGATTTGCCAAATCCATATATTATTTAAAGCACACACTCAGTTCAGAATTTCCGTTTCCGGGTGACACACACGTGACCTCCTCTTTATCCCCCCTGAGGTGTTTGGAACAGGGGAGATTACTTCCTTACCTTCACAAGTCAAAACCAGCACAGTATCCAATCAGCCAGTTACAGAAAGGAACCACCAAAATTTATCAAGTCTATAAAATCAGGTACATAATATCAAGTACAGAAACTCTGAAAACCTTGGGAATTATTTAGCCTTAGGAGAACCTCAGGAATATGCTCATTTATTGATGAGGCCATAAAACATATATTCCCCTAAAGGTTTTCAGCTACCTTAGGGCTGACTAAATTAGGATCTGATTTTTTCACAACCACCTGAAAAGATGGTTGAGGCCTGGAAAAAAATTATTTCCAACCTATGAAAAAGAAATATCAAAATGACATGTAATATATGTTTCATAAATATCTAGAAAATGTAAAACTATGTTGATAATCAGTTGGTATTCAAGTTAGTTCCTACATGTGTACATATGTATATATATGTATATGCTTATATGAGTGTGTATGTATATATAAAAATATGACTTAGTGTGGGATGTGGTTGAAGTTAAATCTGTTATGGTATGTGGTAGAGTATTCCAGATATAAGAAGACCCTAACTTGTTCTTTAAAATTTTTATTGAAGTATAGTTGATATACAGTATTGTGTTGGTTTCAGGTGTACAGCAAAGTCATTCAGTTATACATACATATGTATCTATTCTTTTTCAGAGTCTTTTCCCTGATAGGTTATTATAAAATATTGAGTACAGTTCTCTGTGCTGTACAGTAGGTCCCTGTTGGCCATCTATTTTATATATAATTGTGTGTATCTGTTAATCCCAAGCTCCTAATTTATCCCTAGCCCCGCCCTTTCCCCTTTGGTAACCATAAATTTGTTTTCTATGTCTGTGGAAGACCCTGAATTTAAAGAAGAGAAATTTGTGAAAAAGTGGGTTGGGGAGGGCAGTGTCAAAGATTTAACTGCATTTTGGATTAAGCGTCTAAAGAACAACCCAAAGCCATTCTTTTCTGTTTTCAATTCGTCAGGTTTTAAAAATCTTTCTTTTAATTAACTGGCTGGCCCATTTTTCACAGCAATGGGTCCATGAATTCATGCCCCGGGAATTTACTGAGCACCGAATGACAGTCACATTCCTCTTCAAGACTTAAGCCTAATCCACATGTTCCAAGCCCCCTTGGGGTCTGCTCTGACACCAAGAGGTGGACAAAATTAGCAGTGTCCTCTTGCCCGACTCTTTGACAAGAGACAACTTGACTTCCTTTCCTGGTGAGGGTGAGGAATTGTGCCCGATCATCCTGGTAACCTCCATTGCCTCCATCTGGTCTGAGTGATTCAGACGGAGACCTGCCTGCCTGTTGGTTCTCCTAACTGGGTTTGGCGAGCCTGATAAACAGGCAGTTTGCCTTTAGATGTGTCTAGACACGGAAGTGATTCAGCAGGTCCCTGTAAGGAACGCCGAGAAACTCGGGCGGGGAGGCTGACTTTGTAAGGTCCCTGCTCCACAAACCCAGCTCCCGTGGAGGCTGCACACTCCTCGGCACTCTCTCCCTTTCTTTCCCTGAAGGAACCAGACGATGAATCACCAGCTTGAAAGAGCCTGTTCTTTCCTTCCCCATTTCGAGCCCCATTAAAAGTTCCCTCTGACGCTGCCTGTTTACCTAAAGGCTGAAGGCATCCTGACAATGAGGAACACGGTTTGCATATGAAAACACACTTTCCTTTCCTGTTGCAAGTTGTTTTCTACACAGAGGTTCTAAACCTGGGAGGTGGTGGCAGGTGAACCCTAGAAAGACCATCAACATTTGGGTGGATGTGTGCGTGAGGATTTTTCAGGATGGGTTCGTAGCTGGGGGCTCGAAATTGAGAGTCTACTAGCTCTCCAAACTGACTGAGCTGGTAGAGCTCATGTTTCTTCAATTTGTACTCAGAGCCAGGCACTGTCCTAAGTATTCATTTACCCCTCCCAACCCACTTATGAATTGGCACTACTATTTTCATTATCCCCATTTTACCAACCTCCAATTAACCAACCAATATAAACGGCACAACTAGGAATCAGACCCAGGGACCCTGATTCTAGCACGTGTGCTCCTAACCCCTGCACGGCACCACCTCCCGCAATGAAACAGAGGGAAAGCTATGAATGTATTGCCATTTTAGCTCTACCTAGTCTGAGTGGGAAACTATGAAGAAAAAGTAGACTCAACAAAGAAGAAATGGTAAATTACCGGGGCTATTTGTTGATTAAACTACCAGGTTATGTAGCAGAATTTCCTGGGCTTTGTAGGCACAGCTTATGTAAAATCTTATGAGCAACAGCTGCCTGCAAAATTCATCTAACACCCCCAGGAAATGTATTTCTTCCCTTGAGTCTTCAATGTCCCCAAACAGAGATACTCTATTTCCCCACCATCATGCCACAGAGAATATATGCTTTCTAGGCACACACACAGCTAGGGAGATGGGTCTTTATAGGCACAAAAACATTCACATTTGAGGAGATAAGCATTGTTCACGGTCCACTGTTTCTCTCTCCCGATGTAAGGCATTAGTAGATGCAGGATGTGAATTTAGTCGTGTTTATCCTGGTCATAGGCTTTGATGGAAGGAGTCTGGGCTCTGGAATCAGATAGTTCTGTCTGTGTTATTTAATGATTGGAAGCAAGATATCTGTAAAAACATTAGCTATGGAAGTATTAGTAGCCCTAGTATTGTTTATACCACTTATGGTCTTTGTTTATGGGCCAGATACTGTGCTAGAAGTGCTACATGTTTTACATCATTTTATTTTCACAACTTTCGAAGGGAGATACTATTATTACCTATGTTTTGCAGATAAGGAACAGAGGCAATTAGAAGTTGAGTAAGAAATTGACTAGAGCCACACAGATGATAAAGCTCAGAGCCATGAAATGAACTGATGTGACCAGTCACACTAAATATTTGCTCACTACCTTGTGTCTTGGAAGTGTGTGTATGTGTATGTATGTGTGTGAGTGTGTGTGTGTCTGTCACCCAAATTTTCATAGGTGAAAACTCAGATTTCTATCCCCCATTCTTCTATTGTAATGTATCTTTCTCTCCTAAGCTGTTTGAAGCATAATAGAAAGTATTTTAGCATTTCTTTGATAGACAATGTCTGTTTAATGACTTTATTGATGAGTATTTTAAAGTAAACACATTTGTTCACTAAAGAGGAAAAATTATAATCTGGGGAAAATGCCTTGTCTTAAATGAAGGACTTAACCCGAAACTGAAGCTCATGGGTTTCCGAAGTGAGTCATCTCTGACTCACTCTCTGGGCTTGCTTGGAAATGCAAGAGAGAGACTTAGAGCCCAGCCTGGGGTCGCACTGCTGTTTTTCTGGTTGTTGCCTTAAAAATGCTCAGATGGAATCGAGGCACAGAATCAACAGTGCCTGAAAAATGGAACTAGCCTCCTGGTCAGTGTCTTGTTCCAAGCGCAGAGGTGGAAGTGGTTCCAGTGGCTGCTTTCATGGGGGGAAGGAGTAGTATTTGGACATTAAAGATTTACCAAACTGTATTTTTTATTCTATTTTTGAACTTTGCTGAGCAAAACCCATGCACCTTCTGAACCCGGACTCTGAACATCCTCTCTCTGGTTTACTATAAAAAGAAGATTCTTTAAAAAAAAAATGGGGGTGGGATGAGAGTTTAAAAATTTCTTTACTTCTCAATAGTCTTCCTTGTGGTTCCTGAATTTCTGGCTGAACAAGCACAAGCCGGTGAATGGTAGGGAGGAAACACAAGTAAAATATTGTCTTTATTTGAGGTCCTGATTCAGAATGAAGAACTCAGGAAATTATCACACCAGGGGTTCCTGACCTAAGTAAACAGTGCTGCCTTGGAAGGAAAAACAGCACTTGACAAGAAGTGAGGTGGGAACTACACTGTCAGGAAAGGCGTAGGGTGCTGGAAGATTCTGCAGCCCAGGTCACAAACAGGCAGGTTTCGAGCCACCTGTGGACCTCAGAAAGGCTTTGTTTGGCTGGCATGGTGTGGTTTAAACTTTTGAATTCGTCAACAACTTTTAAAACTCGGGAGATTCCACCCTCTAAATTGGGATCTTCACTTCTCTTCAAAGTTAGATCTGTCTCCCTGTGGGCCCTGTGCTTCTCGTGGCACCATCAATACAGCCAGGTAACAGAATCCCCTTTAGAGGAGGTCAGGCCCTCTCTGGTTTGCCCGACTCTCCACCATTCCCTGCTACTTCCCACCTGGTCTATCTCACTCATTGAAACCTTGCCCCACCTTCTATGCATTTGGGCTTTTAGCATGTGTTAAGGACCATGCTCCAAGTCCTTTATTTAACTCTAGTCCCCATTTATTTACCTCCAAAATGAAAAAAACCAAAAAGTCAGCAAAGAAAAGTCTCTCTAGTTTTCTTCAGCTGTGAAATCCTATAAGAGAAGAACCCCTCATCCAATATATCCCATGTCCTGAAATACTGGCCTCAGCCATCCACATAGCTCAATGCCCCTAGCATCTGCTTCTCACTTACCAGCAGTCCCAAAAGAAGAAAAATGACTCCGTTCTTTAGATTTTGTCTCATTTCCCCAGCTATTAACAACAAGCATCCTCACTGATGAATATTTCAACTGAAACCTCTATGAAAAAGCACCCTATCTTTCGTAGTGTTCTTTTCCATTGTTAAAAAGCAGGTATTCCTTAAAGCGTTGCTTCATGAATACAAAAGGTCGGGTTTTGTGATTTTCCTTTGAGAGGCCCCTCAGCATCCCCACTGTGAATGTAGCAACCTGTGGTCAACAAGAAGATCAGGCAGAGTCCCCAGAATAGGCCCTCCTGCCCCCAACACAGAGAGACCACCCTCTCTTTTATGGCTTTTCAAATGTGCCCTAGGAGACAACCCCCAGTCTGTTCACTGCAGGCACTCAGTCCCCAGGCTGCTTGGCATTTATCAAGCACTCAGTGAGAGAAACAACGATCCTGGAGGGACTGAGCTGCTGAGCTCATTTATTCCTCCAGATATATTCTTAGAAAAAATCACTGGTGGCAGTACAGCAAAGTAGTTAGGGGCTCAGCTCCCCAGACCAAAAATGAGCAAACAGATAGATAGCCTTGGCCCCTGCTCTCAACCTTCCAGTGGCTTCTCCATCAGATGGGAACCATGTAATACTTACCCAGCAGGGTGGCTGTAAGAGTTAAAAACAACAAGGCATACAGTGCACTTAGCTCAGACCTTGGAATATGGCCAACCATCATGATAAGGGCAGCAATAATCAGAACCATGTTTACTGAGCACTTAGAAGCACATGGCTCTGTTAACTGCCTTACACCCATGATGACATTTAACCCTCACAACAGCCCCACGCAACGGGTACTGTTGTTACCATGCTTTTTTTTTTTTTTGGCCATGCCACACAACTTACAGGATCTTAGTTCCCCAACCAGGGCTTGAACCTGCGCCCTCAGCAGTGAAAGAACAGAGTCCTAACCACCAGACCGCCAGGGAATTCCACCATGCTTTTTTTAATGAAAAGCAATAATGGACTCAGAGATGTTAAGTAACTTTCCCAAGGTCACACAACAATTAAATATTGGAGCCAGAATTTGAAGCTAATGTTTGCCATCCTAATCACACTACTATCTACTCATTTAATGTTCACGAAAACTTTGGAAGTGGATACTATTGATGACCCCATTTTACAGATGAGGAAACTGAGGCATGAAACAGTTGAGTAACTTGTCCCAGGTCACCTAGGTCAGGCAGTCTTATCCACTGCCCTGGGTGCCAGGCACTATACAGAGTCCTCCATATATGGTTCTATTTAATCTTTGCAAGCACTATAAGAAAGGGATTATCACCCCATGTTATAAATCAGGACACTGAGGCTTGAAGACATGCTGTAAGTTGCTTCTAGTTACACAGCAATGACACGGGGTTACTGAGATTCAGGTCTGCCTGTGGCTGACCACAGAGCCCTTAACTGTTACAAAACCCAGTGACCTCCTCCTCCTCCTGTCCCGATGGCCCAGATCCCAAGTGGCCTTTTCTCTCCCTCTGCCATGTCTCTTTTTCTCATAAATTCAAAAAATTAGGATTCTTTAGATCTGGCCTCACCCTGGGACTAAACTTTAACCTCAGGAACTCATTTAAAGGTCACAAACAGAGATGTTGGGGGGGTCTGCCAGGGATTATCATCTGAACTTCATCACCTCCACGACTCACTGCAGTCACTGGGTTCACGCATTACGAAACCGAATCAGAGATATCTTCTTCCAGCCTCTTAGTCAAACCAACAGTGAAAAACTGCTCTCTCATCAAACACATAGAACATCCAGAGAAACAGGTTCAACCATTTGAAAAGTCTTCATGTGAATATGATTGGTACCAGCTAAGAGACTGATCGATTATCTTTATATACTTACTTAAAAATAATGTAATCGGTTTTTTTTTTTTTTCCTTAAAACTTAGAATAGAAAAGATCAAGCAGCTCCAAGGTGGATAATACTCAAATTCAGTCTGTATCATTCAGGGTTTGTTCAGGGAGGCCAGAACCATGCTGAGTGATCTGGAAGAGGGGTTTCTTGTGGGATTGGACCTTCTCCGAGTGTGGGAGCAGAGTAAGGACTTTCAAGTTGGGGCCCCTTTGCTTCCCTCTTCTAGATTCTGTGCCGATTTCTCTGGCAGGCAACCTCAACCTGGAAATATGCAGGAAAGCAAATTCGTGGAAATGTCCTACCTTAGCTACACTGACACACTGCAAATCTACCACCCATAAGATGAATTTCTATACTTGAAAATTAATAATAAGAGAAGCAAATGTATTATTTCATCCACCCATTCATTCATTTAACAAACACTGAGCATCCCTTATTAGGCACGAGGGAGACACAGGTGGACAAAATGAGGTCATAATTCTGCTGGAGCCCGCTTCTTTCATCTGGATGCTGGTCTCCTTGCTTCCTTTGGGCAACACCCATCCCACTGCAAAGACTTCTCTACAGAATTGCCAAAGCGATCCTTTTTTTTTTTTTTTAATTTATTTATTTTATTTTATTTATTTTTGGCTGCGTTGGGTCTTCGTTGCTGTGCGCGGGCTTTCTCTCTAGTTGCGGTGAACGGGGGCTACTCTTGGTTGTGGTGCGCGGGCTTCTCATTGCGGTGGCTTCTCTTGTTGCGGAGCACGGGCTCTGAGCACGTGGGCTCAGTAGTTGTGGCTTGCGGTCTCTAGAGCGCAGGCTCAGTAGTTGTGGCGCACAGGCCTAGCGGCTCCGCGGCATGTGGGATCTTCCCGGACCAGGACTCAAACCCGTGTCCCCTGCATTGGCAGGTGGACTCCCAGCCATTGCGCCACCAGGGAAGCCCCAAAGTGATCCTTTTAAACACAGATCGTGTCACTCCTTACTCTCAAGCTCCCAATGGCTTCCCATCCCAACAAAAATAAAACCCAAAGTCCTTACCATGGCCTAGAAACCCTCCAGGGTCTGGGCCCGGCCGCCTCCTGGTTCTCATTCCTTCCTACTCCTGCTGGCGCCCTCTAGCCCTCCTCGCACCCATGCTGTTCCTCAGTCACACGAAGCCTGTCCCTGCCCTTGGGTCAGTGCACTGGCCACCCCTCTGCCTGGACCACTCTCCCCCAGAGCCTCACAGCGCCCTCCTCACTTCATCTCAGTCTCCTCTCAGATGCCGCCTCCTGAACCCGGTCGTCTTTGTCCCCATGCACTGAACCCTTCAGGACGCTCTCTCTCCGTGTAGCAGCTACGTGTCTCCTCAGGGCGTTTATCACTACCTGAGTCACTGTGAATGTGTTCATTTGCTTCCCCTTGGTCTCCCACACGGCAAAGGGCACTCCGGGGTGGCAGGGACTCTGCTTTATCCAGAGTGACTTTGTCCATGCCTACCGCTCCGTCCTGTTTCCTTCACAGCACACATCACCATCTGAATTGACTTGCTGTTCATAGCATTTACTTGTTTACTGCCTGTCTCTCCCCCCAAAGGAGGCAAACCCTGGGTGGGGTGGGTGTTGGGCAGAGGGGGCCTTCCTGCTCTAAAGCAGGGCCTGGCAGACACCCTGCTGTCTTCTCCAGGAGTAGAGAAGGGCTCTCCCCATGAGAGACCTGCTCAGAAGCAACCTTTATGTTCAAGGAAGCAATCCAGGCCATAAACATATTCCAGTGAATTTCATCTTAAAACTTTCAAAGCCCCACCTAAGCAAGCCATCAAAATTTACATCGCCAATCGAGGGGCAAATTGACATCATGGGCTTCCTGGTGCGATGCACATGACGGGAACATACCGCCACTCGTGAGTTTTCCTGTCGGAATGTTCAACCCAAATCTAACTGGGATGAAGCAATCGAAATCAAACCCCAACGGAGGGTCTTTCTACAGAACAGCTGGCCTGCACACTCAAATCTGTCTGCATCCAAAAAGACAAGGAAGGGCCAAGGAACTATTCTAGAGAAGGGAACTAGACATGATAAGACAATATATGAATCCTGGGTCACAAAATTAATCGCTTTAAATAGCCTTTGTGGGTGGGAGCAGTTGGGAAGATTTGAATGTGGTCTTTACTGATAGTCGTATTGTTACCGATGGTCAACTTTAGGAATTTGGTAATCGCATGTGCTTGTACGAGAGGACGCTGGTGTTTAGGAATTTGGTAATTGCATGTGCTTGTACGAGAGGACGCTGATGTCGTACGCAGTACTTGAGGGTTTTAGGAGTAAAAGGACATGATGTCAGCAATTTGCTGTCAAATGATTTAGCAGAAAAATAATGTATATATTATATTACTATATACAGTACATACTACATAATATATAGTATATCTCAGAGAGAAAGCAAATGTGGCAAAATATTAACAACTTGAAGAATCTGGGTGAAAAGTAAAAAGGTATGCATGGTGCCCCTCTTCCAATGTATCTGTAGTTTGAGATTTTCAAAATAGAAATTTGAAAAATAAATTTTTAAAGCATCTGGATGGATGAACAGACAAAGAAAATGCAGTCTGTAGATACAGTGGAAATATTATTTGGCCTTTAAAAAGGAGGAAATGCTGCAAAATGCAAAAACATGGGTGAACTTTGAGGACATTATGCTAAGTGAAAAGAAGCCAGTTACAGAAGGACAAATACTGCGTGATCCACTCATATGAGGGATTTAAAATGATTAAGCTCAGAGAAGCAACCGATTGAATGATGGTGGTCAGGCGCTGGGGGGAGGGGCAAATGCAGAGCTGCTAACCGATGGGTATGTCAGTTATGCAAGATGAGTCAGTGCTACGGATCTGCTGTACAGCATCAGGTCTAGAGAGAACAAGACTGTGTCACACACTTAAAAATCTGATAAAAGGGTGGATCTCATCTGACGTGTTCTTAGCACGATAAAATTTAAAAAAAAAACCTTTTTAACCCGGCCCACCACAAGATCATCCACAGAGAAGAATTGTTTTGAGTTTCTACCTGGCTTCCTCGAAATATAAGCCCTTTAAAGATACAATAGCCTTCCCTATCTTTGCTGAGTCATTTCATAGTTTAAGTGTTAGACATTTCACATTTCACAGTGTGCTGAGTTAGTAACTTATAAGATGTTGTGTACGATATTTATCTGCTTTAGATTTAATACATATATTCTAACACACTCCTTTACTCATTCACACACACACATGCACATAGTCACCCACTGGATTTGACCCCGTTGACACTGATCTCATCCATGAACTTGATGCCTCACTTGCCCCGGTTGTCCACTCACCTCCCCTTGGTCAAGTCACATTTTAACAGGAAGGTCACAAACCTCCTTGGCCTCTCTGAACTCTTCCCCAGTAGGTCAGGAACAACTCCACAAGCACCTGATTCCCTCAATGAGCCTCGTTCATGCTGTTGATCAGCTGAGGCGAGCGACAGAGACATTGATGGGTCAGGGAGGGAGGGATGCTGTGGACCCAGCCTTTAGCGCTTGGCAATCACGTCACCTCCCGGTCCCTCTCCCTCTGTGGGTCCCCGGCATGGGAAGGAGTTAGCTGCCAGAAGCACTCAAGGAGTTGACACAGACCAAGGGGAAGCCATATTCAATGATTAACTCAACCCTGACTGCAGCGTGCACTTCATGACCTCTCATAAGTACCCAGCAGAAAACAAGTTCTAACACTCAGAACTGAAATCCATAAACCCAAAACCTTTTACAGAGGGTTCATAGCAGGAATAAAATGCTGTTCCGAAAAATGCACATCTAAGCATAAGTGCTAAACGTGTTGAAACTATAAAACAATGAAGGAGGAGAGAGAGCAGACAACACAAGTAATGAAATACGATTTTTAAAATTCTGAAACATTTCAAGCATACCGAAAAGCATCTACCACCCAGCTTTGTCAAATCTTAACATTGGTCATTTAGGCCCCAAACACTTTTATAAGAAATAAAATACTACAGATAGTGTCAAATTGCCCTGATTTCTTTTCAGCAAATCTAATCCCCTGTTCCTCCTTTCCCAGAAACAACAGCCAACCTGAATTCCTGAATTTGGGATCTATTATTTCCCAACATGTTTTATATATGATGACCACAAATGAACATATTCATAATCAATATATGATATTGCTTGCAGGTTTTAGGCAGCATATATCTTTCTGCAATTTGCTTTTTTTCAACGTTATGCTCTTGAGATCTTGCCTTGCCGATGTAATTCATTTGAGCGCCAATGCATTTATTTAACTTTGGTGTAAGATTCCATTGAATGACTTTATCCTAATTTGTTTACTCATCATCTTGTTTCTGGACCTTCGGTTTGTTTCCATTTTTAACCATCTCACATCCTCCTGCTGTCAGCGTTCCTTGTGCACGGGTGTGAGGGCTCCTCCAGGGCATCACGAAGTTGCTAGGATGCAGGGATGCACACCCTCATTTTGATTAGATCTTGTCAAATGACTCTGCAAAGTGGGTACAGTCCTGGCCCCCACCTGTACTTGATGAGAGTTCCCACCACTGCATATTCCAGTACTATCTTATTCCAGATTTTTGGTCCACATTCAACTCAGTGAACACCTTTAATTCACTGGGGAAAAAAAAACTGTATAAACATAAAACTTAAAATAGGATCACTTTTATCCTGTATCCCATATACACATAATTATATTTACATTTTATATAAAAAGCACTCACCTCTGAAATAAAATAACAGCCTTTAACACAGATATCAATATCGTGATAATAATCATTAAAAACTATCAGCTATGGGCTTCCCTGGTGGCGCAGTGGTTGAGAGTCCGCCTGCCGATGCAGGGGACACGGGTTCGTGCCCCGGTCCGGGAAGATCCCACATGCCGCGGAGCGGCTGGGCCCGTGAGCCATGGCCGCTGAGCCTGCGCGTCCGGAGCCTGTGCTCCACAACGGGAGGGGCCACAACAGTGAGAGGCCTGCGTACCGCAAAAAAAAAAAAAAAAAAAAAAAAAAACCTATCAGCTAATATATTGAGTATTGACTGGGTGTCAGGAACTTTCTGCATTCAATAAATGCAATATCTCCTTGGACCCTCACCACCACCCTTATTAAGATACTATTGTTATTATCTCAGTCCTGCGAAGGACCTAGTAAATGTTGAAGTCAGTAAGTAACTTGGCCAGAGCCACATGGCAAGGAATCGGTGAACGCAGGGTTTGGACTGTCCCCCTGAGCTTCATAGCTTCAGGAAGTTTACTTACTCTGCACCCAGTTCCTCAGCTGTAAAAAGGAGGAAAATAATCGGACTTGTCTCATAAGAACGGACCTGCTGATGCAACGCAAGTAAAGCAGAATGGTCACAAGCACGCGGAAAGCTCTTCAACAATTCTCAGCTGTCATTATTTTTCTGTTTATTAGTTCTGTCATTTAAGAATCTTACAGATAAACTTAATCTTAAAATGAAAAGCTAACATCGGAGGCCTCTGCTGTCACACGTGTCCTGTTCTAAGGGCTTCAACTAATTCTCACTGCCATCTTTTCATCTCAGTGTGTCTTCATCAGTACAAGATGGTGCTCACTTTGAGTCTGGCTTATAACCATCCTCGCTGGTTATTCTGAACACCATTACCAATAAAATGCACAGGAACAAGTGATGCAATTGAATGTATACACCCAGTTCAAAAGGAGAAATGACTGAATAATTGCCTAGACTTCCAGAGAGAAATGGTAAAGAGGCTTTGCTTCATCAACAACCTTAAGTCATAATTAGAAAAATGCCGTTGCTGACTTCTAAGGAACCAGCCATTTTACATGACCCAGATATTCGAATCGTAGAATTTCAGGTCTAGAAGAGCTTCGCAGATGAAAGAGTAAGAGTTCCAAAGCGTCTTTCAAATAAGTTTGGGAAATGCTGTCTGCCACACCCCATCTTGGAGATCTGTCCCATACGTTGGTACATGAAAGTCTCTGAGAAGTCCCATAATAATAATTTTTAAATCTGTTTCATTTGCTTAGCACTCATGTCCCCTAACTAATTGGGTCACAGCATGCTTTCATTATTAAGCCCCCCATGCCCATCCTTGGGAACCAATACCCCACAGACCTCAGTCACCTTAGGGGTCATTGATCTAAAGAGACTATATTTTACACATGAGAAGACTGAGACCCAGAGGCAAGTGGGCAGTTGGTGGACGGATTTCCCCAGTGCGGAGGGTAGTGCTTTCCCCATTATCCCAAGCATTTCCCTTTCTGGAAGATAAGAGCCACTTACCTAACTCTGCCCCCATCCCACTGCCCAGGGAAAACAAGTCACATTTCTTACAGATCTCAGCATCTGTGGTTACAGTCAATTGCTTTTCCCTGCTCTTCTACACGAATGTTATCATAGCCACCATCTGTTGGCACCTACTAAGCACTGAATTAAATGGCTTAAATTATT
The DNA here is from genome assembly GCF_949752795.1 of Hyperoodon ampullatus. Lineage (NCBI taxonomy): Eukaryota > Metazoa > Chordata > Mammalia > Artiodactyla > Ziphiidae > Hyperoodon > Hyperoodon ampullatus. The sequence goes on along the minus strand of NC_136927.1, from coordinate 80,702,222 downwards.
AATTTAATTTTTACAGCCTGTGGTTATTACCCCCATCTTACAGATGAACTAACTGAGGTTTAATGAGAAAACCAGCAGAGCTGGCACTTGTCTCTTTGAAAGCGCTGCTCCTTCTATGTATGGCAGTAAACTAACTTCGCCTGTTTATTAGTGATGGGTAGGAAGGCTTACAACAGAAGCCTCCAGAAGAGGCAAAGAGCTTTATAATTTTTATTAATTATTCTGCCAAACAAAGAGAATGCATCTCAATTTACAGGTGATGGAAGGACTCAGAGAGAGTAGGCCAGTCTCAAGATTTCACGGAAGTTAAAGGCATAGCCTGCCTCTTGCTTGATCAAAAGTTCCGCTTTTCCAGCATGACAGGGATGATCTAAGCCATATTATTGCCATTTTCAAGGCCAGTTTTTAGCCTCACATAGTGGAAGCAACTTGAGTTTGGTGGTAGATCTAGACTTGCATCCTGGTGCCACCCTTGGGGAAGTCATGGAACCTCTTTGAGACTCGGTTTCCTCATTTGCAAAAGGAGCATCTAGCTTGATGTTTGGCACATAATTGACCTTCAATAAATGGCAGTTGTTTCTGTTTTGACGCACCTGGTGATCCTTGCCCCATTGGATCATCCACTGGTGTTACCTGCCATGCCCCTGCCAGCTGGCCTGTCCTCTCCAGCCTGTGGGCACTGACGATGGGAATGCTTCTTCAGATCAGTCTAGACCAGCTACAGGCTGGCGCGCTCCACCACCTGTGCCCTCAGTGACCACAGAGACCTGGCAGGAAGGATGACTCAAGAGCCCTCAGTGACCCGGCTGGGGATGTGCCGCACTCACAGCTGTAGCACATCCGTCATCGGGCCGTCCTCACTGGCCTCCACACTTGCAGACGGAAAGCAGACTGCCCGCCAGCATCCAAAGGTCAAAGGAAAGCTCGGCGTTTGTTGGGCACTTGATCCTGTTTCTTTGGGAGTCGCCTGCCTGGAATTTTCAAAAAATCTGAAAATGTTTCACGTTTTAAGCTTATCCAAGGGATTCATGCCACAGTGTGTGACTGGTCCCCTGTGCTCTGAACTCACTCGGCTTGAAGCTTGGTACAAATCGCATCACAGTCATCACTTCTGCATCTTCGGGTGAGACTTCACTCAGCTTTCAGGCTGTTAATTTTATTAGTCATGTAATTTCCAAGGATCGTCTTGGGGCTTTGTTGTATCTTTAACGAGAAGGAAAAGGGAACTAGAGAAAAAGGGAAATGTTTTGGAGGGGTGTCCGTGGGTTTTGTGCTAGGACGTCTGAAACACAGTTAATCCTCATATTTACTCACTGTGGTGGGTATTATTATCCTCATTGTGCTCAGAGAAGTCAGTTAAGGCACCTAAGGACACAAGCAGTCATCGAGGCTCCTAGGATTTGGCCCCAGGTCCACAGGACACAGAGCCCAAGCTCTTTAATCACTTGGCCTGATCAGCATCACAGAGAGTCAATTAGGGGTTGGGTTCTTACAGTTTATACTGGTGATGATTGGATTGAAACAATACAATGAAACCCCATTAAATCATGGCCCACATAGTTCAGCCTCAGAAAGGAGTGCAAGAAACACGATCTGCTGTGGGAAAAGAATTTCCGGTTTTTACATAGATTTCTCCACAGTCATAAGGGAGTTCACAGTCAAGGAGGGGGAGACAGATGTGTAGTTGGATTCAGCAGCATAAGTGGTACAGTGTGGAGCAGACAGGGACCGGCAGGCAGAGTGCGTGGAGAGATGAGTCCCATGTGCTGGAAGCAGCGGACATTCAAGCAAGGCTCCACCTTTACCCACTCCTTCTCTGCCTTGCTGACCTCACCTCCCTTTTTTTTTTTTTTTTTTTTTTTTGCGGTATGCAGGCCTCTCGCTGTTGTGGCCTCTCCCGTTGCGGAACACAGGCTCCGGACGCGCAGGCTCAGCGGCCATGGCTCACGGGCCCAGCCGCTCCGCGGCATGTGGGATCTTACCGGACCGGGGCACGAACCTGTGTCCCCTGCATCGGCAGGCGGACTCTCAACCACTGCGCCACCAGGGAAGCCCACCTGCATATTCTTTCAGTTCGCTTTACGTCCCCCTTATAGTCACAAGCTGGCTGCCCAAATGTCCAAAGACACATCTTCTCAACAACGTCCCAAGCAGGAAGGAAGAGGATGAGGCTTCTTCCTGTAACAGTTAGAGAAGAAAATCTTTCCCAGAAGCACCCATCAGACTTTCCCATATATCTCACTGGCCAGCCTGGGCCATCTGCCCACCCCCAGACCTGTGAGCTGGATGTCTTCCAGTTCCCCCCAGCTCTGCATCCTTTCTTCAACATTTCAGCCAAGGCGGGATCCCTGCAGAAGGTCAGAGGAAGAAAAGAGTGATGGGGGAGGGGGATGAGTCTCCAGGTGTCTTCTCTGGATGTGACCTCAGGCTGGCTGGGGACTTTTCTCCTCTCAAGAGGGTCCTCCCTACTTGACTCTCTCCTCAATTCTATGATGACTTTACTGATGCCTTTGGCCTAAGGAAGGTACAGCTCTGTCGCTGCTAGTCTGTAATTACCTCACTATCCTTTTGGAGTCCCATATGTTCACGCCTCTATAAATATTCTATTTTAATAACCCCTCCTAAATCACTTGGTGCCATCTGTTGCTTCTTGGGGGCCTGATTTGCTACAACTTGTCATTGCCAAAGAAGAATTGTGGTTTAGACCAATCCTATTTCGTTCCCCTGGGGCCAGGAGAAGGGTCTACTCTTTCTGAGGGGCTAAAGATACAACACGAGGCAGTGTGTGCCATGAGCTGCAGGCCAAGAGGAGGGAAGGACCCTTGGGGGCAGATGTATCCATGTCTGAAAGCTTCACAGAGAGGGTGACAGTTGACAACCTCTAGAAACCCAAGTAGAGGTCTTCCTTCACTTTTCTCTCCATCCCTCCCTCCCTCTGTCAGCTGTTGCTCTTTTTCTACTTCACCGGTTTTCACTGGCGAGCAGTTTATTCACACAACTCAGCATCACAAAGCTGATTTAGAATCTAAAGTATTGGGCTGGCCAAAAAGTTCATTAGGGTTTTTCTATACGATGTTACAGAAAAACCTGCACGAACTTTTGGGCCAACCATCGCAGTGGGTCTCAAAGTATAGTCCCTGGACCGGCAGCCTCCAGCATCTGGGAACTTGTGAAAAATTCTCAGACCCACTCCAGACCTTACCGACTCAGCAACTGCGTTTAACAGGCTCCCCAGAAGATCCTGATGGACACTGGCTAGAGACCCCCAGCTTTAGATGGTGGCCGAAACTGTCGGTTGCCAGCTCAAGCCATTACCAACCACGCTCCTTGCAAGCAAACTCAGACAGCGTTTGAGTTTCAGGTGAGGGACATTGTTCTCAAGTTCTTTCAGGACAGGAGGCAGAAAGGTCTTTTTTTCCCCATTCTTTGGTCCTTTCCCTCCTTGGCAGCTTGCACTACAGGGTGGGGCGGCAGGTGTCACGTGGTCGTGGTCAGACTTGTTGCTGAGAAGGTGAGAAGTGAGGCTAGCCAAGGGAAGAGGAGCGGGAGGGGAGGAGAAAGGAAAAGAAGGCGATTGTGCGGAATCTCCGAGATGTGGTTAAAATGCAGATTCTGGTCCAGCATGTCTGGGTGGGTCCTGAGACTGCACTTCTAACAACTGCCATGTTGCAGTCAAAACTGCTGGTCCCTGGACTCAGCAAATGCCCCCTCTTTACGCACTCAGCTTCGGAGTCAGAAACCGAGACCTGGCTGTCCTAGGCACTACCCTAGCGGGGGGGTTCTCTTACCTGAGTGCGTGCAAATCACAATCACTGTGCCCCATGCCCCTATGCACACACCCGAGTTTCTGACTCAGCCCTGCTGGAGAGTTTGCATTTCTACAAGTCCCCCAGGTGGTACAAATGATGCTGACATTTTGAGAACTGGTGCTCTTAACTAGCAGAACTTTTTCTTTGATATTTTTTAGCATTAAGTGACCAAGATAACTGTTATTTATTCCAGATGCTAATGATTCCAGGTGTTGATAAAGAGAGAAAGACAGGTATTTATCGTCCCACAAAACCCCCAGTTTAAAGAGCCCCAGGCCCTGACCATCTAAAATATAATCCAACTACGCCACCTGCTGGTGATCTCAGGAAGTGCATAAAGGTGTCTGTCCTGTTTGAAAACAGCTTGCTGCAAATTAATCTTGGCTAACACAATAGGACGCGAGACACTCACTAACCACCATCCTCCTCGCCTTTATTTAGAGCATAAACATGATTTGCGTAGTTAATAAATCAGTCCCTTGATTCCCACCTAAACGGTGCCTGGCACATTGAAATAAAAGAAGTGATAGCTAACATTTGTAATATGCAGGGTAGCCATGCTTCGGCAATGCATGTGTATGAACTCTGCTGCTCCCGTGCTTCCTACAGGAACCGGTGCAGGGAATTTAAGTAACTTGCTTAAAGTTACACAGCAAAAAGTGGTGGAGACAGAATTCAGACCAGGTAATGTGCCTCCAGAGTTGCCTGCTCTAAATCTCCATGCCATGCTACCTCCCAAAAACAGCTGGAGGAAGTGCCCAATAAATATGTTTCAGGTTAGTTAACTCACCCCACCCAGAAGTGTAGCACTGGAATATGCCTCAGATCCAAACTTTTCCATCCCTTTCATTTTATAAAAAGAAGACAACAACACTCTGGGGCACAGAGAGGTGAGGTGACTTGCCTGAGGTCACACAGCAACTTGATGACAGATCAGCAAGGCCGCTTGGGCTCCTTCAGCCGTATCACCCTTGCAGTAGCATTTACTGAGGGTAAATTGCCAAGTCTCTAGCACAAGGCGGTGTGCCATGGGAAAAGCAGAATTGTGACTAAACGCCCATTTTTGGACAGTTAGGGGCTCTGATTACATTTGGGGACTATGATTCTAGAAATAATAACTTATTAAAAAATATAATTAAGGGCCCACTGCATTCTCTCTTCCACTGTTTAAAAAATTATTTTCTATCCATTCAAATAAGCTATTAAAATTGTTTAAGCTGGGCTTCCCTGGTGACGCAGTGGTTGAGAGTCCACCTGCCAACGCAGGGGACAAGGGTTTGTGCCCCGGTCCGGGAAGATCCCACATGCCATGGAGCGGCTAGGCCCGTGAGCCATGGCCGCTGAGCCTGCACGTCCGGAGCCTGTGCTCTGAAACAGGAGAGGCCACAACAGTGAGAGGCCCGCGTACCGCAAAAAAAAAAAAAAAAAAAAAAAAAAAAATTGTTTAAGCTATTAAAATTTTTGCCATGTACTACCTGGATAATTATTTACTCAATATTTTTCCTGTAATCCATGTTCATTTGTCCTTGTCCAAAGTAATATCTGTCAAAGCATGTGTATGACATTACTTGATAAATCTGTTGTTTGATTTAGTCATTTGGACTACACAGAATTTACTTCTGTAAAGCCTGATAGCATCTTCCTCTCCACCAGTGACACACCACCATGTTTTGGGCAGAAGTGACTGGGTCCTCAGTAGCTCTGGGACCTGCATCCTTCTCTTCTCAATGACACCTGTAGGTCATGTGATGTGGGGCAGGTTATTAACCTCACTGAACCCTGGTTTTGTCATCTGAAAAGTGGGATTAATATCATTTCCCATCCAATATAATTATTGGGATTAAATGACAAAATCCAGAATTTGACAAGATGCCCCACTCATAGCAAGTATCCAGTCAACGCCAGCTATTATAATGAGTTATAATCATTGCTCTAATGAGGAATGACAGTGTATTTTTTCAAAATGAAGAACCGTGAATCTCAAGGCTGGTCATAAAGGTGGCACGTCATCGTTTTTTTGAGAATATAGACCTTTCTTTGTAAGAGGGACTTGTTTCCCGTTTAACAGCTGGACACACTGAGGCTTAGGAAAAAGTCATTATCACGAATTCCCTCAAGTCGTTGCACGACTCAACAGGAATACAGGCATCTTCAAGTGTTGAAATTAGTAGGAGGTTTTCATTCTTGTTTATTTTCTAAATATGTGGCTTGGGAGTTTATGCTATTAAAAAAGGTGCATAGGGGCTTCCCTGGTGGCGCAGTGGTTGAGAGTCCGCCTGCCGATGCAGGGGACGCGGGCTCGTGCCCTGGTCTGGGAAGATCCCACATGCCGTGGAGCGGCTGGGCCCGTGAGCCATGGCCGCTGAGCCTGCGCGTCCGGAGCCTGTGCTCCTCAACGGGAGAGGCCATAGCAGTGAGAGGCCTGCGTATCGCAAAGAAAAAAAAAAAAAATCCTAAAAAGGTGCATCCTTTTCCATATCAGGGAACAAACAAACCAGGAATTCTTAATGCTGCTTCCTAAGAAGGGAATGGACTCTACCTAACTGAGCATGGTCTCCTCTGTGATTCATAGAGGACAGCTCTCTTGCTTCAGGAATCAATTGTGCATAAGGAGAAACCACTTAGAGTTCATAAATTCTTCCATCTATTCAGGAGGAGGAAATTCAGTTTGACTGTATTCTTTGGGCTTCTTATGCCATAGACATAAAAATAAAACAGCTTTTCAATTTAGAGAGGACCTTATGACCCAGAGCGTTTAAGTAATTTCACACAAACAGAAGAGCCGGAATTATTAAAGAAGATTCAGATTCAAGCTACAAATCCTGTTCAATGGGGGCATTGTTCTTCCTCCTCCAGGGAAGGTTGAGTGAAAGTGGATGGTTCCAGTCAAAATCAGGAAAGCACACTCCATTTTTTTCTCCCCACAGCCAGTTATGCAGTGGAATTACATACTTGGGAGCCAGCTGGGGGAAGAGGGAAACAATACTGCAATTGAAAGAACACAGCTTTGCACACACGCTTGATTTAATAATATGCTTTGTGTTTCTGCTTGTTCATATTATTTGATCTTCTCTGGTTAGAAATGCCCCAGCAAATTAACAAAGCTGCAATCTCAGCCCTCACCAAAATAGGAAGAAATGAGAGCCTGACAGGGCTCCCCACTGCAGGGTTTCTTACTCTGGATGCACACTGAAACCACCTGAGTAGCCCTAAAATAATACAAAGTACCTCTGCCCAGGCGCACCCGGGACCTACGGAAACTTAATTGCTGGGCAGGCAGCTTAGATGAGCCCAATGTACAGCCAGGGCTGAGAACCACTGAGCAAGCGGACAGGTGGGCAGGGCCGGACAGCTCTCCATCATGAAGCAAGCGGGCTCTCTGTCCTCAAGGAGATGCACTGTGGGAGGATGCGGGCATCATGGTGGATGTTCAGACATCAGAGAAGTCATTGGTCTAATTCCAGTCTGACTCTGATTGGCTGTGTTTTTTCAGGCCTTTTCTGTAATCTGCCTGAACTTCTCTCAACTTCTATTCTGTGGACCGAGGAAAAGAACTCATTCTACTAATGATTCATAAAATCAATATCGTGGCTCACAGGAAATATTTTTTAAGTGGACCAGGATAGAATGCAGTAGAATATAATTGAAATAGAATGTACTACATAGACTAAGAGCATTTTTTTTTCAGATGTCTGTGTGTGTGTGTGTTTCTGTGAACACGGTCCTAATGAAAAAATGTGTGTCTTAATTGTAAGTGACCATTAGAAAAGTTTGAAAGCCTGTGTTCCCACCTACAGGGTTTTTGGAAGGATAAAACGAGATAATGTTGCAGTGCACGTCACATATGCAGTGCACATCACACATTATACAGATTAGGTAGATTGATAGATCAGTAGATTGATAGACAAGCAATCTACAGCAAAATACGTCTAATTTGGTGCACAGATGACGGAACCAGCTGGATGAAAGTGGGGCCCCCTTCAGCTGTGGTTCTGTTAGTGGTAGAATTGGAAGGTCTGTGTCCTAAGAGAACATGATTTTGAAAGGGACTCAAACCCTCAATCGATTCCCTGTGTGATGAATGGGAATTTGCTCCATCACATTCAGATTCAAGAAATGTCACATCTCTTCTTTTCCTCTTTATCAAATGAATCCAGCTGAAAACCTTCACTAACTTGATTGCTGAGAAATTCAGTCTCAGTCCTGGTTATGGGGTCACTGCTCTTTTTTTTTTTTTATAATCATACAATAATAGAAAGTAATAATAATAAAAAAACAGCTGTGATTTACGAACTTTATTATGTGCCAGGCACTGTGCTAAGCACTTAAGCACATTGTATTGTTTAATCCTACCTATGAGATACTTACTATTATCATCTCTATTTTCCAAATTGGAAACTGGGGATTCAGCATCTCCAGGGATTCACTTTGAAGTTACAGCTGCTGTTTCTGCTAATTACCTCCGTTACCTAAACGTAAAATTCAACAGGTGGGAACAAAGCGAGCCTGCAGACCATGGAATAACCAACCTCCACAAGCTGCCAGGTGCTATGGGCATCCTCGGTGTGTTTTACAGGCTGTGTGTGTGCAAATAAAAGAACCGTCTATTTATAGAGGGAATGGAGGAAGAATTAATCCAGAGGTGAATAATAAGATCTATTTTACTTTAGTCAATCATTCTGTTATCTGAGCTTTGAAATATATTGTACTTCCCTGAGATAGATGCAGTAGTTCTTGGACTGGAATGTAGCATGATATTCCTGTTTTAAAAGACTTGCTGAACTTTAATTGATACGTTTTCTTTTTTATATAAATTTATTTATTTTTATTTTTGGCTGTGTTGGGTCTTCGTTGCTGCACGCAGGCTTTCTCTAGTTGCGGCGAGCGGGGGCTACTCTTCGTTGTGGTGCACAGGCTCTAGGTGCGCGGGCTTCAATAGATGTGGCACAGGGCTCAGTAGTTGTGGCTCCAGGGCTCTAGAGTGCGTGCTCAGTAGTTGTGGCACAGGAACTTAGTTGCTCCGTGGCATGTGGGATCTTCCCGGACCAGGGCTCGAACCCGTGTCCCATGCATTGGCAGGTGGATTCTTAACCACTGCGCCACCGGGGAAGTCCTTAATTGGTACCTTGAGTCGCTAGCCCAAAAGCCGATCAGTGATACAATCGGTCTTTAGGACTAGCTTCACCAGAACCTTCCCGTCCAGGCAGCTCAGGAGCCTCATCTCTCCTGGGGTGTTTCTTCTGTTTGTCTTACTGTTTCCACTCCTCTCCACCTGTGCTGTGCCTCCCAAGGCCAGCCTGTGAGGACGGCGTCAGCACGCAATTGACATAGTGCTGTGCCCTTGGCTTCCAGTTGGGTTTGGCCACTGGGGATACCAGACAGGAAGATCGAGAAAAGGAGGAGAGTGAGGTGACCTCAGGCTGGCCGTGTCCTTCTACAGAAAGTCACTGTTCGGCTTAAAGCAACCAGCTTTCTCCCGCTCTCTTTCTTTCCGAGTCCACAGCTGCTACCCCTTGGGTTTCCACACTGTCCTTGTCCTTCTGCTAAGCTCCACCCACACCTTGGGAATGAATCTCTCAGGAGATAAAGCTCCCTTGAATTGTCCTCATTTGAGCGTGCCATCTGTTCGCTTCTGACCCTTACTGATACACCACTGCAGGGCTCTCTTGGATGCTAGCCACGGACTTATGGTTTCAAAGCCACGGGCAGAAAATCGACGGGGAAAGATGCAGTTACAGACCTACGTTCCTTTTAGGAGGAGAAATTGTCAAGGCTTGAAAGCTGCTTGGAGGCAAGGGTGTGGGACAGTTTGAGAAGTTCCTGATGGCACATGCTCGCCGCACAGCTGTTCTTGGCTTTTAAACAAGGCGGTGTCCTTTTATGAGAGTTTACACACTGTAACTTAGAAAAAACATGATTCCCAGGAAGTCAGCAGCAGTAGATGATGCCAGGAGAGGCTGAGAAAACTCTAGGTCCCGTTTTCAAAAATCCTCTTCTCTCTCTTCTTTTGGAAACTTGGAGCAGCGTTGAGAGTGTGCTGAATCATAAGAGTAGCACCAACGACAGTAAATTAATCGTTGCAAACATCGATTCAGTGCTTCCGGTGTGCCAGGCACGAGCTCCAAGCTTTCCGGGCACTGGTTTGCTTAATCTTCACCAACTGCCCTGAGAGTAGCTACTACTGTTCTTCGTACTTTACAGGTGAAGAATTTGAGGGCGAGAGAAGGACAATGACACACACTTGGTCACACAGCTGGTAAATGGCAAAAAGGAGTCAAACCCAGGTCTGTCCGATTTCAGTGCTCCCCGGGGCTCGTCGAGCGTGGGTTGGGAGGCGGGCATGGGCTCAAATGCTGCCTTTGCCGCTTTGTGCTCGGGTTGCCTTGGGCAAGTCACCAAAGCTCAGAATCCATGTTTATCCAGTGAGGCTAATATTACCTGTGTCCCAGGGCTATTGTCAAAATGAACCCAGGTCTCCTCTGCCCCCTACAGGGACCCCTGTTACAGAGTGGACTTTCCAGAACATGCAGGAGAAGGGCAGTAGGTTGGCATTGCGAGGGCATGGAGTTCCCGTCCCTTTGCAAATCTGCTTTTGTAATTCTTAATTTGGCCAACTCAGCTAGGGCTACAGTTGAGGAATAATAATCATGCTGAACATTTACTTTTTGCCAGACTGTGCCAAGGGTGCTGTGTGCAAGATCTCCTTTCAACCCCACATAATCCTAAGAGGGAGGAACAATCATTATCCCCATTTGAGCAGTGAATAAACTGAGGACCAGAGAGGTGAAGTAACTTGCCCAGGGCCGCACAGCTAGGAGGTAGCAGAACTCACATGAGCACCCAGATCTGCCTGGCTCCTGCACTTCTGCTCTAATCCCCTATCCTATACTGCACACCTTTCTTTATTGCATTTAACAAACATTTCTCTGCTTACTCTGTGCCAGGAACTGTCTGAACCTTTCAAATATTAACTTGTTTCATCCTCATAAAAACTTCACGAGGTAGGCGCTATTATCATCTCATTTTCACAGGTGGAGAAGACTAAAGCCCAGAGAAGTTAAGTAACTTGCCCGAGATCACACAACCTTTCCAATTCCAAACCCACTTTTTCTTAAGTTTGCAAATGAAACCAATGTCAGGCCCTGTAGTATGTTGGGAGTGACAAGTTAGAGTTGCCCATAGACTTAGTGATGTGTACTGCCATGTCATAAAGCTGTGTTCTTTGTAAAAGGGTGAAGGAAACAGATAGTGGTTTTCAATCCTCAACCTCACCATAAAACAGCTTGGGGTGGATCATGGCCTCAGTGGGGATACCAAAAAGATGTCAGAAAGCAAGCCCTGTACTGGTTTAACCTCAGAGATTCGAGAGAACCTCCAAGCCGTTTGTCTGCAGACAAAATAATTCTGTATGAAATGCTCCCAACAAGCAGCCCTGGGCCAGGAGAAATGAGCTGGAGAAACACCCATTCCCTTTTTCCACAGGGATATGGTGGGTACGCCAGGCTGAACACTAAAGGTTAATTGCTCTGAGTAATATGGTAGCATTTAATCCTGGTGCCAGATGAACTGAGACAATATTGACCATGATTCAGCCAACATCAGAATGCAAACACAAGTGAAAACCCAAGTCCTTAGGCAGAGAGAGTCCAAGCAGGAATCTGAATATCCAGATAAAGCGCAACCAAGGCCGGGCAATCCCCTCAGAACTTAAAATTTGGGGCCCATATGCCAGCGCTTTACTAAAAGCAGTGCTGTGTGTGCTGGGCCTTTGCACATGTAGCTCTCTGTGCTAGAAGCAACTTTCTCCACCTCTCTCCAGACCCCTGATTTTCACCTGACCAATGCCATGTTTTTGTTCAACTCTCATGTGTAAGATGCTTCCTTCAGGAAGTCTTTCTCCCCGCCCCCGAGGCAGAGCTAGGGTGTCTCCTCCTCAGTCTTGTATTCCCCCTTTGTTGACTGCTGTTTGAACACTTTTTTTTTTTTCAGTTTATACACATGCATTTCTCCCTATTAGTCTGTGGCCCAGACACATCTATACTTTTTGTGTCTTTGTATCCTCTTGTAATCCTAGCACTTACCACAAGGCCTGGCATGTGATACGTGCTTAATAAATGTTGAAAGGAAAGAAGAATGGATGGATGCATGGATGAATGGCTAGCTGGCTGAATGGATGGATGATGGCTGGATGGAAGGGTGGATAACTGGGAAAATGGATGGTTGGGTATTTGGATGGATGGGTGAGTAGGTAAGTGAATGGATAGTCAAGGGGATGACTGGATGGATGGATGAGTAGATGGACAGATACCTCTAGGAAGCAGCTGATGAAGGAACGACAAAAGCTTCCATCTTCTGGAATTCAAAGAAATCAAGGCTTCTCCAACTGTAATTGACCCACAGAAGTCTGTAACTCCATTCCTGTGGAAGAAGCCACAGGCCCCACTCCCCCTTTCTCAGAATGTAAGCTGTCTTATTTTTAGACACTTGTTCTCCTTCAAGATAGTCTATTTGCTAGTTGTAAGCAGATTTCACCTGGATAAAGATATAGTTCAATACAGGTCGCATCTATGATTGGTCCTGAGAGCTGAAACCACAGCCGCTCTTGTTCCTAAGGAAAAAATGGGCACTTCTAGGGGTTTTCTATTCCAGCCCTCTGGCAGGGGAAAGCCCCTGGAACACTACTGATTTCTTAACTTGTGAGGGCTATGGGATTTGAGGGGGCAAAACTGTAGTGAAGTTGATGGTTGATCTGAAGGGCAAGCAATCCCAGCTATTACCAGTAGTATGAGACCTGGGTTTGAATTTCAACTCACTTCTAGTTGTGAGAAAACCTGGCTAAATTTAACTTCTCTAAGCCTCCTTTTCCTCATCTGTAAAACAGGCAGTAGGAATAATTGAGAAACAGTATGAAAGAATATCTCAAAAGGTTTTGTCAGGATTTGAAAAAAACAGCACAGTGTAGCGATTGTTCAGTCAATAATTGGTTGACATAGTAGCTGGTAGGTAGAAGTAACCCAAATGGTAATACAAATATTTTCAATTCAATCAATAAATGATTAATAGTACACTAGGATTTCACAAATTATGGAATACTTACCAGTGGTGATAGAGAAAAATATTTACATTGTAAATAAAACGAGATTTAAATAGCATTAACTCACTAAGTAAGCAAGTGGCAAAGTTATTCCCTGTGAAACTTGCTTTCAGTTACGAATTACTGCTTTTAATTTGTCAAGGAGGAAATCTTAGTTTGATGCTGGAATTTCTTTAACATCTTTTAACAGAAGGAGCAAGACTCAGGTGTGGATCTTAGGCAGGTAACAGAGTCTAGCTAGCATGTATGACCCTTCTTTATATTTGTTGCAAGTTTATTTTTTTAATGTTACTTTTTAATTGTGGGAAGTACTGTTGGTTTTCCTTTTATGGTAATCATGTCCAAGTTAAAAAAAATACATTAAATAAAATTGTGAGTCAATTTAAAAGAAATATATAAGTAATAGTTTAGGTGGCATAGGAGGTATGGCAAAAACCAAAAGTGAGTAACTAAAGTTTGGAAAACCCTGCAGGAGGAGGGAGAAAATACAAATATGGCCATATGGATAATGTTTAAATCCACCTATGAAAAACTTGCCATCTTTTTTCCTAACCGTCTGTTTTAATCTGTCAGAGCAGTGTACATTATAGCTCCTAAGAGATGGCTCTTCTCATTTTCTCAGCTCTAGCTCTTTAGAGAGGCTAAGATAACCCAGATGCCTAAACACTGCACGTGGTGAGTTGAGAAATCTCCTTCTCTCAAGGGAAGGAAAAACACTCACAAAGCTCAGCTTAAAGCTTCTACCTAAATGCAAGAGGAAGATGGATGGACACCATTTGACAGCCTTGTTGGGATTCACAAACTCAGGTGTCTACAGTTCAGAGAGACCCAGGGCATGTGATACACATGTTGGAATAAACTCTCCATCTAAAAAGAGCTTGAAGCCTGGGCATTTTTCCAGAGGTTTTTAAAAAAAAAAAAAAAGTTATGTTTTAGATGAAAAAATCATACCTGCTGCTTTAAACACACATGCTTTGCATATTAAGTATATGCAACTATATTTATATACATATAATATATAACATATTATACATTACATTAAATGCATTGCATTAAAATGTAGTATATCAAATTACATTAAATATGTGTCATATATGAAATATATGTCATTTCACTTTCACAAGGATACTTACAAATGGAGACAGTGGGGTCTCCTACTCTTCTTTTTGGTACTCTTGATAGAAACTTGCGCATAAGAAACAGTTCATGGTTCTTTTAAATTTATCCTAAGAAAAAATGGCAGCATGAGGGTGAGGATAAATGGCAAATGATGCTGGGACTCAGGGCTAGAGAAAGCGAGAGGGAGATGGAGGTCAGGGGAGGGGGAGTGGAGGGGACCAGGGTGAATTGAAACTTGAGCAAGGAACATGGCTCTGTAAGAGAGATTAAGAGTGTTTAAGAGTCCGCCTGCCAAGGTGGGGGACACGGGTTCGAGGCCTGGTCCGGGAAGATCCCACACGCCGCAGAGCAACTAAACCCGTGAGTCACAACTACTGAGCCTGCGCTCTAGAGCCCGCGAGCCACAACTACTGAGACCATGTGCCACAACTACTGAAGCCCTTGCGCCTAGAACCCATGCTCCACAATAAGAGAAGCCACTGCAACGAGAAGCCCGTGCACCGCAACGAAGAGAAGCCCTTGCTCACCGCAACTAGAGAAAGCCCACGCGCAGCACTGAAGACCCAACGCAGCCAAAAATAAAATAATAAATTTATTTTAAAATAAATAAATAAATTTATTTTAAAATAAATTAAAAAAAGGTACAGCCAATGTCCAATCCCTGTCAACAGTGATGAGAGACTACTTCCTAGACCTTTCCAAGTTAGAACTGTGAATTTTCATATGCAGTTCCCTGATTATTAAATTAATTCCTGCTTTTAAAAAACACTCTTCCCTTTACCCGTTCCTCTGTTGATGGACACTTAGGTTGCTTCTATGTCCTGGCTATTGTAAATAGTGCTGCAATGAACATTGGGGTGCATGTATCTTTTCGAATTATGGTTTTCTCCGGATATATGCCCAGGAGTGGGATTGCTGGATCACATGGATAAAGAAGACGTGGTGCATATCTACAATAGAATATTACTCAGCCATAAAAGAAATGAAATAATGCTATTTGCAGCAACATGGATGGACTGAGAGATTGTCATACTGAGTGAAGTAAGCCAGGCAGAGAAAGACAAATATATGATATCGCTTATATGTGGAATCTAAAAAAACCAAAAGGTACAAATGAACTTATCTACAAAACAGAAACAGAGTTACAGATGTAGAAAACAAACCTACAGTTACCAGGGGGTAAGGGGGAAGGAATAAATTGGGAGATTGGGATTGACATATACACGCTACTATATATAAAATAGATAACTAATAAGGACCTACTGTATAGCACAGGGAACTCTACGCAATACTCTGTAATGGCCTACATGGGAAAAGAATCTAAAAAGAGTGGATATATGTGTAACTGATTCACTTTGCTGTACATCTGAAACTAACACAACGTTGTAAATCAACTATACTCCAATAAAAATTAAAAACAAAAAAAACAACACTCTTCCCTCTGACAACATCAGGGAAGATTAATCACTAAGATCATGGCCCTCATGCCACTTATTTCCACCTCTGCCTTGGTTGAGTAATGAAAGCTGATCAGGAAGGAGGCCGAGTCCTGGAAGATAAACGGAACTGGGTGTCAAGAGTCAATTGTTTTGGCAGTTGACAAAGAATAAAGACAAATGTCCAATAAACATGTGACAACATTTTCACCCTCATGTTCAGTAAGGCAGGAAAAATTACGAGATGGAATACTGATGAGAGATCATCTTTTTTCACTAAGGAAACACAAAATAATTTTTTTAACTGCGAATGCCCAATTTTCACCTGGATACAAAGAATCCTTCCCTCTCACACACTGATTCATTCATTCATTCATCTGTGGAAAAACAGAATATAATCATGAGTGTTGGCGACCCAGTCCCTGGCCTCACGGAAGGCCATTTAGTGGAGAGGAATTTGGCCATGTGTATCAAATGCCTTTAAAACATGACTATCCTTTGATCCCACACTTCAACATCTGGGAAATGCTTCTACGAGAAAAATCTAGGAAATGACTTCAATAATACTGCTGCAAGGATGTCCATCTCTGTCATGTGTATAATAGTGGAATATGTCAAACACTTAAATGTACAACATGGCCAGTAGTTAATTCATCTGGGGCATGGCTCCTCAAAGAAACTCCAAACCCTATTTTAAATGACATATTTGGCAGGATATACAGTGATTTTAAAAAAAAGATATCTTAGCTTCAAAACAGTATTTCAGAATCCATAATGTTTGGGATATTGACATGGAAGTAGAGAAATACCGAAAGAGAGTATTTCTCAGTGATAGGGTTATGGATTATTATTCCTTTTATATGTTTGCTCCCTGCATATTTTATAATGAGCATCTATTCCTTCTGTAATGAGAAAAAAAGGAGAAGTTTTTGAAGTTTTGTTCTCTAGACCCTTTTAAAGTGTTAAAAAACTATTGAGGACCCCAGAGTGCTTTTATTTATGTGGATTAGAGCTACAGAAATTTGCCATCTTAGAAATTAAAGCTAAGAATTTTAAAAATATTTATAAATTCATTTTTGAAAAAATAATAAACCCTTTCCATGTTAACAAAAATAACACTTTATGAAAAATAACTCTTTTTCCAAAAAAAAAAAAAAAAAAAAAAAAAGGCTTCCCTGGTGGCGCAGTGCTTGAGAGTCCACCTGCCGATGCAGGGGACACGGGTTCATGCCCCGGTCCGGGAAGATCCCACATGCCGTGGAACGGCTGGGCCCGTGAACCATGGCCGCTGAGCCTGCGCGCCCGGAGCCTGTGCTCCACAACAGGAGAGGCCACAACAGTGAGAGGCCCACGTACTGCAAAAAAAAACACAAAACTCTTTTTCCAAAAGCTTACAACAAAACTATTTGGTTTGTTCCAAAACTGAAAACAAAAGGCAAAAATAATGGTACAGTTTTTCATTTTTGCCAGTCTTTTTAATTTCTGCCTTCCGAGAAGACAGCTGGATTCTCATATCTGCTCTACCTCAAGGTGTTTCCATATGTTGCTTTGGTTAAAGTATAGGAAGAAAATCCAGCCCCACACAGTTCTGTAGTTGGACAAGGAAGAAGTATTTTAACAGCCTCTTCAAATAATTGTGGGTAGTGTGCTATGATGCCATGCCAAAACTTGACAAGGGACAGTTTCTTAAGGTTAGTTGTAGTGTGAAATTTGAAACTATATAATGAACTTTTTATTGCCTCTATTGCTGTGAGAGGATGAGCGAGAGAAAGGCATATAGCATCTTAGTGATATTATGAAGACCGTGTAACCTTTTGGACCACCTGAAAGGCTCAGAGACATCCACAGATTCCTGGACCACACTTTGAGTATCACCATCATAAATTATCCACAAGAAAGTGTGTAGCTCCTACCACATGTGAAATAGATAGCTAGTGGGAAGCAGCCGCATAGCACAGGGAGATCAGCTCGGTGCTTTGTGTCCACCTAGAAGGGTGGGAGGGAGATGCAAGAGGGAGGAGATATGGGGGTATATGTATACGTACAGCTGATTCAGTTTGTTATAAAGCAGAAACTAACACACCATAGTAAAGCAATTATACTCCAATAAAGATGTTTTAAATTAATTAATTAATTAATTTTTTAAAAAAGTATGTAGCTCTAGGGTGTCATCCTAGGAGAGTTGGAGTGATAGCTCCATTTTTTTGTTTGTTTGCATTTGTTTGAATAACCTTTTGAATTATTTTTTTCACTTTTTCCCATGTGCATTTCAATTAAAAAAATCAACTTTCCTAAGGTCATTCTCATAGATTGGTTCCATGGGATGCAGACTCTGAGATGGAGATTTGCCTGTCAGGAGTTTATTGGGGTGTGCTCTTGTGAACCACTCCTGGGGGTGGGGGGGCGGGGTAAAGGGGGCGGGGCGGGGCAGAGGGAGAAGGGAAACACTGTCAATCCGACAGGGAGCTCTGGAGCTGAGCCCACCTTTCAGGGCTGTCCCCACTGAAGCAAGGTGACCCGGTCTTTATATGTATACCAACCAGTCATCGGATGCTGACTGCCCAGGGAAGGGCTGATCTGGGGCAGAGCAAGTTCCAGAGAGAGAAAGAGCCATCGACAGCCGGCCCTTCCAGAAGCTGGGACCGAGCACCCAGTCCTGGAAGGGGGGGGGTCTGGGCAGGCCTTGCAGGATTCCCTGCAGCCACATGGCTAGTTCAGTGCCAGAGCTGAGATGAAACCCTGTCCTTCCATTTGACTCTGGAGCCTCTGTAAAGAGACCCTCTGAACACTTTCCTCATGTAATGAAGGCTCTATCCATCCATCCATTGCGGATGACGACCAAAGCAGAAAATCCTAAGTTAATGGCGTAAGAAGAAAGGGTGGGATCTGCACAGCACCCTGTCCTGCACGAGTACAGTTGGCCCTGGGCTCTCCGCTCCTCTCGCGGTGAGAATCTGATCCACTTGTCGTTTGCAAACGTGATAAGCAGGTCCACGTGCGATTTGCTCTGGGCCCTCGCGGGATGGATTCTGGGAAAATGGAGGACTTTTCCCGAAGATTCACACACTTTCCCCGAAGATTCACACACTTTCCCCATGGTGATGGGAATAAGCTCACTGACCAGGAAGGGGAAAGGAAACCATAGAAATTATGCCTTGAAAGTGTCACCTGAGTCTGAAGTGCTACTATTAAGAAAGTGAAATAATCGGCGTAGGAATATCCACGCCCATCTATAAGATCGGAGATGGGGGTACCCAGCTACAGGGGCTACAGATGCCTCTTACACCCACACGGCCATAATGAATACAGTAACGGCCTGTGTCTCTCTGACACAGTAAACTTTTCTCTATTCTGGAAGTCCCCACAGAAGGAAATCTCTAGTTGGCATCTGTGTTGTTGCTCATGTTTGCTCTAATACAGAGGGAGACCTCAGGTGGTTTTCTGACACTCCTGCCCAGGAAACCCCGTCCACCTTTCTGAAAGCAGGAAAAGAAAACAAAACAAAGCCTTCCTGCCCTCCGATCTATGTTCTCTGCCTCTTATTTCATTCAGTGTGAGCAGGAAAACCCCACGAGAAATCACACAGGGAGGGAAAATTATTAGCATCTCATAATACCATATTTCCAACTCTATTTGCAGAAGTATTTACAGATGCTTCTAATTTAAAACAGCTTTCTGACTGAAGTCTCTGAAGCACAGTACATTGACAACAGTACGATATTTAGACAGTTTTATCCTATGTTCGTGGTAATGAAGTCTTGGAGCAAGCTAGGAAGATGGGAGTCCTGTCCCCTTGCCATCCTCAAGAACAGGGGTTAGCAGGGAAGCCATTAATTCTAACGATTAGAAGAAAGAAACAAATGACTAAAATTGTGGGAATCTAACATGGTGTTTGATTTCCATGCCAGTCCGTGTAGATTTGTGCACCTTCTCGGCAGCCTCTCCGTAGCTGTGCGGGTCCTCCTACAGCCTATATGTTCCTGTAGACTCTCAATAAGCGTGTGGGTGCGGAGACCACTGCAAAGCTGGTGTTGGAGGCTGGTCTGCAAAATCAGATGGGTTAGACTGTGTGAGCTCCCTTACCCCATCCATGCTCAAAATCTAGTTCCCAAATCTAGACTAGGATCCATGAGGTCAAGATCTGCCTTCTCATCAGTGCTGTCACATAGAAGCTAATGTCGTCCCTTTCTTTCCAAACCCAGAACCATGCTTTGTGCCAGGCAGTGTGTGAAGTATTTTCTCATTCGAAATAATCAAATTATCTCATTTGATTCCCACAAGTCAGTGACTCGGGTGCTGCCAATACCCCCATTTAACAGACGATAAAACTGAAGCACAGAAAGGGCAATCTACCTTCTCAAGGTCACACAGCTAATCAGCTACCAAAGCCAGGATTCTTTTTTAGACTGCATGGCTCCAGAGCCTGGGATTCTAATCAAGGCTGGGCCCTGGATTTAGCCTCTAACTGACTCCAGTGTCAGTCTATAGTTTAATTTGGAGCAAGACATTTGTCTTCTCAGAACCTCTGTTTCCTCCTTACCCAAGTAAGATACCTCTTATGTCGTATGATTTTACTAAGGAGCACATCAGGTAATGTACAAGACAGTGATCTGAAGAATGCCAAGTGAAGAGTGGACACATGTATTAGATTTAGTGTCTCAGCCAAAGCAGGGTGGGCATGCATGACCACACTGTGATGTCTGGGTCATTCCCCCCTCTGGGTCAGTGATCAAAAACATGGCTGAAATCAGCTCAGAATGAGTGAGAGGCCTGCAGGTAGAAAGGAGGAGTGTCTGCAGTGCTGGCCGGGGGAGGCCTGGAAAAGTTGCCAGGGAGACTTCAGATTTCCAATGAATCTTCAGCAGAGGGACCAGCTCCAGTCCAGATTCCAGGAAAGCAGTTTGAAAACAGGAGCTGACAACTTCATGGGTTTGTAATATTTGAAGAGGGGTGGAGATGGTAAAGATTAAGAGGAGAACCAGGTCATGAGATGTGATGATGAACACCACCTAAAATATGCATGGCCAGGAGCAACTCCTGCCATGTGGACGGTCAGAAGTGAATTCTTCCACCAAGAAGTTTGTCGACTCACTGCTACCTCCAGCCAGTGCCCTGAGCTTGGTTTAACACTCTGTGGTCACCATCTTGAAATTATTAACAATTTTATCTTTGAACTCGTGTTGTGGAGGCAAAATTGGATGGGACAACCTATTAGAAGGGTCAGACCAGAACACTGACCAGACGCTGGTGAGCAGACTTCCCTTCCCTGGTGGCACAGTGGTTAAGAATCCACCTGCCAATGCAGGGGACACGGGTTCGAGCCCTGGTCTGGGAAGATCCCACATGCCACGGAGAAACTAGGCCCGTGTGCCACAGCTACTGAGCCTGCTCTCTGGAGCCTGAGAGCCACAAATACTGAGCCCACGCGCCACAACTTCTGAAGCCCGCGCACCTAGAGCCCGTGCTCCGCAACAAGAGAAGCCATCGCAGTGAGAAACCTGCGCTCAGCAACGAAGAGTAACCCCAGCTCGTCGCAACTAGAGAAAGCCCGCGTGCAGCAACGAAGACCCAACGCAGCCAAAATAAATAAATAAATAAAAATGCTGATGAGGAGCAACAGGAACTCTGATAGATCGCTCGTGGGAATGCAGAATGTTATGACCAGTTCGGAAGACAGTTTGGCAGTTTCTTATGAAACTAAACGTACTCATACCATGTGATCCAACAATCAGTCTCCTTGGCATTTAGCCAAAGGAATTGAAAAGTTGTGTTCACACAAATATCTGCACATAGATGTTTATAGCAGCTTTCTCCATAACTGCCAAAACTTGGAAGTCACCAAGATGTCCTTCAGAAGGTGAATGGATAAATAAGCTTGTATATCCAGACAATGGAATATTATCCAGCGCTAAAAAGAAATGAGCTAGCAAGCCATGAAAAGACATGGAAGAAACTTAAATACATATTTCTAAGTGAAAGAAGCCCATCTGAAAAGGCTATAGACTGTATGGTCCCAACTATATGGCATCCTGGAAAAAGGAAAACTATGGAGACATTAAAAAGATGAATGGTTTCCAGGGTTAGGGGGAAGGAAGGATGAATACACAGATCACAGAAGATCTCTTGGACAGGGACATCAGTCTGTATGATGCTACAGTGGATACACGTCATTGTACGTTTGTCCAAACCCACAGAATGTATAACATCAAGAGTGAACTGTAATCAAAACTATGGATTGGGGGTAATTATGAAGTGTCAGTGTAGGTTCAATGAGTGTAACAAATGTATCACTCTGGTGTGAGATGCTGATAGTGGGGGAGCCCTGCATGTGTGCAAGCAGGTGGTATATGGGGAATCCCCATACCTTCCTCTCAATTTTGCTGTGAACCTAGAACAATAGAATCTTTAAAAGACATCTGATGGAAAAGGCGGCAGGTACGTGAGCAGAGGAAGTACAATACACACGTCTGCTGCTTGTTGCTGCCTGTTCACAGATAGCATTCATGGTGCCCCACAGGAAGAGAATCCCAGCGGACCGTGATGGGTGGGTGTCTAGCAAGCCTCAAGGTGAGTATAAAGCACAGTGTGTTGTAGCTACAACCGAGTTTGTAGGGGCGCTGGCAGCCCTGAGAAGCCACAGTTTCCATTCAAATCAGAAATGGTCTCGAATGCAGAAAGAAGGCGATGCAGTCTAAGAAATGTGAACAACAGAAGAACCCTATCGCATGAGTTGTTACTCATGTTACCTCGCTGCCAATGTGCAAAAATGATGACTTAGAAAAGGAAAGATGGAGCAACCACTAGCTTCTTTTCCTTTCCACCCTTCCTTACTCCTCCATAAACTGAAAGTACACGGTGTTGGTAGAATGCATGAATGTCTAGAAGCAAAATCAAAACAGTGGAGTCAGTTTGTGTGGCATTTACTCTGCTTTAGTAAAAAAACGAAATACGAGTTGTGTGATTTGGGAGATTCTGCACAGGAGTTCACTGCCTTTAAAACCGATATTGCACAATAGAATATGAATGGTAAAACTCATGCTAATAACTTAAATTTTTAATTTTTCTTTCTTTAGAATGACTTAGAATAGCAAATAAAATACATAACACGTAGTGAGAGACTGTGGAAGAAAGGAAAGCGCTTTCTATTTCAGGATGTCTACCAGTACTATTTCCTGCTTTTAGAGCGAGGGGCTCAACGTTTTCCTCTTGCACCGGGTCCTGCACATCACGTAGCCAGCCCTGCCCACATTACCACTACTCAGTAACACTTGAGGAGATTCTAAGATACACCAGCCACAATGCCAAGTGCCCTGCCTGAATGATGTTCCTTCGCGGCCTGTTCCTTCGCGGCCCGAGTCACTCACAGCCCTAAACCTCATATAATTAATCCTTCTGTAAAACAGATGCCAACCTCCTAATCATGGCGTGGACGTAACTGAGATGGGTGGATGTGAAATGCTTTGCAAAGGGTAAAATGCCATCCACGGGGCACTTACTGTCACAAATAATGACAGGGGAGCCGGTCCCATCAGAAAGTGCTTGCCCAGCACCTCTTCGATGGCAGGGAGGCAGTCACCCCGTTCTGCAGGGTGCTGAGAGTCGGGATACAAAAACCAGCACCAAATCAGCTCAAAGGCACGGCCAAGAGGGGCGGCAGAGACTGAGGGGGGCAGAGGGCAAGCTGCTGGTTCCGCTCAGCAGCTGGTCAGAGTCGACGTGTGAACCCAGGGTCCGGGAGCCCAGGCCCTTGACCCCCAAGGCCAGCCTGCCTCTGTGCTTGTGTCCACCCTGTGTGCGCGCCTGACAGCTGCTTAGCAATTGGGTTTATTACATTCCAGATTTAAAGGTACAGCGCTGAGCTGAACTTGAGGTTATAGACCTAAGTATGGTGCATCCAGCTGTGAATTCAGTTTTTATTTCAATAGTATTTTTGTCCCTTAAATGTGGCTTTCTGAAAGGGGCCTTCTCCAGCCCTCCCTGTTTCTCTCTCTTAGCAGCCTCGGCTTTTGTTTCATAATGAGGATCCTACTCTGTGACTCTATTTGTAGGACTCTGTGTTTAATTGTAATGAGCCCAGGCAGGGTGGGGACAGGGCCTCTTTTCCTCACCACTCTAAATGCAGGCCTGTATATAGCCCAGTGCTCAACAAGTATTCATGGTGGGTGCTTGGATGTGCATATTAATGAATAAAGCCACAATAATTACTAGTTTGTATTTCTCCTTAATGTTTTCAAGAACACTGAATAATATAACTTATCATGTTTCCCTTTTTGCAGTGGCTATTAGGAGGCTCAAAGCCACATCTGTGACGCCTTCATAGCAAGTTTGTAAATCCACAGGCAGATTTATTTGTGGTCCTGGTCCCATTTGCTGTACCCACTCTTATTTTTCTATCTTCTTCTGTTATCTTTTTATTTATGCTCTCATACTGCATTGCATATGTCTTTCTAAGACACCTTAGTAAATATCCTTGCTGGATTAAATAAATAGCCTGTCTGGAATTTCTAGCCTGCAGAGAAAAAGAATGCCTTTTCCAATGCCATGCTCTGTCTCCAGAGCAATAAGCCACCCTTAGGTTACCTGCCTTCCAGTATCCAAAGCCCTTTGGGAGTGATGTTTATGTGACTTGAGGCGGTACAGTGGGTGAGATGTTATTTCCTCCCAATTAGGTGGTTAGGTGGTGGCGGAGGGGGTGTTCCAGAAAGAGTGAAGGTGAAAGGCAGACAGAACGGTAAAACCTTACAGAACGTGTTTTCCCTGCTCTGCCCATGACCCGGGGTTACTGGGGAGGGGAATTAGCTACCCAGGTCAACCTGAGCAGCTGCGGCCGGTGAGGGCAACCAGACAGGATGCTTGTGGTGCCAGGGAGGCATTAGCACAAGAGAAATCAGGTACTCGGGTTTTATTGGAGAGGTGAGGACAGCCCCTGAATCCAGGAAGAGAACCTGCTTCTATAGGGCAGTCGGGGAGAGGAGGGCTCCACCCAGACTTGTGTTTGCCCTGCTCTGTGTATTCAGCCAGCAGGCTCCGGAGGAGGAAGCAAACAGCAGGGAGCCGCTGGGCTCATTTGACAGCCTGGCACTGGGCAGCACCAGCTGGAGACACGGTGCTCCAAGTAAAAGCAGCTCCAGGTGACACCAGAGGTCAGAAGACACTCCCACCAGGGGCTCAGCAGGTAATTGCTTCCAGATCCTTTAAGCATGGCTGGAGGGTTTGTTGTTTGTGGCAGGCAGTGAAATGTAGAAGCCAGGGGTCAGAGAGGGTTGCGCTTGACCCCGGCTCTGCCACTGAGTCACTGTGTGGCGTTGGGTATGTGAGAGCCTCAGTTTCACCATCTGTGAAATGGACCCAAAGATAGCCTTACCTAAAAGGATACAAAGATTAAATGGCAATGTGGGCAGTGTCAAGTTCAAAGCAACAGAAATAGCTCCTATTTGCATGGAACAATTGAGCGTCATTTCAAGTGAATACTTGGGGGAAAGTCAGCAGATGGAAGGGTGTTCTCTGTGATTTGGGGACCACCATCAGGACAAGAATCCCCCATAGTAAAGCCAACTTTGAGTCTGTGTCTAGGGGCATTGTCTAAGGAAGTAAAGGAGACAGGGAGAAGGACTCCCCGAGGGCCTTTTGTGAATCCTGCTCTTTCCATAAACTGTTCTAGTTAACATTCAAGACTGCCCCTTGAGGTAGGTGCTGATTCAAATCCCAGCAGCACAACTGCAGAAATTTGCATTGCCTTCAGAAGTTTTCCTGCTTTGAAGAGTCATGGTGACGAGAGGGTGGGACCAGTCTCAGTCCCACCGCGGGCTGCCTGGTTGCCCTGGGGCAGGTGACTTCACTCTCTGGGCTTCAGTTTCCTCAACTATAAAATGGGCATTATCATAGTACCGAGATCAAAGTGACAGCCCTGAGAGCTGAGGGGACCAACGCCTGGGAACACCTGTGCGCTGGACACGTTAGCTCTTATTTTTGTTGTTGTTATCATCCTCGCTGTCTGATAATTAGGAAAATGAGGCTCAAGGAGGGGGTGGGTAGGAACTCCTAGATCTCACAGAAAGGAAGTTGTGAAACTGGGATCCGATCAGGGCCAGGACTTCAGTGAGATGAGTGAGGCACTCACCTTGGGTGCAAAATTTAAGAGACACCAAAAAACTCAGTTTTCGAGATAAATTATATTTTAAGGCAATGGTTTAAAATTTTAAAACCAATGCCAAAACTCCACTGTGAACAAAGTAGCAACATATTTAGTAAAGATAGGATCAGTCCCAGCACTAATTTTGGTTTTTTAAAATATTGTGATAAAATATATTGTCTATCTTGATAGCTGAGTTTTCTGGTGCCCCTTAAATTTTACACCAGGGGGCACCTGGCCCCATCCTCATGGCACTTTGCTCCGATTGCGCTGCCTTAGATGCCTAGGGTGTATAGATCCTTCCTGTCTCCCTAAATAAAAGGCAAGAGAGGGCTGTGCTAGTGTAGTTTTCAATTTAAGGGGTCCCAAATCATGGTGGATTTTTTTCCAAAGGGTTCTGAAACTTGGGAAGGGTTGTCTTTTTAGGAAAAAGGCATGTGCTTCAGGAGAGTAACGGGCCTGGAAAAGCCCATCCTGGCTCATTTCCAATGATGGGGATGCACAGGGAGAGGGTTGGAAAAGACCTGGGAGGGCTGCTCTCAGCTGCCGCTCCCACAGGCCTGCCCGAGCTGCTGGCGGGTTAAACATTTGTGGAGTGTCACCATGTCAGCAGCTTCTTTTGCCGCCCAGATCTGGGCCTGGAAGCAGTTAAGGATCTGAGTGCCTGAGTCGTGTGCAACCAGGTTCAACCTTAGTTCTGCCTCTCCAGAGCTTTCTTTCTGATCAGGATTACTTTACTCTCCTTCATCCATTTAATCAGCAAAGGTGAATTGAGGACTCAGTCCGTGCAAGCAGGACAAGCAAGGTACCTGCCCTCATGGAGTGTATATTCTAGGGATGAAGGGCTTGTGTCACTAAGCCTCAGTTTCTTTATCTGTGTAATGAGGGAATAATGTGGGCTGCTGAAAGAGAAAATGGAGACAACGTAAATAAAGTGCCTGGCCCCAGGCACCTTGGGGGCAAAACGCAGAGAGGCACTCACTCTTAGGTGCCCATCTGCACCTACCCAGCCTTGAGGGGGAAGCCTCCTTGCATTTTGCACCCGGATGCGTCTCCTGTCCCACCCCACTCCTGGCCCTGCCCAGCTCATGGTAAGCCTGCAGTTAATGTTACCTGCTATCTTTATTAGCTTAAAAATGGTTGGTGCCACGCTCAGAATAAGATACTGAGCTCTGTCTGACCCTTCTAGGAACAACAATGCGTAAATGGATGCAAACACAATGGAGTGTTCCAATAGCAGGACATCAGTTACCAAGCGTTCTTAAAACACTCAGTGCCATTTTGATAAAGAAGCCCCTTCCCCTGGGCCCACATGGGCCCGTGCCAGGGCTCAGGGCACAGGACTTGGGGAGCACAGAGGTGGATGGATTTCAGTCCTCATGTGCTCTCTCGTGCAGGTGGCAGCCTACACCACTGCACACTGCAGCCCATGTTCCCAGCATGGTGCTGGGCACCATGGGGAGATGCAGGACCATGGGACCTGGCAGAGCAGGTCTGTTCTCTTTACTCATCTTGACCCTGGCTTTGGAGTTGGGGGGCAGAGGGCTTCCTTCTGGGTGTGCCAGCCTGGCCATGTTGACACCGCCCTCAATGGGTGGTGAGAAGGGCCACAGTTTGCCTGCATTCCATTGCATTGATCAAAGGTGTTTCTCTTTACTTGGTGACTAATTCTGTCACCATTCCACCATTCGAGGACCTCCTCCTTCCATTTGACAGTTGTTTAGCTGCCGGCTGGTAAGGCAGCTGCAGAAATGCTCTTTCTCCAGGGCAGGTTGTACCATATTTGGTGTTTGATCTGTTCCCAGGAGGACGGCATACTGTTAAGCTGTAACTAAAATGAGGAGATGCTGGCGGTGGTGGGAGGGCTAGGAGGGGATAAAAGTGAAGGTGTCTAAGAGAACAAACTTGCAACGAGTCGTAAATAAGCCATAGTGATCTAGTACACAATATAATGAGTATAGACAATAATATTGCTTTACATTTGTGTAATGTGATAAATATCACTACATCGGCAGTTACATTACAATATATAAATGTATCAAAGTAATGTGTTGCACCTTAAACTTACACAGTGTTACACATCAAACTTATTCAATTAAAAATCTTTTAAATTAATTAATTGATTAAATTAAATGAAGCCACATGAACACAAATCACTGGAGTAAATGAGGAGGGATTCAAAGGAAACTTCCAGAATGGCCAATTTACTTGTGGATCAGACCACAGAGCTAATGGGATCATAACATTAATATGAGAAGTAAATAGTAAAAACTAACATTTTCTCATCTGACTACTGCCAAACCCTTGGGCTAAATCTTTCCAAAGATTATTGATGACTTTTCAATTTTTTATTCCTCACTTTAGATCTAGCTACATTCCTTGACTAGTTATGATTCTCACTGCAAAAACACATATTCAATAAATATTTAATATTCTATGTTGCATTAATAAATAAAATATAGCATAATTTATATGGCAGAGGAGACAGTAAAGGTAAGAAAGTTAAGAGTTTGAACTCTGGAACGAGGCTGCCAAGGGTTAAGTCCTGATGCTCCCTCTTACTAGCTGATCATCTGTATTGGTCAGCTCAGGCTGCATAACAAAAATACCATAGACTGGGTGGCTTAAACAACACATATTTATTTTCTTACAATTCTGGAGGCTGGGAAGTCCAAGGTCAAGTTCCTAACTAATTCTGATTTTGGTGAAAGTTCTCTTCCTGGCTTGCAGTCCTCACACCTCTGCCCTCTTGCTGTGTCCTCACGTGGGAGAGAGAGAGCAAGCTCTTGGGTGTCTCCTCTTATAAGGACGCTAATCCTAGAGGATTAGGGCCCCACGCTTATAACTTCCTCTAATCTATCTCTAAATACAGTCACATTGGGCTAGGGTTTCCACATGTGAATCTGGAGGGGGATGTAATTCAGTTCATAGCATGATCTTAGGCAAGGAATTTAGGGTCCCTGGGTTTAGGTTCTGTATCTGTAAAATGGGGACCATAAGAATATCTGCCTCATGAGGTTCTTAGGAGGATGTAATACAGAAAAGCATAAAAAAAATTAATACAGAAAAGTTAATACAGAGAGTTAATACAGAAAAGCATTCAGAGCAATACCCAGCATAGAGAAGGCACTGTAGAAATAGTAGGTATTATTGTTTTTAAAGTATGGCACACTTTATTTACCATTTATAATAATAGCTAATCTTTATTCCTCAACTGCTGTGAACCAGCTAGTGGGCTAAACCCTGCATGAACTGCTTTCTTTTCAGCTCAGCCTCCACATAGTGACATTGGGGCCAGATCACTCTCTGTTGTGGTGCTGTCCTGTGCATTGTAGGATGTTTAGCAGCATCTCTGGTCTTTACTCACTGAATGCCAGTAGCAGCCTCCCATCTTGAGTCATGACCATCAAAAATGTCTCCAGACATTTCGAAATGTCCCCTGGGGGGGGCCCAGTTTGAGAAACACTGCTCTTGAATCATTGTGAGAAACAGAAGCATATTTCTAAGGAGAACATTTTAATATAATAATGTAACTCATCAAGAAATATGACAAGATCTGAAATATGAAATGTAAATATATAGTCCTGGATAATTGGGACCAAATGCCCCAGACATTATATAATTTAACATACTAGCTCTGTGCCTGCTACGTGCCTACCTCATTTAACCTTCCCCACACACTACTGTGATGTATAAAGATTGTTGGGTAAGTGTCACAACCTTCCTGTGCCTCAGTTTCTCATAAAAAAATGAGAAAATATCGAAAAAGACAAAAATGCTAATTCAAAAAGATACATGCCCTCCAATGTTCACAGCAGCATTATTTACAATTGCCAAGGCATAGAAGCAACCTAACTGTCCATCAACAGATGAATAGATAAAGAAGTTGTGGTACACACACTCACACACACACACACACATATATATTTATATACAATGGAATACTACTCAGTCATGAAAAAGAATGAAATTTTGCCATTTATAGCAACATGGATGGACTTGGAGAACATTTTGCTAAGTGAAATAACTCAGACAGAGAAAGACAAATACTGTATGGTATCACTTATAAGTGGAATCTAAAAAATACAACAAACTAGTGACTAAAACAAAAACAACAAGCAGACTCACAGAGATAGAGAACGAACGGATTGTTACCAGTGGGGAGAGGGAAGTGGGGAGGGGCAACATAGTGGTAAACGCGGAAAGGGTTATCATGGGATTATATGAAACCATGTGTGTGAAACTGTCGAACAGTGTAAAGCACTATAGAAGTTAAAGACTCTTTCGTTCAATTAAAAAAAGAAAACAGAAAATTGAGAAAATAGCATCTAACCCAGAGGGCGGTTGCAAAAGGGCCAAGGGAAGTCAATACACACACATCAGAAGTGCTCGGCACACAGGAAACACTCAGAACACGCTTATTGTCGTCATCATTACGAATACCGTCATTTTCCACAAGAAAAATGCATTGAGAGGGCCCAGTGCTTTGCCCAAAGCCTCACAATCGTGGGGTTTACAGAGGCATGTGTCACCCCAGCGCTCTTTCTCATGGGGGGAAACAGGGGGTGCCCGGCAACGGAGGAGAGTGGTGGCTCCCCGCTCAGGCTGCCCTCCTACCCTCCTCCCGCGGGGCACGTGCCCCTCACGTCTCAACAACCAATCAGGGGGTGAGGCTGCCCAGGAGCCAGTGTGCCCTGCACCCCTACTCTCAGGGAAGGAACGCCAGAGACCCAGGAGGTTTCTTTTGATTTGCAGGCTGACAAAACAGAGGGCTCAAAAAGGAGTGCGGGACTTCCCTGGTGGTCCAGTGGTTAAGACTCCATACTTCCATTGCAGGGGGTGCAGGTTCCATCCCTGGTCGGGGAACTAAGATCCCACGTGCCACATGGGCGGTGCAGCCAATAAAAAAAAAAGAAGTGCTTTGAAAGGGTTGTGAATGTTTTCAGATGCCCAGGCTGATTGTGATTTGTGGGACCTGAAAGCCAATGCCCTTCCTCCGTCTGAGAATCCCGAGCCTGGTTCTGGGTACCAGGGTAGTCAGCATCTGGAAGGGTCCCTGGCCTGGGGGATGCTCACTTCCCCAAAATATCCAAAACAGCACCTCTTGGCCTCAGCTGTCATGGAAGTCACCCAGAGATCTTGAAAATATTCCGATGCCAGGGCCCCACCCCGGGGAGTCGGATGGAATGGGTCTGGCTGGGGCCCAGGCACGGGCATTTAAATCTCCTGCGGTGATTCTAATGTGTAACCCAGTTTGAAGACAGGCTTCAAGGACACAGTCGGGAAGTGGAGAAGTAAAGGGACTTTCTCATCTGAATGAGCCCCAGCCAAAGACTTACCCCATGTTCTCCAAATGCTGGGCCCTCAAACATGAGTCCAATTTCAAAAACAAACCCCTCTGCCATATGGAGGCTTGTGTTTAATGTCAGAAAAGGTCACAAGAACAAAACAACCCACACCATCAGTTCATCAAAGAAGGGGCATTTTGACATCACCTTCAAACTTTTTTTTTTTTTCAAAATAAAACCTAGCTCTTTCAAAGAATATGTTTTTCTTGATGAAAAAACTTGTCATCTGATTTATGTTTTTCTCCTTTGTTGGAGACTGGAGAAAACTTCATCACAGACAGGAATTGTCATCTGGACCACCTGGAGCCTCAGTTTTACCATCTGCTAAATGGGGATTAAAAGGGTCCTTGCCTCACAGAGACCCGACCTGGCTTCCAGGGTGATCAGCTTATACTGGTTTGCTCAGGACTTTCCTAGCTTTAACAGGAAGGTCCTGCATCCCAGAATGCCCTCACTCCCGGGACAACCTGGATGATGCTCCCCATCACGGGGTTTCCCTTTATGTGCCTGATCGTGAGAATCACCTGTGTGCATTTGCTAAAAACACAGATCCAGGGCCCCAACCTGACTTTTTGGTGAGATGATCATGGGAATCAGAAGTGCTGCAAAGTTCTTTAGTTGATTATATCAAACAACTGGGGGAAAATGACTGAAAATATCAGTGATGATCATAGTGATACTTCTAATCATGAAGAACACCTTCAGGGTACTCACTGCGTGCCACACCCTGTTCGGGGCACCTTCCACGTATTAACGCCTTAACTCCCATGAAACTCTTAAGTGTGTGCCCTTATTATCCCCATTTTACAGAAGAGGAAACTGAGGCCCAGTGAGGCTCAGTAACTGGCTCAGGGTCACTCATTCAGTATGTAGCCGAGCAGGGATTCTCAACTTGGTGGTTTGTCTCCAGAGCCCACATTTTTATCCTGCTGCAGTGTTCTCCACCTAGAATTCTTAGCACTGGGCTGGCAGATGTGATCATCATTATTGTCTTATTAGTTGTACTATCTTTGGGGCTAGAGGACTTGCCACTGTCTTGCCAACTTTTATCAGAAGGTTTAACTGCTAAACGTAAAACCGTTTCCTTTGACCTCCCCAGACATTTTGACCTTGCCCTGGAGGCTGAATATGTTCATTTCTGCCGATACTGATGTTGACCAATAGGTGGCAGTAACTGATTTTTGTCTCGTGGAAATCGGCTCCTCGCAAAATTTGAAGGAAGGGCAATTTCACAACACGTATGTTGTAACTGCTGGTGGAAAGCAATGTTATCTGAGTCCACGTTGTCCCTGCAAAAGACGTGCAAATGGATTTTCCTTTTCTGAGTCCATGTGGCCTTGAATCTGCCAAGAGGGTCCTTAAAAGTGCAATGATTGGGGTAATGGAACCCGAACTCTGTGGGTTGAAAAAATTTCTCTCCTGCTTGCACACATGACACCTCTCCCAGTCCAAAGATTTTTTCATAACCTCAAATATTTTTATGGAAGGTAGCCCCCAAATTGGACTAAATTTAGATTGAATAACAGGAACTTTGAAAGTTTGTAAATGTATTGGTAAATAATTTTTAATTTTATAAAACCTGGATGATGGAGATGTCATCTAGTGTGTTTCCATTTTTGCAAGCGGCCTTGGTCGAGGAATTTAACCTACAAAGCTCAGTTTTCTCATCTGTAAAATTGGAATGATGATACCACTGCCTTGTTGATTTGCTATAAGGAATAAATTCATTTACAGCAAGTAAAGCTCTTAGAACAGTTTCTCAGCACATGGTAAGCACTCACCAAATTTGTTGTTGTTATTATTACTATCTTATCATTACTGTGGTTGTTAGAGTGTTGTTGTCATTATTTTTATACACAGTGGGTTCAAATCCTGGTCAGTCTCAATTTGGGCAACACTTAACCTCTCAGCTGCTTCAATCTCCTTATTTGCAAAATGGGTATATGTTACGCAGGGTGATCTTGAGCAGAAGTGATAAACTTTGTAGAAAGGGCCAGACAGTAAATATCTTAAGCTTTGCAGGCCATATGGTCTCTGTTGCAACTACTCAACTCTGCCTCAGTACGTGAAAGCAGACGTACGTAGATAATACATAAATGAATGGGCATGGACGTCTTCCAATAAAATTTTATTTATGGATACCAAAATTTGAATTTCATATAATTTTCATGTGTCACAATCTATGATTCTTCTGATTTTTTTTCCAACGACTTATAAATGTAAAACCCATTCTTAGCTCACTGGCCATACTAAAACAGGCAGCAGGCTGGATTTGTCCCCCAGCTGTCATTTCCTGACCCTGGCCTTGAATATTCAATATTATATTCATAAAGTCCCATTTATAGATGAAGTGATGGCCTATTGTAAGTATGTATATCTTGGATTTTATAAATAGAAAATATTGCAACATAACTAGTGTCCTGTATGTTTTAGCACTGCTCAGCTTGATTACATGTTGTAATTAGTAAACATATATAATCCCCAGATTCTGATATCTACCAGGTTCCCCCAAGAAAGCCCTTTTCTGGCCTCCCCAATTTCTGATTACTTGAGTCTATTACCAGGGCATAAAAACTCATACCATGGGCCAGAGGCCCATGGGAATCCTTGGAGACGCACTGGCTGTTTTCAGCCAGAAAGCAAAAGCCCTGGCTGTTATTCTGAGAGCCATCAGGGCAGATGAGCCAGCAGCCAGGTCTTTGGAGATGCACGCTACGCTGGAATCGTTTGTGTGCGTGGAAGAGAAGCTTTTAGGTAGTAAGGAAGCTTGGAGTGGCTGAAAGAGTCCCACTTCTGGAACCAGACATACTCTGAGTCAAATCCTCATTCGGCCATTTTCTGGATGTCTTCTGGGTGAGTTTGGGAGACTCAATTTCCTTTACAAGGGGAGGTAATAATATGTGGAACATTCCAGTGGTTGGGAGCACAGGCAGCCGGTGTTTGAATCTAGTCTCTGCCATCTTTAACAGGCTGACCTTTGGAAGGTAATTTACCTCCTTGTGACTCAGCTTCCTCTCAGCTAGAGGGACACAATGGCAGCACCTGTTTCACACGGGTGTGTAGGGCTACATGAGACGGTACAGGAAACGCGCTTGGAACTGAGAACATGCTAAATTATTGTTAACTATTACCATTATTGTTCTAACAAGGCTCTTGAGAGGTTTAGTGATAACGTGGGTAAGTGTCTAGTTCAGCGCCTGCCGGGTGAGGGGTTGTTATAAATGATTATTCCCTCCACTCAACTAATAAGTAATAATTTAGCAGCTGATCAATGCAAATGCAGTGCTGAGAATAGGAGATATAACAGTGGGTAAAGACAGACAGTCCCTGCCTTCGTGGTGCTTACAGTTTATTGGGGAAGGCAGACAGAAGTTAAATACTCTGTTTTGCCCTCCCAATCTAGATCAATTGTTACTTCATTCCAGAACCCTCCTATTCAGTGCTGCCACCTCTTGCCCTCTGCTGTGGCCCCCCTCTTGTTACATTACAAATTTCCTTTTTATTCATAGCACCGAATCCTATGTGTTTTGATAACACATTAACATATATATTGCTTCTTAAGAGCCACACATTATTCTAACCACTTTACAAGCATTAACTCATCGTGTCCTTGTAGCAGTCCTGTAAGGCACAGAGAGGCTAATCAACTCATCCAAGGACACACAGCAGTGAGGGGCAGGGAGAGGGTTCAAGCCCAGGTTGTCTTGCTCCCGGTCTGTGCTCATAATCACTGCACCATGCTGCCTTGAACTATCGAAAACGGCCTGATTTGTGGATTTATTGTCTATTTGTTTATTGTCTGTCCACCCAACAGATTTCAACTCCATGAAGTCGGGGGCCTCATCCATTTAATTCACAGCTGTAACTCTAGTGTCTGGCACAGTGTAAGGTACAGAGCTGGCACTCACTGTATATTTGTTGAATCAATAAATGAATGAAAATTTAGCTAAATAAACATATAATTACACGTAGCGCTAAGCGTTATGAAAAAAAAATGCCAGTACTATGAAAGGTTTTAACAGGGGACTAAATTTAGTTTGAGGATCAGAGAATACTAAAAATTATAAGTATTATTTTAACTGTCCCAATTCTAAAATCTCCTTGATATAATAGTTGTGACTGGCTAAGAAAGAAGAAAATGTTATCTACACGGAATATCCTTTTTGAGATGATAATATTCTCCCAGCAATGAAATGCAATTGAAAACTGGGGCTGCATTTGACTTTTATTCTGTTGAATTTATGAGCCCCTAATCTCCCCTCATCCCCCAAAATAAACATAAGCAATTGGTCTACCTGGGGCTTGTGATAATATACCCACAGTAACTTGGCAGTCTCTGCACCTTAGTTTTATAGGCAGGAGTGAGACTTCTGCTGGTCTTGGGTTTTCATTTTTCTCTGTGTCTCTCTTTTTCTCTGTTGCAGGAACAATGGGTAACCAAATGAGTGTTCCCCAAAGAGTGGAGGACCAAGAGAATGACTCGGAAGCAGACACTCACAAGGTAGTGTGGTTATGGTCACTGGGTCATTAGCTACTAGTTGGGAGAGTCGGGATAACGGCAGAATAAACAGCCTACCCAGGGCTCATCACAGAGGCGTGATTGCTGCTGCTGCTCCTCCCAGGGGTTGTTC
Source organism: Hyperoodon ampullatus (assembly GCF_949752795.1). Lineage (NCBI taxonomy): Eukaryota > Metazoa > Chordata > Mammalia > Artiodactyla > Ziphiidae > Hyperoodon > Hyperoodon ampullatus. The sequence goes on along the minus strand of NC_136927.1, from coordinate 80,666,653 downwards.
AGTTGTATTCAAACCTCCAAACCCATCAAGGAGCTTGTTAAAAGTGCAGGCCCTTAGGCCCCGCTCAAGGCCTGCTGAGTTAGAAACTGCAGGGCTGGGAGCCTATGAAACCTGTCTCCATGGTGATTGATTCCCATGGGGCCAATCTGATCTCTGTTCCCAAGTGGGTTTGGACCAGGGGTTCTCAACTGTGGGTGATTTTGCCTCCCCACCAGGGGACACTTGGCAGTGTCTGGAGATGTTTCTTGGTTGTCACAGCTCGGGTAGTGCTACTGGCATCTAGTGGGTACAGCCAGGGATGCTACTAGACACCCTGCAATGCACAAGACGGCCCCACAGCAGAGAATGATCCAGCCCAAAGTATCAGCAGTGCTGAGGATGAGAAACCCAGTTTTGGATCAGCAGTTTGCAGCTGTGGCTGGACATTAGAATCATCTGGGAAACTTAAAAATAAATTGTGAGGCTGGAATTGTACCCTAGACCAATGAAACCAGAATCTGTGTGTGGAAACCAGGGCGGCACCTGTATTTTCAAGGCTCCTCAACTGTTGCAGGTTCAGCCAACGTGTAGAACTTCTTGTTTGTGAATCCCTCCTTTAGCAGATTGCTCTGGAGGGCTGAGGCCAGGGACACCCAAATGCTTCTCCTTAGACCTTAGATCTACAAGCAGGCAGCAGAGAACCTAAGTGTCCACCACCAGTGCTTCTGCAATCAATTCAGTTTAAGATTTAGAGCCCAGTTAGACATGGAAATCATTGTAGGAGGAGGTAATACCTACGAACTGATATTGATCACAGCATAGAGGGAATTCCTGCTCAGAATAGAAGGCTGGATTCAGAGAAGATTCTCACACCTGACCATGTATTAGAATCCCTGGGAAATGTTGAAAATGCCCGATGCCCAGCACCACCTGAGACCAACTAAAACACAACCTCCGGGTAGGGGCCCTGCCATCAGTAGTTTCCCAAGATCCCCAAATGATTCCAAGTCTGAGAGCCTCTGGCCTCCAGGACCAGGCAGTGACAAAAATGAGCAAAGCAGGAGGGTGAAGCCCACTTGCCGACAGCTAGTTCTGACCAACTTTACCCTCAGCATGTTCCCAGAGACTTATTTTTCATTTGAAGCTGGAAAAAGGTGTTAATGCAACCTCCTGATTTTTTAAATATTGGCAACTGATTCCAAAATACTTAAAAAAAAACAAACAAACTTCTGTGAGCCAAGTAAATCAAATTTGCACACCAAGTATTACCCCAGGGATGCCAGTTATGACCTCAGAGCCAAATGATCACATGAGTTTGATATTTCAGTTTTATGATTTCTTGGTAGGGTTAATGATAAATTCAAGAACACAGGCTTCTTTTATTTTTATTTATTTATTTTTGGCCACACCATGTGGCTTGGGGGATCTTAATTCCCCAACCAGGGATTGAACCTGGGCCCAGGCAGTGAAAGCACCGAGTCCTAACCACTGGACTGCCAGGGAGCTCCCAACACAGGCTTCTTTGAAGCAAAACTATTACAAAAATATAAAGAAAGGAAACATCTTCCACATCTCCCCAGTAGTTTCCCATCATCAGGAGGTGAGTATTTAGTCTTTTAGTTTTTCTTTCTCTCTGTACTTATTAACATATATTATACTACTAATAGTATTAGCAAAATAAGACATGATATGCAGAGTACTTAGCATATAATCAATATTCAGTTAATGCCAATTATTAGAGGTATAATTTATTTTATTACTAAAATGACATATAACATACATTCTTTTTTTATATATAAATTTATTTATTTTATTTATTTATTTTTGGCTGCATTGGGTCTTCATTGCTGCGTGCAGTCTTTCTCTAGTTGGGGGGAGCGGGGGCTACTCTTCATTGCGGTGCGCGGGCTTCTCACTGCGGTGGCTTCTCTTGTTGCAGAGCATGGGCTCTAGGCGCACAGGCTCAGCAGTTGTGGCTCGCGGGCTCTAGAGCACAGGCTCGGTAGTTGTGGCCCACGGGCTTAGTTGCTCCGCGGCATGTGGGATCTTCCCGGACCAGGGTTTGAACCCGTGCCCCATGCATTGGCAGGCGGATTCTTAACCACTGCACCACCAGGGAAGCCCTAACATGCATTCTTTTTTGCAACCTTTTTTTCTTTCCATGTGAGTGTATGTGCGTGTGTATAATATATATGTACATCTATGCATACATATATGTGTATAATCTTTTTAAATGTCTACAATAAATAACAGAAGAGAAAAAAATTCAGGGCAGTGGTCTAAAATTGGAAGGGGGTTGTAACAGTGCAGTGGAAGGAGTGGGTATGGAGCAGAAAAATAGCAACAACGAACTTCCTGTATTTGACGAGAGGCCTGTGCTTGTGTGCAGGACCCTGGAGTGTGGTTAACCTCACAGCATGTTAAGTTCTTGTCCCCTCCCTGGTCAGACCAGCACCCCAGTTTGCCTGTGTGTCCTATCTGTACGAGGGTGTCTGTCCTGCTTGTGCTTGTGGGGCTCATTGAAAGGAGGTAGAGACCATTCAAAGCTCTTATCAACACAGGAGTCCAGTCCTTGCAGCGGGTTATATAGTTTCTCTGAGGTGTGATAGAAAACGGGGTAGTTCCTAGAAATGCAGACTTAAATTTTGTGAGGCACCCTTGTGGCCTTGAGGTCCTTCCTTGAGTTTTTCCGACTTTCCGCAAAGACTCGGCTAATACTGCCACATGTTCTGTTCCAGGTGGCATCTGGCGACGAGTGTGGTCAAAATGGGATGCCAGTGATGGTATCCACCCACTCCGTTCAACTCTATCATGAAGGTCAGTGTCATGTGGGGACTGCTCCTCCTGTGGGTTGGGGGGATGGTGAAGGGTCTGCTGACCCCTGTTGATGGTGAAACAAGATGGAAGAGTTGAAGCCACAGACTCACATGGAAGACACTTGTATTAGTTCCTGGGGCTGCAAACACAGTGTCACTAATCAGGTGGCTTAAGCAACAGAAATGTATCGTCTCACCGTGTTGGGGCCAGAAGTTGGAAATCAAGGTGTGGGCAGGGTTGGCGCCTTCTGAGAGTTTGCGGAAGAACCTGTTTCCCTGCCTGTGCCCTGGCTCCTGGTGGCCTCAAGCGCTCCTTGGCTTCTACGTGGTGCTCTCCCTGTGTCTTCATAGCATCTTCCTTCTCCACTCTGTGTCCAAACCTCCCCCTTTTATAAGGACACAGCCCCATGGGATTGGGCACACCCCCACTGGCCTCATCTTAACTTGGTCCTCTGTAAAGACCCTCTTTCCAAATGAGGTCATAGGAACTGGAGGCTAGGACTTCATCTTCTTGGCAATTCAACTCTTTTTAAAAAAAATTATTAATTAATTATTTATTTTAATTTATTTTTGGCTGCATTGGGTCCTCGTTGCTGCACACGGGCTTTTCTGTAGTTGAGGCGAGCGGTGGCCACTCTTCGCAGTGGTGTGCAGCCCTCTCACTGCGGCGGCCTCTCCCGTTGCAGAGCATGGGCTCTAGGCTCACGGGCCTCAGCAGTTGTGGCCCGTGGGCTCCAGAGCGCAGGCTCAGCAGTTGTGGCACATGGTCCCAGCTGCTCCATGGCATGTGGGATCCTCCTGGACCAGGGCTCGAACCCGTGTCTCCTGCATTGGCAGGCGGATTCTCAACCACTGCACCACCAGGGAAGCCCCTCAGCAATTCAACTCTTAACAGTACTCATCTCTCTTGAGTATGTGTGACGCCTGGTAGAGGCCGAGGCTTTAACTCAGCAATGAGTTAAAAGCAATAGAGTAGAAACACTAAGAGGCTGGCCTCTTCAGAGTCTGATAGACCAAAGTGAAAATCCCTGCCCTGCAACTTACTAGCTATGTGACCTGGAGCAAGTCGTTTGGCTTTCTAAGCCTCGGTTTTCTCATCTGTAAAGTGGGGATAAGAACACCTAGCTCACAGAATTGCTGAGAGCACTCAAGGAGATCATTCACCAAGCATTTTACATATTACCCAGCACTTAGGAATTCCAAAGGAACAAGTAAAATATAGAAGACAACAGAGGGCAGTATTAAAACTGGACAATGTACTTACCTATTTGATTTCATTCTGGAGTATAAGGCTATAAATTCAAAGTATCAAAAATGACTGAGTTCTACTATGTGAGGAATATCTATAAATTATATGAGGCAGTATAGCCCAGTGGTCGAGGGTAAGAACTCTGGAATCAGACTGCTGGTTTTGCCGCCTACCAGCTGTGTGACCTTGAGCCAGTTAAATAACCTCTCTGAACCTCAGCCTCCTTGTCTGTGAAGTGGGATAATAACAGTACCTACAACATAGATATCAGATATAATAAAAGTATATCTTTCAGTGCCTGGCACATAGTAAGTGCTATGTATGTATTAGCTATCATGATTATATGATGGTTATGGTTGCTGTCCTTTACATGTAAGTTTCTGGGCTTCAGCTTCATTTCCTGAACAATGAGATGAATCATAGCATTGGTTCCAGAGGCTTTAGAATTTCCTAGTGTAAGAAAAATACTGCTCTCTGTTTCCCCTCGCTATGCTCTGCTACCCACACCACATCTGACACCAGATGTGTGGGTTTTCCATACAAGTGATTCTGTGACACCAGCTGGGTGTCCCACAATTCAGTTCGGTTCTGACACCATCAACCCAGAGTTAGCAATAGCTCCCACAGTTTAAGGGCTCCCTCCCACAAGACTACCTCCCACTTAAGTTGCCAATGGCAAGTGGGGAGTCCCCAGGTTACCCGCAACTTCTGTTCCCACTTGGCTACAAATCAGAGGTTCTCACGACCTCCTCCTCAGATTCAGTCATTTGCTAGAATGGCTCACAGAACACAGGAAAACAATGTACTTATTAGATTACCAGTTCATTTTAAGAGGATGCAACTCAGCAACAGCCAGATGGAAGAGATGCATAGGGGAAGGAATGGGGGAGGGGATCCTGGGGGCAGTGGGTGGGGCAGTGGATCTTCCATGCCCTCTCTAGGCAAGCCACACTCCCAGCACCTCCACGTGGTCACCAACCCAGAAGCTCTCTGAACCATGTTCTTTAGGGACATTTGTGGAGACTTTATTATGTAGGCATGCTTGATTAAATCATTGGCCATCGATGGTGGAACTCAATATCCAGCTACTCTCCCCTCCCTGGAGATGGGGGGCGGTGAGGCTGAAAGTCCCAGCCCTCTAATCACATGACTTGTTCCCCTGGCAACCGGGGCCCCCATCCTTAGGGGCTTTTCCAAAGTCACCTCAATAACATAAACTCAGATGTGGTTAAAAGGGGCTGGCTTGTTATGAATGTTAAAAGTCTTCTTCATGGCTCTTAAAGTTAAGTTTTAGGAGCTCTGTGCCAGGAACAGAGATGAAGGCCAAATATAGATTTATTTTTTAATTTATTTTTATTTTTTGGCCATGCTGCACTGCTTGAGGGATCTTAGTTCCCCGACTAGGGATCAGACCCGTGCCCCCTGCAGTGGAAGCGTAGAGTCTTAACCACTGGACATCCAGGGAAGTCCTGTATTTCTTAATACATTATACCCCTAGGTTGCTTGTTAAAAACTTAGATGCCCAGGTCCCAGCCCATAGCCTCTGTCTAGAATACCCTAAGGCTGAGGCCTGGGGATCTGAACTGTTGAAAGCTTTCTAGAAGATTCTGACGCATAGCCAGGATTGGCAACCACAGGATGAGATCATGTCACAAGTCTCTTCCTGCCTTTCAACCCTGTGAGTCAAGCTTCTGCTTTGATGTGCACAAAATGGATTATATTGACAGCAGCGGCCTTTGATGAGAACAGTGTAAAGCTGGCTATTGAGATGCACAGACTTTGAAATGAGAATCATATTGTTTTTATAATTTGCAAACTGTAGGTGTTCTCAAAAAATTGAGAGGCACTGAGAATATAATATGCCCGACAGAAATGGTTTTCTTTATCATCCTTTTCATTTGTATTATTACTGTTGTTGTTGTTTTTATGCCCCTATTTAATATGGGGCACAAGGGCAAGGAGTGTGTAGGAAGGGCATGGGAACAAACTTGAAAATTGAGAAAGCCTCTCTCTCTCTCTCTGTCTCTCTCTCCTTCTCTTTCTCTGCCGCTCCCTCCCTTTTTTTTCTCCCTCCTTCGCTCCTTTCCTCCCTGCTCCCAACATTTATTTTTATATAAGAGGCAGTCTTCCTGGAAAGAGGAAAATAAGTAACAGAAATATAGGGCAGCAGTCTGGGACAGTGTATTGCTGTGTGGATACCTACACACAAGGGAAAAGAGAATCTGGTTTGAGTGAGTCGTAGGTTGGTTGCACGTAGCTCTCATACCCTGCAGCCTTGCATCAGCACCGGCTTGAGACTCTGTAAAGGGGTTAAGTTAATCCTCTGAAGTCAAAAACTCTGCCTGCATTCATTGACAGCCCAGGTCTCTGCAACTCGCTTTGGAATGATTATCTCATTTAATGAGGAAGGCAGCTTATCATCCTCATGCTCTTTCCCCTAGGTTGTTATCATTTTCGATGCAGTTTTTAAAGGGGTATAAAACTGGGATTCTGGGTGACTTTTTTTTGTCCTTTGGACAGAATTTTCTGACTGGGTCTTTTGATGCACGTTTGTGTTCATCTCTCTTGGTGTTTGCATATATGTATGCACACAGAGACAAGTCACCAGAAAAATAGCTAAGTGGGATGCTGGGTGACTGGGTTCCTTCCTTCCATCTATACTTTTTCCTATTACAATTAAAACTGTTCATTGCCATGCAGGAATGTTTCCTGTGAAGACTTATTGAGAAGCAGTGATGGCACAGTGGCTGAGCACACAGCCTAGGGAGTCAGGATCCTAAATTCAAGTTGTGGCTCTGCTGTGTGACCTTAGGCAAGTTGCTCAGCCTCTCTGTTCTCACATCTGTAAAATGGGAATCATAATAACAGTAGGCCAGAGCTTCGAAGATCACTGGGAGGCTTAAAGGAGTTGATGCACCTACAATATTTGGAAGAGTGCCTGGCACGTGGTCAACATGTGAGGAAAGTTTATTTTTCTGTGTTGGATTTAATGTTAATAAAGGCTGTCATTACAGTTTGAAGTTAACTGTATTAGCTCTGTCTAGCATAGCACTTACAGATTTAAAATCTGACCTTAAAATTTTTTTTCCTACATTCCTTATTCTTTTTCAATGTTTTACTTATTTGTCTTCCAAATAAGTAGGAAGAGAGAGAGCAATCAGGCAAAACACTTCTTTTAAACTGATTCATGAAATTACATTCTGTTTCCTCATAGATATAAATTTATTTCACACAGTATTTTTTCTTGGGAAGGGCAAGAGACCAGGGGATTTTTTTTTTTTTTTTGAGACCAGGGGATTTTAATACTGTTTTTTTTTTTTTCCTTTTTTTTTTTTTATTAGTTTCTGCTTTATAACAAAGTGAATCAGTCATACATATACATCTGTTCCCACATCCCTTCCCTCATGCATCTCCCTCCCTCCCACCCTCCCCATCCCACCCCTCCAGGCGGTCACAAAGCACCGAGCTGATCTCCCTGTGCTCTGCGGCTGCTTCCCACTATCTATCTACCTTACGTTTGGTAGTGTATATATGTCCATGCCTCTCTTTCGCTTTGTCACAGCTTACCCTTCCCCCTCCCCATATCCTCAAGTCCATTCTCAAGTAGGTCTGTGTCTTTATTCCCGTTTTACCCCTAGGTTCTTCATGACATTTTTTTTTTTAATTCCATATATATGTGTTAGCATACGGTATTTGTCTTTCTCTTTCTGACTTACTTCACTCTGTATGACAGACTCTAGGTCTATCCACCTCATTACAAATAGCTCAGTTTCGTTTCTTTTTATGGCTGAGTAATATTCCATTGTATATATGTGCCACATCTTCTTTATCCATTCATCCGATGATGGACACTTAGGTTGTTTCCAGCTCCGGGCTATTGTGAATAGAGCTGCAATGAACATTTTGGTACATGTCTCTTTTTGAATTATGGTTTTCTCAGGGTATATGCCTAGTAGTGGGATTGCTGGGTCATATGGTAGTTCTATTTGTAGTTTTTTAAGGAACCTCCATACTGTTCTCCATAGTGGCTGTACCAATTCACATTCCCACCAGCAGTGCAAGAGTGTTCCCTTTTCTCCACACCCTCTCCAGCATTTATTGTTTCTAGATTTCTTGATGATGGCCATTCTGACTGGTGTGAGATGATATCTCATTGTAGTTTTGACTTGCATTTCTCTAATGATTTAATGATGTTGAGCATTCTTTCATGTGTTTGTTGGCAGTCTGTATATCTTCTTTGGAGAAATGCCTATTTAAGTCTTCTGCCCATTTTTGGATTGGGTTGTTTGTTTTTTTGCTATTGAGCTGCATGAGCTGTTTATAAATTTTGGAGATTAATCCTTTGTCAGTGGCTTCATTTGCAAATATTTTCTCCCATTCTGAGCGTTGTCTTTTGGTCTTGTTTATGGTTTCCTTTGCTGTGCAAAAGCTTTGAAGTTTCATTGGGTCCCATTTGTTTATCTTTGTTTTTAGTTCCATTTCTCTAGGAGGTGGGTCCAAAAGGATCTTGCTGTGATTTATGTCATAGAGTGTTCTACCTATGTTTTCCTCTAAGAGTTTGATAGTTTCTGGCCTTACATTTAGGTCTTTAATCCATTTTGAGCTTATTTTTGTGTATGGTGTTAGGGAATGATCTAATCTCATACTTTTACATGTCCCTGTCCAGTTTTCCCAGCACCACTTATTGAAGAGGCTGTCCTTTCTCCACTGTACATTCTTGCCTCCTTTATCAAAGATAAGTTGGCCATATGTGCGTGGGTTTATCTCTGGGCTTTCTATCCTGATCCACTGATCTATCTTTCTGTTTTTATGCCAGTACCACACTGTCTTAATTACTGTAGCTTTGTAGTATAGTCTGAAGTCAGGGAGCCTGATTCCTCCAGCTCCGTTTTTCGTTCTCAAGATTGCTTTGGCTATTCGGGGTCTTTTGTTTTTCCAAACAAATTTTGAAATTTTTTGTTCTAGTTCTGTGAAAAATGCCAGTGGTAGTTTGATAGGGATTGCATTGAATCTGTAGATTGCTTTGGGTAGTAGAGTCATTTTCACAATATTGATTCTTCCAATCCAGGAGCATGGTATATCTCTCCATCTATTTGTATCATCTTTAATTTCTTTCATCAGTGTCTTATAATTTTCTGCATACAGGTCTTTTGTCTCCTTAGGTAGGTTTATTCCTAGATATTTTATTCTTTTTGTTGCAATGGTAAATGGGAGTGTTTTCTTGATTTCATTTTCAGATTTTTCATCATTAGTGTACAGGAATGCCAGAGATTTCTGTGCATTAATTTTGTATCCTGCTACTTTACCAAATTCATTGATTAGCTCTAGTAGTTTTTCGGTAGCATCTTTAGGATTCTCTATGTATAGTATCATGTCATCTGCAAACAGTGACAGCTTTACTTCTTCTTTTCCAATTTGGATTCCTTTTATTTCCTTTTCTTCTCTGATTGCTGTGGCTAAAACTTCCAAAACTATGTTGAATAAGAGTGGTGAGAGTGGGCAGCCTTGTCTTGTTCCTGATCTTAGTGGAAATGAGACCAGGGGATTTTGATATCAAACAAACATCAAGTAGTGCAGCTCATGTGGATGAGGGCTTTCTCTCCAAAGCTTAGCATTATAATTCATCTTCAATAACAATATCTTAGAAAATCAAAATGTCTCATTTTTATTGCCACATTATATTTCTAGCTTAATTTGCCAATTTCAGATGCCATTTGAAAGTCTGTGTCAGAGAAAGCTGGTAATGATGCCAAAGCCACGCACAATATGATTTACCTGCAGTGCCACAGAGAGCAACACATTGTCTTGCAACTTCGGGTTAGAGACTAATGTGTTCGCTCTACCAAAACGTGATTGTTTAAATTCATATATTGGCTTTCTCCCTTTCTTTTTCCAGTACATGTTGATGTGAATTCCAAAGTAGCTGGGGAAGTACTTCCAAAAGAGCAAAATGTCCATCAGTAGAGTGGTTGCATCAGTTAGGGCAGACACACACAGTCCTCAGCAGAAATAGGAATGAGCTACCGCCAAATACAGCACCGTGAGGGACCTCAAAACTATCCTGCTAAGAAAAGGAGGCCAGGTGTCCACATCTGAATCTCCGGAACCTGTGAATATGTTACCTGGCTTGTCAAAAGCAGGTTTTGCAGAGGTAATTAAATTAAGGATCTTGGGGCTTCCCTGGTGGCACAGTGGTTGAGAGTCCGCCTGCCGATGCAGGGGGACATGGGTTCGCGCCCCGGTCTGGGAGGATCCCACATGCCGTGGAGCGGCTGGGCCCGTGAGCCATGGCCGCTGAGCCTGCGCGTGTGGAACCTGTGCTCCGCAACGGGAGAGGCCACAACAGTGAGAGGCCCACGTACCGCAAAAAAAGAAAAAAAAAATTAAGGATCTTGAGATGGGGAGCTGATCCTGGATTATCCAGGCGGGCCTAATGTAACCACAGGGTCCTTATAAGAGGGGATGTTACCAGATTGGTCGTATGGATCACCACTTAGGCCCTAGCCAGGCCGAAGCCCCCTGCCGTGGTGGGGAGGGTGCTTTTTCTGTTCAGATTCACACAGCCATTGACAAAACTGACGCTGAGGCTGAAACAGCACAAGCTTTATTCAATGGCCAGAGAATGGAGAAGCAGGGACTTAGTTCGAAAATCAACTTCTCAACCCACCTTGGTCTGAGACACCGTATATATAGGAGGGTCGAGGCAAAAGGGAGGGAATTGAGTAAAGAGAGGGAGAAATGTTCATGACTTCTCCGAGAATAGGGGTGTGGTATGCTCAGTACTGGAACAACACCCCTTTTCAGTCCTTGTATGCCCTCCTCCGGCTGTTGCCATGGCAACTGTCAACGGTCACGGTGCTGGTGGGTGTTATTTAGCTGCTAATGTATTACAGTGAGCATATAATGAAGTTCATGGTCTGCTGGAGGTCGGGGCTTCTGCCATCTTGTCCCTTGTTGATTCGAACCAGTTCTGGTGGGCTCTTTTTTTTCTCTTCTGGTGGTCTCCTGTAGGATAAGGATAACACTTCTCTGCAGCTTACATCCCCTCAAGCAAGGCGGAGGGTTAGAGCTCAAGGCTAACAGCCATGGTAACAGGAGGCAGGAGGGTCAGAGTCAGAGAAAGAGATATAATGATGGAGTGGATGTCACAGAGAGAGAGACTTCAAGATGCTCCATTGCTGGCCTTGAATATGGAGGAATGGGCCATGAGGCAAGGAATGTGGATTACCAAACCAAACTTGGGTCCACTCGCCCCATGCACAGCAAAGCCAATGTACTGACACTGGATTGTGGTGAAGGGAAGTACAGTGTTTATTGCAAGGCGCCCAGCGTGGAGAATGGGCAGCTTAGGCTCAAAAGACTTGAACTGTCCCCTGGCTTTTGGGGAAGGGTTTTTAAAAGCAAGCTGAGAGAGAGGGTTGCAGGCTGCCTGATCAGGTCATGGACATTCTTCTGATTGGTTGGTGGTGAGGTAACTGGGAGGTATTTCAGAAATTTCAGTCATCAACTTTCTGGTTCTAACTGGTCTGGGGTCTCCGTGCTGGTGCTCATCATGTAGTTAACTTCCTCCACCTGTGGAGTTTTTAGTATCTGCAAAGCAACTCAAGGATATGGCTCAGGATATTATCTGTAGCCCTTGAAGAGGAACTAAAGGTCTTGACTTTGTTTTGTGGCTAAACTATTATTCTTTTGTCCTGCTTGACTGTTTTCCTTTGCTTCTGCATTTTCTCATTTCTGTGATTAAATTTGCTCTTGGGAACTTGGGGAAGGCCTAGGAGGCTAAAGGTTTTCTATAAACAAGAGGCGGGGGACACAGAGGTCTGTCCCCTAGAAGGTCCTGTAGGGTCCTGCTCGATTTCAGAGCAAGGAAGCAGATTCTCCCCTCAAGCTTCCAGGAGTTGACCCATTTCTGATGTCTGACCTTTAGAACTGTAAGATATTTTGTGTTGTTTTCAGGCACAAAAATTATGGTAATTTGTTACAGCAGCAAAAGGAAACTAATATGAGCACACTGAAGCTTTGGAGGCTCACAGACCAGGTTGTGGCCCTGCCGCTCACTAGCTATGTAACCTTGGCAAGAAATGTGTACTCTCAGAGACTCATCTAGAAAATGGGAATAATAATAATATTAACTGTGTAGGGTGGCTCCAAGAACAGTGGCTGGCACAGGGTAAATGTGACGAAATAAAAAGACAGGGAAATCTACAAGCAGAGTCCACTGTCATGAGTGTCCCTTATCACTGGCCTTTCCCCTGTTGTATCACCTGCCCAGACTTCCCCACCTGTGTATTTATGCCTAAAACCTCACCAGTTTTTAGGGAAATAAAAATGCCTCATTTTTCTCCTTCTCTGATTCCTTTCTATCAAATTGATCACATTAGTTCCCCCTTTTAAATAAATTGTTCAGTTCTCACTGCTGATGAACGGTAGAGACTAAGGCATGATTTATCTGCCAGAAAACACCATTTTTCAGAAACAGAAGACCGTCTCTGTTTCACCTGGGTAAGAAGTTTCTAAAAAATTAATCTTTCCTTTTTTTGGTCCTAGTTGATTTTTTCTAAAAAGAATTGCCTGATTTTGCTTTTTTTAAAAAAAGAAGTGGAATCATTTCACTGGACTGAAAGTCCTTACTTGAGTAAACAGTGCTCCTGCCGATGCTATAACATAATGAATGAGAGGAAAAGAATATGCCAGTCATGATACCTGGGCAAAGTGTGATGGGAGACCCAGTGCCAAAACTCATAGCTACCTGATAGAGAGAAAGACGTGGGACCAGCCTCACTGGTTGGGAAGGGAGCAAACACACGTGTCCTCTTAGCATCCTCTATCTCCCCACAATTGGCTGGCTTTTTTAATGTTTCGGCCACTTGAGAAAAATTCCTGAGAACAGAGTATTTCCTTTGTTGTTGCAATAATCCCAAAGTTAACACAGGCTCTGAGATACACAAAGGGCTTGGAAATGACTGATGAACAAATGAACGGTGGCACATCAGACCAGTGGCAGCAGAGCAAGAAAATGCGGCTGAAGAGAGAGTTGTAGATCCTGATGTATCTGCTGCAATACAGCCCTAAGTAAATAGCACTTTTAATTATAACAAGAAGTCTGGGGGTTGGCAGTTCTAAGCTTGGCACAGCATCTTGACGGCATTATCAAGGCACCAAATAAGTGTGCCATTTATGTACTGTGGCTCACAAGATGCCACAGACCCACACATCACGTCCTCACATGACGGGACCCAAAAGCCAGAAGGGAAAAGCCACGATTTGCTACTCTTTTTTCTTCTTTTATTAGAAAAGAAAGGAAGGTCCTTCCTAGAAGCCCCTGCCTCAAGTGCCGCATCCACTTATATCTCACTGGCCAGAATGAGGTCACATGACCACCACTAGCTGCAGGGGATGCTGGGAAGTCAGGTACTTCTCTGGGCAGCAAGCAAAGAAAACGGGTTGGAGTGGATTGGCCACTGGACAGGCAGTCCCCAGTGTCTGCCAGTGTTTTGATTTCAAAGAATTACAATTGAGCAACCAAAAGTAGCACATATGTTTACTCAGGCCTTTCAAAAGTCATTAAAGGGATCTAGCTCATTTCCTGAACGCCAGTTTTCTCTCTCCTTCCACCATCTTGCTGTATATATCTCACTCAATAAATAAGCTCCTTATCTTCAGTTCTCTACCCTGCAACCCTGCTAGACATGCCACCCACACAGGCACTTCCTCTGGGTTGCACTGCATCAGCTCTCTACTTAAAGTGGTTGCAGAGAATCCTGAAAACTGCTTTGCCAGGTGGCCTGACAGCTCCTTGCTCCTCTGTCCTTGGAAGTATGCAGAAGTCCCTGTGAAATCGAATACTTCTCAACCTCTTAGTGCTTTTACTCATCAAAAATTCTAGTGGAGAATTTCTGTCAGGTACACGTAGCCTCCCTGTTACTCTGTTGTGATAGACAGTCTCCAAAATTGCACATCCCTCCCCTCCCCCCAATAATCAAGGCTTCCCAGTGTTCACACCCCTGTAGTCTTCTCCCTTGATATCTGGGATGACCCTGTAGAACCAATAATACGTAGTGGAAGGGATGATGCATGACTTCCAAGCCTAAGTCTTAAGAAGCCTTCCAGCCTCTGCCTTTGTCTTTCATAGCACTAGCTCTGGGGAAAGCTAACCACCATGTCAGAACGACTCAGACTGCCATGGTGGAAGGGAGCCCAAGCTAGTCACATGAAGAAGCCATGTGACAAGAAAGAAATGCTCAGCTAGTCCCCAAATGTTCCAGCCATCCCAGGCCAGGACAGATCCTTGAGCTCCACAGACGTGTGCAAATCCCTTCCATTCAACTGGTACATTTTTAATTCATTGTTTTGTAACAGCTACAAGGTATTTTAAGGTGTGGATGTACTGTAATTCATTCAGCCATTACCCTGATGTCGGGCATTTTTTTTTCTATTTTTCTCTACTCTGAGCAATGTTGCAATAAACATTCTTGTACATGTTTTTTATTCTTTGTATTTTAGACAGCTTCTTCAGGAGGGAAGCCGTGTAATGCGGGCACATGTTGTTTTATTGCGCTTCACTTGATTGTGCTTTGCAGATACTGCATTTTTTGCAGATTGAAGGTTTGTGGCAACTCCATGTTGAGCCAGTCTATGAAGGCCATTTTTCCAACAGCATTTGCTCACTGCATGTCTCTGTATCACATTTTGGTAATTCTCACAATATTGCAAACTCTTTATGGTGATCTGTGATCAGTGATCTTTGGTGTTACTATTGTAATTGTTTTGGGGTGCTGCAAACCTCGCCCATGTAAGACAGTGAGCTTAATCAATAAGTGTCGTGTGTTCTGTCTACTTCACCGACCGGCTATTTCCCCACCTCTCTCCGTGTCCTCAGGCCTCTCTATTCCCTGAGACACAATTGTTGAAATTAGGACAATTAATAACACTATGGCGGCCTCTAAGTGTTCAAGTGAAAGGAAGAGTCACACATCTCTCACTTTAAATCAAACGCTAGAAATGATTAAGCGTAGTGAGGAAGGCATATTGAAAGACAAGACAAACCGAAAGCTTGTGCCAAATTGTGAGCCAAGTTGTGAACGCAAAGAAAAAGTTCTTGAAGGAAAAGAAAAGTGCTATTGCAGTGAGCGCATGAATGGTAAGAAAGTAAAACAGCCTTATTGCTGACATGGAGAAAGTTTTAGTGGTCTGGATAGAAGGTCAAATCAGCCACAACGTTAGCTTGAGCAAAAAACAAAAAAAACAAAGCCTTATCCAGAGAAAGCCCTCACTCTCTTCAATTCTGTGAAGCCTGAGAGAAGTGAGGAAACTTCAGAAGAAAAGTTTGGAGCTAGCAGAGGTTGGTTCATGAGGTTTAGGGAAAGAAGCCGTCTCCATAACATAAAAGTACAGGGTGAAGCAGCAAGTGCTGATATAGAAGCTGCAGCAAGTTATCCAGAAGATCTAGCTAAGATAATTAGTGAAGGTGGTGACACTAAACAACAGATTTTCAATGTAGATGAAACAGCTTTCTATTGAAAGAAAATGCCATTTAGGACTTTCATAGCTAGAGAGGAGAAGTCAATGCCCGGCTTCAAAGTTTCAAAGGGCAGGCTGACTCTTGTTAGGGGTTAATGCAGCTGGTGACATTAAGTTGATGCCAGTGCTCAGTTACAGTTCTGAAAATCCTAGGGCCCTTAAGGGCTAACTCTACTCTGCCTGTGCTGCATACATGGAAGAGCAAAGCCTGGATGACAGCACATCTACTTACAACATGATTTACTGAATATTTTAAACCCACTCTTGAGATCTACTGCTCAGAAAGAAGATTCCTTTCAAAACATTGCTGCTTGTTGATGATGCACCCCGACACCCACGAGCTCTGATGGAGAAGTATGAGATTAATGTTGTTTTCATATCTGCCAACACAACATCCATTCTGCAGCCCATGGATCAAGAAGTAATTTTGACTTTCAAGTCTTATTATTTAAGAAATACATTTCGTAAGTCTATAGCTGCCATAGACAGTGATTCCTCTGATGGATCTGGGCAAGGTCAATTGAAAACCTTCTGGAAAAGATTCACCATTCTAGATGCCATTAAGAGCATCCATGATTCATGGAAAGAGGTCAAAATATCCACATTGACAGGAGTTTGGAAGAAGTTGATTCCAACCCTCATGGATGACCTTGTGGGGTTGAAGATTCAGTGGAGGAAGC
Source organism: Hyperoodon ampullatus (assembly GCF_949752795.1). NCBI lineage: Eukaryota > Metazoa > Chordata > Mammalia > Artiodactyla > Ziphiidae > Hyperoodon > Hyperoodon ampullatus. The sequence continues at coordinate 80,650,409 of NC_136927.1, read as the reverse complement.
CACTTCAGGTGCAGTGGAAATAGCAAGAGAACTAGAATTTGAAGTGGAGCTTGAGGATGTGACTGAATTGCTGCAATCTCATCATGAAACCTTCATGAATGAGGAGTTGCTTCCAATGGATGAGCAAAGAAATGGTTTCTTTTTTTTTTTTTTTTCTGGTACGCGGGCCTCTCACTCTTGTGGCCTCTCCCGTTGCAGAGCACAGCCTCCAGACGCGCAGGCCCAGTGGCCATGGCTCACGAGCCCAGCCGCTCCGCGGCATGTGGTATCTTCCCGGACCGGGGCACGAACCCGTGTCCCCTGCATCGGCAGGCGGACTCTCAACCACTGTGCCACCAGGGAAGCCCAGAAGTGGTTTCTTGAGCTGGAATCTACCCTGGCGATGAACCTCTGAAGATTGTTGAAATGACAACAGAGAATTTAGAATATTATATGAACTTAGTTGATAAAACAGTGGCAGGGTTTGAGAGGATTGACTCCAATTTTGAAAGAAGGTCTACTGTGGGTAAAATGCTGTCAAACAGCATCGCATGCTGCAGAGAAATCATCCGTGAAAGGGGCAAACTTCATGGCTGTCTTATTTTAAGACATTGCCACGGCCTCCCAACCTTCAGCAACCATCACCCTGATCAGTCAGCAGTATCCACTTCGAGGAAAGACCCTCCACCAGCAAAAAGCATATGACTTTCGGAAGGCTGGGATGATGCTTAGCATTTTTTAGCAATGGAGTATTTTTAAATTAAGGTATGCACTTTTTTTTAGACCTAATGCCACTGCACACTTAATAGGCTACAGTATAGTGTAAACATAACTTTGATATGCACTGAGAAACCAAAAACTTTGTGTGACTCACTTTATTGCAATATTTATTTTATTGCCGTGATCTGGTGCCAAACCAAATCTCCAAGGTCTGCCTGTACAATAGTTAGACAGGTGCTTTTGAACAGACCGCTTGTGTCTGAGGCCTCACCCCACCTCTCAGCAGCTATGTGAGGATAAACAAGAGACTTCGTGACCTGATGGTAGAGAAAATCAGATAGTGCTTGCAAACCCCTTTACTTGGTGCCTGAAACAATAAATGATGGCCATTATACTTATGTAGATTCCTGAAAATAGTGGTTCCCAAACTTGAATGCACATCAGAATCTGCTGGGGAATTTTTAAGTCCTCATACCCAGGCCTCACCTGGAATAATACAATCAGAAGCCCTGGAGTGTAGGGCCCGGGCATGTCTTTTTTCAAGTTTCCCTGGGCTAAGTATTTTTAAAGTTCCTCGTGCTCTGCCAGCGTTGAAAACCCCTTGAAATACACTCCAATAGAAAATTCCTTACTCACATTTTTCAAAAGTACAACATTGGCGTTTCTGTTTTAATTTGTTTGGGAACATTTTTGTCCCTGCCATGGCTGACACTCGGGGCACAGCTTTCCGTTCCAGGGCGCAGACCGTCTGGGTGCATTAACTTCCACGCAGCTGTCAAGTAACACACAACCTGCTCTTTGCCTCTCTGGACCAAGAAGACAACCAGCACACTCCTCTCTAAAGACAGAAACATCCACACGGTTCCTGCAGCTTGAGCGATATGAACCTGGCCCTCTCTTGAAGGGAAGACCAAGAGAGCCAAGGAGGGACCAAGGGAAAACATGAAAAAAACGGCAAGAAGAGAAACAGTATCGTCCTGTGACAACTGCACGTCATCTCATTTCCCCAGGGTGCATTTTCACCAGATCTGGAAATGGAATAAACACATCCACTTGCCAACAACTTTTCAGTTAACAAAAATAAAAATAATAAGTCAGTTAGACCAAATAAATGGTAAGGTGCCCTCCAAATTGCTAGAAGTTTAACAATTGAAACAGCATATTAGTGGGTGAGATCTGATATATGCAAACATACCTCAAAGACCAAATACTTCTGGGAATGAGAGCAGGAAAACATAAGCGGAGTCTGGCTCCATTTGTCAGTACAAAAGCTGGGATGTGTATCAATGATTCTCAGAGTGGTCCCTGGACCAGGATCATCCCGTCACCTCGAACTAGTTAGACCTGCAGCCCAGTTCCCAGAATCCAATGCTGTGGGTGGGGCTGGCCCTCTGTTCTCACAAGCCTTCCTGGAGATTCTGACACTCCCCCAGAAGCAAGGACCACTACATCTGAGAACTGGCACGAGATGTGGAGGCTGCAGGAAACTGGAAACTCTCCGTGTCTCAGCCCTCGGCCTGGCTGCCCTATGAGAATCCCTCAGCAGATAAGAGGATATTTCAGTGAAAGCCCCATTTTAGGATTTGCAAATGAAATTCCCCAGTTCAGAAACATCTAAACATTCTGCTGGCCCAACACCAAGCTGTCAGTGGATCTCATATTTGCCAACCTCTGATTCTGTAAAGTTTTTCTCCCTAAAGCTCATCTCTCAGCAAAGCCTTTTTAAATCATCATCGTCATCAGGTTATCCCAGCCTGAAACAATTAAACATTTAAATCCTACAGCCAACTCCCAGTGTGCTGACTTGACCTCTCGGCTCACTGGGCATCCTGCCCATGATGATGGGATCCCATGTGAGTTTCCCACAGGGAGGGACCAAGTGGGCGGGAGGTTGCCTGTGACCCGTCCCCTTTGCAGCTGTACTGTCTTAAACCAATAATCTGCCTGTGGTTAACTCATGAGTTCTTTTTAGAATGACCTCTGGGAGGTACAGGGATTCCAGGTGACTTAAAAAGTTTGAGTTTCTGAGTTTGCTGAGCAAAGGGTCAGACTCTGGAATATGGAGGTGCCCCAGAGGTCATGCCCCTCACTTCAGTATGCAGGACCCACTTGGCCTGGCAACTCCTCCAATCAGAGCTGCACCTTGTTACTTACAGAGCCTGCCATCACCGCTGGCCAGCCCCAGGCAAACCGGAAGCAGGTCAAACATTCCTCCAGTTGGCTTTAAATCCCACCTCTCTTTTCTAGACCTCACCTTTCCCTTTATTTTTTTTCTTTTCATTACTTTACTTTTTTTTTTTTTTTTTTGCGGTATGCGGGCCTCTCACTGTTGTGGCCTCTCCCGTTGCGGAACACAGGCTCCAGACGCGCAGGCTCAGCGGCCATGGCTCACGTGCCCAGACGCTCCGCGGCATGTGGGATCTCCCCGGACCGGGGCACGAACCCGTGTCCCCTGCATCGGCAGGCGGACTCTCAACCACTGCGCCACCAGGGAAGCCCCATTACTTTACATTTTTAAGTGACCTGGGAGGTATACCTAGCAAACATTCTCAACAGTCTACATAATAAGATAGGACAGGGAACACCTTCCCACCCCCAATTCTGATCGCTCCCCAACCTCCATCCCCAAATTTCCTTTCTTAGAGGCCGGGACTCTTTACAGTTTCTTGTGGCCCGAGGTATTCCACGTCTGTATATTTTTAAATCCTCCCCTCTACCTCTTGACGCCATTAAAAAAACAAATGGGAACATACTATACAGACCGTTGAACATGGCTTCTTTTCACTTACTGTATGTCTTGGAGAATGTTAATGCCTGTGGAGCAATTCACTGTGTGGACAAATGACCATTTATTTAACCAGGTCCCTATTGATAAGCCATTAGGGTGTTTCTGCTATTTTGCCACCACAGCAAGAGTCCAGCAGATGATGTGTATCTGTTATATATATCTTTGTGGCTCTGTGCAATTGTATTTATAGGGTAACATTCCAGAAGTAGAAATTAGAGCTCCCAGAGTTTGTGAATTTTTAAATATTGATATATATTACTGAACTGTCCTCCAAAGAGACAGCCAAATTACGCTCCCGCCCACAAGAGATGCGGCCATTCTTCCTCATACTTTCTCCACTGCCGGTTACTGAATGTTTCCCTTTTTACCAAGTTGATAGGAGGAGAGCTAAGTCTCATAATTTTATCTTGCTTATATTTTACTATTCATCAGGTTGCACATCTTTTCATTGGCTTAAAAGCCAACCACCATCTGTCTTTTCTGTGGAGTCTCTGCTCATGTTTGGTGTTTATCCCCTGCCCAAGAGCCATCCCCTACTGTTTTGGTGTTTATATAATGTCTTCATTTTCAAAATTGAGATATAATTCATATACCATAAAATTCACGCTTTTCAAGTGTACAGCCTAGTGCTTTTTAGTATATTCACAAGGTAGTGCGACCATCGCCACGATCTGATTCCAGAACATTTTCATCACCTCACAAAGAAGTTCCTTGAGCAGTGAATCTCTAGTTCTCCTCCCCAAGCCCCTGGCAACCACTAATCTACTTTCTGTCTCTCTGGATTTGCCTATTCCGGACATTGTATATAAAGAGAATCATACAATATGTGGCATTTTGTATTTGGATTCTTTCACTTAGCATAATGTTTTCAATGTTCACCCATATTGTAGCAGGTAGCAATACTTCATTGTTTTATATGGCTAAATAATACTCCACTGTATGGATATGCCACATTTTGTTTATCCAGTCATCAGCTGATGGACATTTGAGTTGTATGCCAGTTTTTGTGTGAATATATGTTTTCATTCTCTTGGTTATGTACCTGGGAACGGAATTACTGGGTCATGTAGCAACTTGATGTCTAACTTTTTAAGGAACTGCAAAGCAGTTGCACCATTTTACATCCCAGCAGGAATGTATGGGGGTTCCGATTTCTCCACATTCTCCTCAGCACTGGTCATTGCCTGTCTTTTTGATTATGGCCATCCTAGTGGGTGTGAAGTGGTAACATATTGTGGTTTTGATTGCCTTTCCCTAATGACTGATGATGTTGAGCATCTTTTTATGCGCTCATTGATCATTTGTATCTCTACTCTGCAGAATATAATGTCTTCTGTTTTTTTATAAATTTATTTTATTTTATTTTATATTTGGCTGCGTTGGGTCTTCATTGCTGCATGCGGGTTTTTCTCTGGTTCGGCGAGCAGGGGCTACTCTTTGTTGCGGTGCATGGGCTTCTCATTGTGGTGGCTTCTCTTGTTGGGAGCACGGGCTCTAGGCATGTGGGCTTCAGTAGTTGCAGTACATGGGCTCAGTAGTTGTGGCTCACGGGCTCTAGAGCGCAGGCTCAGTAGTTGTGGTGCACAGGCTTAGTTGCTCCACAGCATGTGGGATCTTCCCAGATCAGGGCTCAAACCCATGTCTCCTGCATTGGCAGGCGGGTTCTTAACCATTGTGCCACCAGGGAAGCCCTATAATGTCTTCTTGATTTGGCTCTTTTCCGCATCCTTCTCCTCTAGCCCCTTGTTTCATATGACTTTCTGGCTAGCTACTCTCAGTGCCCTGGGTCCCCAAGCTAATAACTGTCACTTTTTAACAGTGTTCTTTGTGGCCTGAATTCAACCTACCCCCACCTAGCATCTCCAAAGCTTACCCTTTGTATCCTAAGAGCTGAGGGCACTAATAGAATGTTATATGATTTTCCTGTTTGTTTTTTTTTTTTTTTTTACCATTTAAAAGGTGTTTAATATTGTAAATATATGTGATCAGTGTTCCTGCTGCTTTGTATTACTGCTACCCTTGGGGTGGGAGCCACTTATCACATTGCTGCTGGAAATGTGAATCTCTAGACCCTCTTTTGGGGAAGTAATCTGGCAGTGTCTATTTTAGAAGTTAAATGCACATTAATTTGGGTGCAGCAATTCTACATCTGTACCTCTATTCCATAGAAATAAAGCACTAGTTTAGGATTTTTGAACATGGAAGTTTCCCCCAATGTTGTTTATAATGGAAATGGAAAAATAAAGGTTTGGAAACTATCAGAATGTTCATTAACTAGGCAATGGCATACATGTCTTTTGATATATCCATATTAAGGAATATTTTGCAGCTATTGAAAAAAAGATAAGATAGATTTGGATATATTGATTGGGAGGGAGAACTATTGATGTCTCAGTCCATTTGAACTGCTCTAATAAAAATACCATAGACTGAGTGGCTTAAACAATAACCATTTATCTCTCACTGTGCTAGAGGCTGAAAAGTCCAAAATCAGGGTGCCAGCAGATTCTTTGTCTGGTGAGGGACAAGTTCCTGGTTCACAGTCAGCCATCTTTTCACTATGTCCTCATGCAGTGGAGGAAGCAAAAGAGCTCTTTAGTGCCTCCTTTCTAAGGGCACTAATCCATTCATGAGGGCTCCACCCTCATGACCTAATTACCTCCCAAAGCCCCCACCTCCTAATACCATCACAGTGGAAGTTAAGATTCAGCTTATGAACTTTGGGGTGGGAGGCAGACACAAACATTCAATCCATAACAGTGATATATAAAAGCAATCAAAAACAATATCCAAATACCGTATGCTAACACATATATATGGAATCTAAAAAAAAAGGTTCTGATGAACCTAGGGGCAGGACAGGAATAAAGACGCAGACGTAGAGAATGGACTTGAGGACACGGGGAGGGGAAAGGGTAAGCTGGGACGAAGTGAGAGGGTGGCATGGACATATATACACTACCAAATGTAAAATAGATAGCTAGTGGGAAGCAGCCGCATAGCACAGGGAGATCAGCTCGGTGCTTTGTGTCCACCTAGAGGGGTGGGATAGGGAGGGGGGGAGGGAGATGCAAGACGGAGGGGATGTGGGGATATATGTATACTATAGATAATTCACTTTGTGATACAGCAGAAACTAACACACCATTATAAAACAATTATACTCCAATAAAGATGTTAAAAAAAACAAAACAAAAAAATCTAACATAATCGTATTTTTATAAAAACCAACCAGGATATGTGTACATGTGTCTGGGAGGCTTGTATGTATTTGTCTGAGCATGAACAAAGTTTGATAAGCCACCTGGGGTTGCAGATGTTCGTTATACTGCAGTGAGGGTAGAGGGTAGAGATAGGGAAAGGAAAGGGTTGAAAGATTAATCATATGGGAGGTAAACACATGTTAAATGTGTATTATTTTCAAACTGAGAAAAAGTCAAACATCTGATGTGTCTTTCAGTGAAATATTTGCTCATGTTGGAGCAAAGCCTGGTTCTACAGTTAAATTATCTTTGTATGTTCCAGACTTTTATAGGCATATGAATGATAGGAAATGTGTGAGTAAAGAGGAGAGGAAAAATCATAAGTCACTGGTGTAGTCTTGCCCCACAGTGACTAACAGTCACTGCTGACTTTAGAGGATGCTTTCTTGAGATCATGGGATGAGTTACCTTCTGCCCACATAATGTTTGAACCCAGCATTTTCATCACCAAATGTTTAGATACATTGTATCCAGCTGACAGTTGAGAATTCTTCCCTCCTGCCCCCCAAACCCATTCCTTTCTTTTATTTATGCTAGAATCTCTTGGAGAAGATAACCTGGCTTTTTAATATTGAGAGGGAGAGCATGAAAGCTGATCATTCAGTGAAGTTTTGAAATCTAACATCTCCCTCCAAGCCATAAGCAGCTGCCACGTGAATCCTTATTTCAAGACCTTTAAAACAACAAATGCATTTACACAACACAGAAAGCCACAGTTGTTTGAAGTGTCATTTGACTCCTGCAGGCTGACCGCAAAAGGGTCATTTTTGCAAAACTTTTTGAGGTCTTCATCAGTCTTCCCTAGGGCCTATTGTAGTCCTTTGATATTCAACTACAGTTCTCTTTTGAAGAATTTAGTGTGTCATCATCTACTTTCCCTTCTATTTTTCCTTCTTCTTTGGTGAACTACTTTAACTCTGCCAGATCCTCATCCAACAATAACCATGTGTGTGATCTTTATATGACTATGAACTCTTCCATCTTTTGCAAGATTTGCAATTTCCCTTTATAATTAACGTGCATTGTATTTCCTCTTCATTTAGCTTTTATCCTGACTGACCACCATATTGACAGTGTCGCATAGGAGGGGACAGTGTCGCATAGGAAGGGATGTCTGAGTGGGGAATTGTAAGTGGACACTTCATTTGTGGATAAAATTATGACGACAGTTTCTGTTTTCCTCTTTAACCTTAAGAACTAGGAATGTTTAGATAATGAATTCTTAAAAGAAGTCTGAAATAAGTTAAGCCATTTTAAAATGAAAGTGGCAGGGAGGGGAAACACAGGGGTAAGGGATTAAGAGATACAAACTACTTTGTATAAAATATATAAACGAAAGCATGTATTGTACAGCACAAGGAAATATAGCCATTGTTTTGTAATAACTTTAAATGGAGTATAAGCTATAAAAATATTGAATCATTATGTTGTATACCTGAAGCCAATATAATGTAAATCAACTATACTTCAATTAAAAATATACATAAAAGTTAAAAAAAAAAAAAAGAACTCCATCTCTGCCACCACCATTATCACTTGGGTTGCTATTTTTGCCGCTGTTAAAATCATGGCTGCTGAGCACCTGCTATGCCCCTGGCTCTTCTCCCTGCCTTACCGTGTTCCCTGACTTAATCCTACTATATGCCAAGCACTGCTGGGGGCACTGGTGACTGTAATCAAAACAGACCAAGTCTGTCCATTCAGGGCTTACGTTCTACTGGGGAAGAAACAAGTAAATGATGAATTAATGAGATCATTTCAGAGACCAGTGAATGCTCTGCAAAATCCATGGAGTGAATGGGGTGAGTGGGAGGGGTTACTTTAGAGAGGGTGGTCTAGGAAGGTTTGACCTGGGGCCCGAATGATAACAAGGTAGCCATGGAAGATCTTAGGGGAAGCGTTCCCAGGTGGAAAGGACAAGTAGTGCGAAGGGCCTCGGGTGGGACTATGTACGATTGGTGAGCTGAGAGGTGAGAGGAAGCACACAGTATGATCTGAGGTTCTGGTGGATGTGATCTACCGTAGAGTTTGTATTACTGAGTCCAAGTTTGTGCTGCATGACAGACCAGTAATTTGAGAGATGAGGCACTGGGGCAAGGAATAGTGACTTTATTTGGAAAGCCAGTAGACCAAGAAGATGGTGGATTAGTGTCCCAAAGAACCATCGTCCCCAAGTTAGAATTCAGGCTTCTTTTATACTACATGAGGGTGTGGCTGGTTGCTGCAAACATCTTGGTGACAGAATCCTTTGTTTTTGCAGCTGTCCATGTAGGTCTGGTTATAATGTTCCTGTAAGCCTCCACCAAGACAAATGTTATTTTCTGTTCTGCAACTTTCTATCTCTATATGAATGGAAAAGTGTTATGCCTTTAAAGGTCAGAGCCCATCTGAGAATGGGCTCTCCTGTATATTTCAGGCTTTAGGCAACTTTTTTTTTTTTCTAGGCAGCATTTCTTATACAAAGATGCAGAGCCAGCATGACTAAGCACAGGCAGCAGAGCACAAGGGTTAGAGCTAAAGGGATAGATCCAATATGGAGTCAGGCTTGTTCTGTGTTGTATTTGGACTTGATTTTAATGTGATGAGGCCCTCTTTGGATAGTTTTATGCAGATTAATGATATGATCTGATTTTTATTTAAAGCAAATAAACAAAAATCATACACCAATGTTGCCCAGATATGAGAAAGCACAGGCTTTTATTCCCCCTTGTGCAGAGTTTTTTTTTTTTTCCTTGAAAATCCACTAATTCTGTTAACCAAACTTTGTTCCACTCATCTTTCCTCCCTTGCTCTTCTGTTCTTGCTTCTACTACAATACATTGTTAGGAATTTGAGCTTTGAAATCAGGCAAACGTGTTCAAATCCTGACTCCACCACTTGTGAGCAGGATAATGTTAGAAAAGTGACTTTATTCTCAGAGCTGCAGTTTCCACACCTGTAAAATGGGAGTGCTGATGGTATCTAGCATAGATTTGTTATAATACATAAATAAAATGTATCTTGTTACATACAGCATTTACTATAATTCCTGGCACCTGGGAAACATTCCATGAATATTAGCTATTGTGTTTACAGTTGTACCAAGTGAAAATTGTAGCTTTGGCACATGAAAAAAAAAAAAAAAGATAGCCCTTACTCAGAAGTTCTGAATAGTGTGACACAAACCTTGTGTGTGTATGTATGTGTGTGTCTTAAATACGTGATAGAAATCTGATGAAGCAGTTTGTTTTAACTAAGAATACTTGGTGCTTGGAAAAAGCATTCTTGAAACTTCTCTGGCCCAGGTTCTTAGATTTCTGAAGATAAATTAATACATATAATTACTATTTTAAAAGTCTTTCCAGAGCACCCAAATTTAGAGGTTAAACCATTCAAATAATTCCTTTCCTTATGCTTCTATTTAGAAAATTAAATAGTAATTGTAGTAATAATATATAAATATAACAAAACAACTAATAGTTATTAAATATCCACCACGTACCCGCCTATGTTAAGTACCATGTAGGAAGTATTTCATTTAATCCTCACTCTTTGAAGAAGACACTTATTTTCTTGTCCATTTTATGAGAAAATTGAGGCATAGAGATATAAAGTAACTTGTCCAGGTCACATATTTAATATTTTAGAGGTTAAACCCAGGTCTCTCTGATCCACAATCTAAGTACTTAACAATTACGCTAAGATGCCATTCATCTCCATCACGTGTCTAGATAAAATGACTTTCTTAGGGCTTCCCTGGTGGCGCAGTGGTTAGGAATCCGCCTGCCAATGCAGGGGACGTGGGTTTGAGCCCTGGTCTGGGAAGATCCCACATGCCGCGGAGCAACTAAGCCCATGCGCCGCAACTACTGAGCCTGCACTCTAGAGCCCACGAGCCACAACTGCTGATCCCGCGTGCTTCAACTACTGAAGCCCACACGCCTAGAGCCTGTGCTCTGCAATGAGAGAGGCCACCACAGTGAGAAGCCCGCACACCACAGAGAGGAGTGGCCCCTGCTCACCACAACTAGAGAAAGCGCACGCATAGCAACGAAGACCCAACGCAGCCAAAAAATAATTAAAAAAAAAAAAAGACTTTCTTAAAACACACACACACACACACACACACTACAAAATATCTTTTCTGCATTTAAGGAGATCAAAATTTTCAACTCTCCTAAATATTTGGGAGCTACCATTTACATTCTTATTTGATTTCTTTTTATCTTCCTTAAACTCTTACACATTTTTTTCATGGAAAGTAAAATCTCTTTGGTATGTCATCTGTTTGTCTGCTTTATGAGAAAACTTTTTATTGAAACCAGATTCCAGATGGGCTTCTCCCAAGATTTTTCATAGGAACGGAAAGCTTAGTTCCAGTCATCTAGTAGGAACTTCTTATTCTTTCCATAATAATGTGAGGGAGGCTTGTAAATTATCCCCATCTTTGCAAGAATATAAAACCTGGAACTCCTACTCATTCACACAGATTGGGTGTGTGTGTGTGTGTGTGTATGTGTGTGTAAGTTAATGTTTCAGAACATAATTTATTTGTTTTTTAATGCTTATCTAAGGTCTCAAATGACTGTAATCTCTTTGCCCACGTGGATTTTTTTCCTTCACTTTTACTGAGAAAACAAAATGTTGGTGGGTATTTTTTTGTTTCTATCCAGCTTCTTAGAACTCACTTTCTCCCATTTCATTTTCTTTCCCCCCCTTCATCCCATATTAAATGCCTCCTAGACATATTTGAAGAGCCCGGAGACCATTTCTCAAGGAGAGGATTGATTGCTATTAATTAACAGGTGAAATAGGTACTGACCAATTCACTGAAATTCTCTCCAAGTCACTGAGTATATACTTAATTTGAACTGGCATAAGTGGAAAAAAAAAAAAAAGACTTGCTGGCTATGGCTATGTAATTGTAAACCAGCTTCAGGGACAGCTGGATTCAGGTGTCCAAATGCTCCCATGGATCTCTTGGCTCTGCTTTCATCTATGTTAGTTCTCAGGCAAGCACTCTGAAAGATGACAGCCAAGGACAGCAGCTCCAGTTGTACCTCCTACTGGTTTGCCAACCCAAGCACAAAGATTTGTAACTCTGTTCTAGTAGGTTCAGCAAAAATCGCAAGATTGATTTTTGTTAGTCTAGCTTAGGTCCTGTGCCCACCTAGGATGTGAGCATTTTAGCAAGGGACATAGAAGCTCCAGATGATGGACTTGGATATACACTCATCCAAGTTTGGGGGGCAGAGCTTCATGGAAATGGGTTGCCCCATCTAAGAGGTCCTAGTTCTTACAAGTTACCAAAAACACTTTACCCATTCTCTGATATCAAGAGTTATGGTTTGTATCTGCTGTAACTCTTCATGCATTGAAGTCTAGTTTAGATACCTGGACGTAAGGAATGGATCCTTTATTGAAGCAATATATTGGCACTTTTTTAGAAGTCTGTTCATGGGAAGATTTTTTTCAAAGACTTTTTCTTTAACTGTAACACTCTTACTTACCACTAGCTCCTTGTTTTCCCGCCAGAGAGTAAGGAAGACTAGAGGAGATCAGTTGTTGTTCTTGGCATTTTGAAAAGCCCTTCCTTGTTTTGAATCTTAGTCTCCTCCTTTTTTGTCAACTGCTTCCTCTTCTCCTGGCATGGAGCATCCCCACAATTCATTTATATTCACTCTGACAGTTCAACTGCCTGAGTTGCTTATTTGGCATCTTGACACATCCATCCATCACTTCTTTATTCCCACTCTCTCCCTCCCTCTTCCCTTCTGAGTATAATAGTTACCACAATTACGAATTCCAGGACCACAAGAAAAATGGTTAAGAAGAGCCAAAGGATATATCCAATGTTCATAAGGGGTCTGAGTTTATGAGGAACCCCTAGTGCTTGTCTCTGGTCTTCCGTACCATTTCTTCTCTGCTCCTCAAAGCTTAAAGAGGAGACCACCACTCTGCACAGGAATCCAGAGCCCTCTCTCCATCTCTTCCTCCCTCTCTCTCTCCTTTGCTGTTTGTTCTTGACTTTAGACACTGTGAGATACTAGAGTTTGGCAAAAATAATTGCTAATGGATGTGTGTATTTCTCACTACCTATGAGCAATATGAGATGAGCTAAATAAACCTCAGTTCTCTTCTTTCTCTTTCTATCTTCCTGCAAACAGATATTAAGAAGTGGTTGACTACAAACTACACAGTCACAGTATCTGTCAGTTACTAAGCAGCTACTATGGAAAAGTCAGGATTCTTGATCCTTTGCATGAGTTTTCTCCTTTAAACATCAGAACAACCCTGCAAGGGAGCTTCTATTTTTCCCATTTTACAAATGAGAAAATTCAAAGCGTTTTAGTGACTTGCCCAAGGTCACACATCTTATCGGTAGAGAATCTTGATCTTTCACTGTGATTTCCAATTTTGTAGTGTATCTTTTTTCCTTAATATTGCACTGCTTTAGAAAAGGGCCCTCGAAAAGGATGCAGTTCAGTTAGGTCGATGCAGAGTTCAAAACAGAAACAGGTGGATTCTGGAAACAGCACCCCTCCCTGGAGGGGGCAGAACCTGCACCCACAGTCTTGCACAGGTAACGCTACACTCTGCCTCCATGCGGCCCAAGGTCTAATCCACTTTCCTGTGTTGACATCTGAACTTCCAGACTTCATAATGGAAACTTTCTAGAATATAAGATAGAGAGAGCATGAACTTTGGAGTCAGATTTCTGCCCATAACCAGATTCTGCTTGCTGGCCGGCTGTGGGAAGGTGGATCAACCTCTCTGGCTGTCCATTTTCTCACTCATGAATAATGACAATAACTAACGTTCATAACATTTATTGAGCATTTACTGTATTCCAGGCACTGTTGGATGTGCTTTAAAAATATTAACTCACGGGGCTTCCCTGGTGGCGCAGTGGTTGAGAGTCCGCCTGCCGATGCAGGGGACATGGGTTCGTGCCCCGGTCCGGGGGGATCCCACATGCCGCGGAGCGGCTGGGCCCGTGAGCCGTGGCCGCTGAGCCTGCGCGTCCGGAGCCTGTACTCTGCAATGGGAGAGGCCACGACAGTGAGAGGCCCGCGTACCACAAAAAAAAATATATATATATATATATATATATATATATATATATATATATATATATATAAACTCATGGAATCTTCATGACAAAATTATAGGTGTAGGTTCTACTATTTGCCTCATTTTACCAGAAACTTGAGGCACAGAAAAGTTAAGTAACTCAGATTCAAATTGATAGTCTGGCTCAGTGGTTCTCAAATGTGAGTTTTGCCCCCAGGGGACATTTGGCAACTTCCGGAGACATTTCTGGTTGTCACCACTAGGGGGTGCTATGGGCACCTGGTGGGTAGAGGCCAGGGATGCTGCCGTACACCTTGCAAGGCACAAGGTGGACCCTGGAACAAAGAATGATATTGCCCAAATGGCAGTAAGTCCCGAGGCTGGGAAACGTGTTCTCCTAACCCCATAACTGCTGTCCTGCCTCCCAGGTGAAATCATGATAATTTGCTTCTCACAGCATTCCCGCGGAGATAAAGAAGAGAATTAATGTGTCCCTAACGCAGCACCTGGTGCGTGCTTCCCAGTAACTTGGCTTTCCTCTTCCCTAATCTTGCATTCCTCTCTCCAGAGAAAAGCAGGGTCAGAAGACACCTCGATAGCTGACTTCTGCTCCGCAGAGGGACCCAGGCACAGCAGAGTGCCAGACCGCATCACAGCCTCTGTGTAGGAGACGTTGGGAGTCCATTAGCAATCCTTGAATTTCCTCGCTGGGCTGAATGACCGCTGTTTATGTTTGTGTTTACAGTTGATTTGGAAACAAGTGTCCAGGAGGATAATGTGGCCACTTCTTCCCCCAAGACAATGGAGATAAGCGCTGTTGCGGATGCCAATGGGAAGAATCTTGGGAAGGAGGCCAAACCCCAGACACCAGCTGCTAAATCTCGTTTTTTCTTGACACTCTCTCGGCCTGTACCAGGACGTACCGGAGGCCAAGCCACGGATTCATCCACTGGACCAGTGAAGCTTGATGTCAGCTCCGATAAAGCTCTAGGGAACAAAGACCCGAGTGAGCCCATGGCACTTCCAGTGGCAGCTGCACTGGGATGTGACCCAGATAAAACCCCCGTGCAGACCCTGGCCCAAGCCGAGGGCCTCTCTGCCACTTTGGGACCAGAGTCTCGTCTATCTGAGTCCGGGGGGGCAGCCCCCTCCAAGCCCAAGGACTCCAGCTTCTTTGACAGACTCTTCAAACTGGACAAGGGACGGGACAAGGCCCTCGTGGACCACCAACAGGAAGCCAAGCGTGCAGAGCATCACCAGCCCACCGCCGAAACTCCTGGATTCTCCACGCAGTCGGACGATGTCCCTGCAGAGAGGGTAAGACAATCCGTTTTGTTCTTAATGCAGGCTCGGGGGGCACTTGTGGGGCAAGACGATTGCACGTGTGTTGCTGTGCCATCACGGAGGGGTCCTGACAAGGTATCAAGCCGTGGACCCCTCTAGAACCAACAGCACATTGCAGCGCGGTGCTCGCCAGTGTTTCTGCGGGGCAGAAACATCTGTTGGAAGAACAACAGCTGTGGCATCTGTTTCACGTAAAAGAAAAGAGGAGATGAGTCACATCCAGATGAATCTGTCCTTCCATTTATCAAAGGCAGAGGTGGACAGGTTGCATTTATGATCAAATGGAGTCTGGAGGGAAAAGCATTAGCAGAATAAAAATGGTTCCTAAAAGACTTAAATACCTGCCCGTCTCAGTAGCTGGTTTCATATACAGAACGTTTATGGGCTTTTGTTGGAATGCATTTCACTTCTTACGTTTAATAGCTTGGACTGATCTTTAACTATCTTTTGCACTAAAGTGTGCATTTAAAGAAAGAGCTTTTACAGCTCTGGGCAGACTCTTTTATGTACAAATTATTTTTCAACAAGCTGGAGTAATACCTTTGTAAAAAACGAGATTTTTTTTTTTTTTTTTTAAGGAAGCATCTGAACCGGTTGCTTTCTTTCCTGCGCAAAGAAAGGCAAGTCCTTTTGATCTTAAAAAGAGCATTTGATTTTAACCTTGAGAGTTTGTTTGTATTGGGGACTGAGAAAAGAACTCCTTGAATGAAGAAGGAAATAAAAGTAGATACATTGTATTTTAAGGCACTTATTCCCTTAGTTAATGGATTTAAACAACAGTATTTTTCAAAATTTGGGAGTAAAGTGCCTCTAGTTGAGATTAGACCCAGGAAAAAATTAAATGGGCTGTTTTTTATTACATGGTCGTGTATCGTGGCTGTCAATATATTTGTCTTAATGACAACCAGCTTCCCTGCCAAGTTGCTAATGATAACACTGGTTGTCATTTATTTAGCCTTTACAATGTGCCAGGCTCTGTTCTAAGCACTGTCCAGATATTACTTTCCTTCAGGAAAATGAGTATCACATTAATCTGAGGTTTTAATGTATCCAGGATGGTGTCAAAAATTATACTGTAAATATTAGACACCAACTGAAAATTCTGGACTGTTAGAATTGAGGAACAGATGATAAGGCTCGTATGTTTAGGCTCATGCTATCAGCATTCTTGTCATTTATGTAAATTTTTACTCTAAGAACTGATTCTTATATTTTCTTTCAAAAGTTAGAAAAATTGCCCTTTAAACGCCCCCTTCCCCAAATGCAGCAGTTCAGGAGCCAATCGAATAGCTTTCTGTTTAATTCAAAGTGAGTCTTCAAATGTATGCTGGCATCAAATCTTTATTGAGGGTGACACTGCCAGGCACAGGTGAGGCACGGCCACAGTGATGGACAGGACAGGGTCCCGGTCCTCAGGGAGTTTTTGGTCTGGAGAGAGAAGAGGTACAAAAACCTCACAGTTACAATGCAAGGTGCCCAGTGCTCTGGTGGGGAAGGCCAAGTGTTGGAGAGGATGTCCAGACACAAGGAGAATTAGCCTACCTGGCCCAGGGAACCTTCCATCAAATGTATAAACCTGGAGCCCGAAAGATCCTTGTCTTGGGGCTGTAAACTGGTCATCAATATTCATGAATATTTGAGAAGCTATTTACTACTTTACTTTGAGTGGGGAAACTCTTGTTGCCTTCTTGTTATTGGTCATGGGCTACTAAGGCCATTCTGAGTTTTTGAATAGTCACATGTTTCATTTTCATGGGCATCCAAAGCCAGCCCATTGCTTGAGTTAGGAAAAGACTGAGTTATTTATGGAAAGAGAATGAAGGACTGAGCTTTACCCGTCTTGGGATAGGTGTCTGTGATGCATCCAAATCCCCATCCTAATTAAGTAAACCAGTTCAGCCTCTGATAACTGACCCTTGAAAGTATTTAACCTTAAAAACTTAATGTGATCCATCGATTCCTATCCTAAGAAAAGGGCAGAAAGTTTTAGAATTGTGCTTTATCAACTCAGTTTTTTTTTTTTAATTGAATGCTCTGGGACAGCACCTCAACTGGAGTGGAATGAGTTCCAGAATGAGATTAGACTCAGAAGATGGGGTCTGTGTTGGGAACATGGCAGGTATTTAATATAGTCAAGCCTGTGGGCGATATTTTGAAGTTATAGTAACCTCTAAGAAAATCTAAAAATTGTCACCTATCTTCCTTTTGGGATAAGTGAATTTGTTTCCCTAGATTCACCCATGAAATTTGCATCTGTGTTTGTTCCACTACAAATTTCCATTTTTGGTTGGTTGTATCATTGGAATTTGGAATATGGAGTGCTCACTCTGCCTTACGTGCTTATAAAACATGGAAAAGTTATAAAATAGCCACTCATTTCTCCTCCAGTCTGTAAACTTGTGGATATTCAAATACATATATCTGCGAAGGTTTTTAATAACAACAGCAAAACAGCCTTCTGATTGTTAAGATTTCTGTTCTGATCCCTGGCTGCACAGTCTGTATTTGGGGGCAAAATCAATTGTCCTGGAAGTGTAATGAATGAGTCCAGCCCTCAGAAAGTAACAGGAATAAAACTTCTCAATCAATGGCTTTCTTGGTGGGAGTAGCACATTATGCATAAGTGGCCGTCAATGTATCGATTCAGAATTCTTAGGGTAAATTATGCCTTCGGCTCAGCGGTGTCAGCTGTCTCTCCTCTCCCACCCACTCAGCCCTCCCCCTACCACCACCCGGTTTCACTGTGTGTCTCTTACTGGATTGGAATTCCAACCACAAACCCACAGAGCCGTGAATTGGGAGAAAGATGCCACCATTTCATTCTGGGGGAAACACACAAATCTTCTGTGTTTTCAGAACGACAATCTTATTTTTGTGCCTTATAAAACTACATTCAGAGCATAGCATAATTAAAACAAGGCCAGAATTCATGAACAAATGAAGCATTTACTACATAGGCCAAAGAAAAGATAAATTATATGCCTGAAAGGTTTCACTGAGCTGTGATTCACACAAACCAATGTGTTGGCAGGGATGAGGTGGGTTTTTTGTAATTTTTCTCTCACCCCAACAATTGAACCAGAACTATAAGATACGCATTTAACAGATTCAGCCCTCTCAAAATTGATCGCATCATGAAAACCTGATCTTTAGTGGGTAAAAAAAAGCAACACTAAATTTCTGTTGTCACTGGTAATTCCAGAAGTGTGTTTGTGTTGGGGGTACGGGTGCTTTAAGTGTTGCCAAGCACAGATTCAGGAGATTTAAACAAGAATATCCCTTTTCTTTTAAAAGTTTAATTAAATTCTGTGTTATTTAAACACCAACCTTGTGCAAGGCCCTTAAAGGATAAATTATGGTCCTAGACCTTCAAAGATCATAGACTCTAGTAAGAGACACACTATTTTTTTTTAAATCGTATGGTATTTGTTTTCAAGTCACTCTTTTTTAAAATTAATTAATTTATTGGTTTATTTTATTTTGGGCTGTGTCGGGTCTTGGTTGCTGCGCGCGGGTTTTCTCTAGTTTCAGTGAGCGGGGGCTACTCTTTCTTGCGGTGCACGGGCTTCTCATTGGGATGGCTTCTCTTGTTGTGGAGCACGGGCTCTAGGCACGTGGGCTTCAGTAGCTGTGGCTCTCGGGCTCAGTAGTTGTGGCTCATGGGCTCTAGAGCTCAGTCTCAGTAGTTGTGGTGCATGGGCTTACTTGCTCCCCGGCATGTGGGATCTTCCCGGACCAGGGCTTCCACCCGTATCCCCTGCATTGGCAAGCGGATTCTTAACCACTGCACCACCAGGGAAACCCCAAGACACACATTTTGTGTGTGTGTGTGTGTGTGTGTGTGTGTGGGTGTGTGGTACGTGTGCCTCTCACTGTTGTGGCCTCTCCCGTTGCGGAGCACAGGCTCCGAACGCGCAGGCTCAGTGGCCATGGCTCACAGGCCCAGCCGCTCCGCAGCACGTGGGATCTTCCCGGACCGGGACACGTCCCCTGCATCGGCAGGCGGACTCTCAACCACTGCGCCACCAGGGAAGCCCCCGAGACACACATTTTTAAGGGAGATTGTGATAAGTGCATTGATCCTCAACTTCATTCAGGCTACGGATTTGTAGAGAAGTACTCAGTGTTTGGCTTCCTCCTCTTCTTTTCTCTCTTGAACACACCCCATTCAGGCTTTGTCCTCCATAAAACCTGCTCTTGTCAAAGCTGCCACGATGTCATGCCTCCCCCCACCCCTCACCTCAGCTGCCAAACTGAGTACGTCTCCATCCTTATCCTACCCTACTTGCGGGTCACATCTGACTCAGCCCACCATCCCTTCCTTCTTGAAGCAGCATCCTCGCTTGGTTGGCAGGTTCCCCACCTCCCTGGCTGCTCTTCCTTAATCTCTCGTGCTGAGTCTTACCCTCTAAACGTCGGAGTCCCCATCGTTCAGTTCTTGGATGTCTTCGTCTTTAACTACACTTCCTTCCTTGGAGATCTCCCCCGGTCCCGAGGGTTAAATATAGCCATCTGCTGACAAGTCCCAGATTGATGTCTCTAGCCTAGATCTACCCCTGAAGTCCAGACTTGAGTATCTAGCTGCCTCTGCTACCTGTCTACTCAGATTTCTACACTGCTGTTTGAATGTTTGCTGGACATCTGGACCTCGATAGGTCCAAAACTGAACTCTTCATTCACACTCAACACCACCACCACCGACAACATACCCACTTGTTTAATCCACAGGCTTCTCATCTCAGTTACTGGCAACGCCATCCTACCACTGCTCTTTAGTGGTAGAACTGGAATGAAAGAACCAAGATCTCTACAGTCCTTTTCTACATGGTGTAAAGTAGTGAATTAGAACATAAGCCTTGCAGTCAAGTAGCCTAGGTTTCAACTCTGTGTCTGTCACCTACTGGCTGTGTAACCTTGGGCAAGTTACTTAACCACTCTGAGCCTCAGTTTCTTCATCTGTAAAATGGGGATAATATCAAGCACATTTTCACATTATTCACACTTGTGAAAATTAAATAAGTCATGTAAAGTACTTAACACAGAGCTATTGCATTTTGAGAAATATTATCAGTATCACGGTTTTTCTCCCTCTTACTTCACATTTTAGTCTTTTTACCCTTCCCTTCCATAGTCTTCCACCAAAACCTGCAAAGATAGCACAATTGAATCTAATTTGAAAGCTACATAACCAAAGGCATAAGTTCTAATTTGGGTTAAAAAAAAGATGCCGGAGTTGTAAAATTATTTTTAGAAATAATAGAATTTAAATGCCCATACCCGCAAGCCCCAGTTTCTTTGTCTGACATTCAAGGGTCTCTACAAGCTTTCCTTTGTCTGTTTTTCTAACTGTATTTTCCCCTATTCCCCTAAATTTATCTGGTCAAAATGACCAACATATGACCTGCGCAGATGCCATCTGCTCCCCAGGATTTTCTCTGCCTGTATCTCCTTCTCTCTCTGTTTATCAGAAATCTACTTCACCTTCAAGTGCCAAGTTCTCCATGAAGCTGACCAGATGTTCCCACTCCTGGCTGGTTTCTGATGACATGAATCCCTCTAGTGTTTCTTTTCTTTTTTTTTTTTTTTTGGTATTCTGTATGTTAAGTGAAATTCTGTGGTAAAATCACTTTGAAGGAATCATCTCACTGAAACATCAAAACTTACAAGGGAATTTTTGTATCTTTACCATTTTACAGATGAAGAAATCAAAGCTTTAGAGAAACCAAGTCACTCACTCCAAGTTACACAGCTAAAAAAGAATTGTCCGCCTCCAAAGCCCATAGTTCTCATGCTCAATATTATGTTTTTACCAAATATTTGAAACTGCAATATGTTGCAACTATGAAAAATTGAATAATGATATGAGGAAGTGCTTTTCAAAAATTTTAGTACATGCAGTATTGGAAATATCAAGTTAATCAAATTGCCTTAGTTCTCATGCTCAATATTATGTTTTTACCAAATATTTGAAACTGCAATACGTTGCAACTATGAAAAATTGAATAATGATATGAGGAAGTGCTTTTCAAAAATTTTAGTACATGCAGTATTGGAAATATCAAGTTAATCTCAAATCAAAAAGAAAAAAAATCCCCTCATTCCAGCATTTGAAGGCCAAGTGAATTACAAGGTGTGTTTTTTATTTCATCCTGTTTACCTCTGGCCAGAAGGCCATGACATTTCAACAGGTAAAGAGAGCTATCCACCCAAAAGTGTTTGTCAGTAAAGAGGGAAAACCTGTCTTAAATTATACAAGTTATGGAGTAGGCAAGGTTTTCAGCTGTAACACTATAATTTTTATGAACTTTATAAATTAGCACTAAGAAACATTTGATGTGAAACATTTACTGTAGCCGAGGTGCAAGTGTTAGGAGCCTGACTGACACAGGAATGAGTTCAGATTCTACCACTTACTAGCCATGTGGTAGAGTCAAATAATAACAATTGCCCCGGTTTTTAATAATTGGTTATTCCTCGGCTGTGTGGTAAGCATTTGTCACACCTTACTGGCTTTGATTCTTATAACAACACAACAAGGTAGATATTTTTCTTGCCATTTAACAAATGAGAAAGCTGGGGCTCAGAGAAGTTAAGTTACTGGCTCAAGGCCACACAGCTAAATTAGTGGCAGAACTGGAATCAAGATCTGGCAGTGACCAAAGCCTGTTACACGCACTCATTTCAAAACCTTGTGTTTTCTTTCACAAGAGGAAGATACTGCCTGCCCTAGACGCTATTGCAAGAAGATGACATGGGCAGTCAGTAATAATGATGCTAAATGAAATAGTATATTTTCTAAATTGTCAGAAACTTAGAAATAAAGAATAATGAAATAGAGCAAATGGTCTTCCAGTATGTTGGAGTTTGGATAGTATATCATTTAGGGTACCTTTGGTTGCAGGTAAAGAAAAAAAACCCTCAATCAATAGTGGCTTTGTTAATGAGGGAAATGTACTATTTCTTGTACATAATAAGAATTCGAGAAGTGGGTGGTTGAGTCTGGTTCAGCATCTTCACAGCCCCAGAATGCATCAGTCTTCAGTGCCCTCTGTGTATTGGCTTGGTTCACAGGCTTGATCCCTTGTGGTTTTTCTTTTTCTTTCTTTTTTTTTTTTTTTTTGTAGTATAGTTGATGTACAATATTATATAAGTTTTGGGTGTACAGGATAGTGATTCACAATTTTTAAAGGTTATACTCCATTTATAGTTATTGTAAAATACTGGCTTTGTGGTTTTAAGAAGGTTGCCATAGTTCCAAGCAGTGTATAGAGTGATAATGTTCTATCAAACGAAATAGGAGTTTCCTAAAATTTACTCATTGGTGAAACCAAGTCACATGTCTGGGTGGAGGTACGTTGGGGGGGGTTGGAACGTTTCTTCAGTAGAAAGCAGGCTCTGCCAGCAAAGAAGATATGTCACAGGTAGAAACCAGATATATTATTTTCTATCCAACTTTATGTGAGAAAAACATTAAGTGGATGGAGCTGCTGAAGGCTACTACAGTATCCCCCTATGGTGATTTATTTAAATAAATAGCTCTTTAACTTGACTATGATCCACAGTAAGAAATAGATTTTACATCTTGACCTGATATACATATGCATGTACATGAAACAAAGAATTCACCAAATAGTAGTATTCTTACAGCATGTAACATAGGCTGGTATTTTCTGTTCTTTCCAGTCTATTTCATTTGATGGTTTTAATGCTGGTTTTGATCCATTAAATTATGTTCCAATCCACCCACAGTCACAATCTGAAGTTTGAAAAACTCTTTTCTGCCACCATCACCCTTTTCACATAGGGAGACAGTGATCTTGAGGGATGTGACTGTTTCTTGTGCAACTGGGTGTCCCCAGTGCACCCTGCCTGGCACACCCTGGCAGGCAGTAATGTTCGTTAGATGAACTTGACAAGGATGAAGGTGGTACATACACATCATGTTACAATTTTTCAAAGAATGTTAGAATATATTATTGCAATCTCATTATCACCTCTGCCTAGCACAACTTTAAATAAAAATGATTTCAAAATACATGTACGCTATAGATGTTTTCACACAGATAAACTATGTAGAATCATGAATCTCTACTATTTATTTGGTATTTTTCATTCAGCCTTTAACATGTTATGGTGTTAATCATCACGGTTAAATATCAAGTGAATTGTGTTTTGCAGTGAATTTGCAAAATAAATTTTGAGTTTACTTTCCCTTTGGCATTATCCAGTCTGATTCTCTCCTTCCAAGGTTATAATAACAGTCCTGATTTATTGAGCATTTACTAACTCACAGAGGAGAGCAGTAACTTGCATAAGATAAAGTGGCTAGAAAGCAGCAGAGCTGGAATTTGTCACCTACAGGCTTAGTCACTGTGCCTATGAGTTTAAAAAGAGGGAACGTTTAGAACCTTTGGAAACATATCTTTTTATAACTCCTGAAGCTAGTATTTCCCAAACTGACATTCTGTGGACTCATCAGTCCAGCGAGATCAGCCTAGAAATAGGGTGCCACCGTCAAATAGTTTCGGAAAATAGTACTTGCTTTATACTCTCCTGAAGATTCACAGTGGATGTCAGCCTACTAAAGCCTCTGAAAAGTCCTGCAGCAAGCACACCTGCTTCACTTTAACTGCTTCTCAGACTTAATTATCCATAGAACAGTTGTATCTTCCAAGGAATAGTTCTTCTAGGAAATGCTGAGCTAGGCAGGTAGACCAAAGTTGGAAAATGGGCTCTTGTAGGATGCATCATGCCACAGATGGGTTTTATTTGACCTATACAGTGTCTTAAATAATATTTTAATTAATTGATAACATTTTGAAATTGACAAAGTTGACAATAGTTTTAAATGATGAGATTTCAATAGAATTCCATATTTCAGAAATTTCTGAAAAGTGGGAAGTTTCATCCTATATTCCCAGGTGGGATGTCAGTTGTGACTGCCCCTCGAGATGGGACATTCCCTCCCCAGTTCACCCAAGTCCCCACCCCTCCCTGTTGGTTCCTAAGAGTACAGCGTGTGGGTTGTCCTTCACTGTAACACTTGCACTGTTATTTTCTTGTGGTAGAGTTGAGAGTAATTCCATCAGAGACCACTTTGCATCCTTCATAGCACATAAGGCAATTTGAAGCAATTTAGGTGACCATCTGGCTAATAAACTATAAATCCAACCCAAGAGTCAGTTTGTCGGCAGGTGTTGAACAGTAAATGGGAGGCATTGATACTTTAATTTATTCATTCAACAAACATCTGAGTGCTTTCTTTGGGCCAGGAATGATTTTAGGATGGAGAGAATGATGTACCTCATGGGAGCTTTCAGTCTAGTGGAAAGACCAGCAATAAACACGAAAATAAATACACAAAGAGTTCCAGTGTATTAAGAGGGTTACAAATGAAATAAACAGAGTTTTGAGAAAGCAGAGAAGAGAAGGGGCTGATAATTAGGATTGGGTAGGGAGTAGGGTCAGGAGGGATTTGGTCTAATGTAAAACTTCAGGAAAAAGGATGTGACTTTTCTTTTCTCTGCATAAGGCCAAACCATTCTTAGAAAATCTGCAACTTAATTTTGGCAGCATTCAGAACAGTTTTCTCACTACTGGGAAGTGTTTGTTAAACAGATGACAAACTCGTTCTAGGCTATGGGTTATTTGCTTTTGTATTTTGAAGTGGTTTTTTTGATGTTGGATATTTTTTTCTCTAATAAATGTAAATTGTCATTATCAGTCTGGAGGTTGCACATGTTGGAACTGATCATAGAGTAGAAGAATCTACCACAGATTCTTTTTTTGCCCGATGTGAACTGGGAATCACTCTCCACCCACCCTTTGCCCACAGTAAACGTATTTTTCAGTTTTATATCATACATAATGGACTCTATTTAAGAGCGTGCCAGGGCTTCCCTGGTGGCGCAGTGGTTAAGAATCCGCCTGCCAATGCAGGGGACACGGGTTTGAGCCCTGGTCCGGGAGGATCCCACATGTCGCGGAGCAACTAGGCCTGTGCGCCACAACTACTGAGCCCACATGCCACAACTAGAAGCCACCACAGTGAGAAGCCCACACACTGCACAGCAACGAAGACCCAGTGCAACCAAAAATAAATAAATAAAAGAGTGTGCCAACTTATGTGTCCTTAGGAATATCCCCAAAGTAATTACTGTTGCCAAAAACAGAAGCAAGGAAAGAACATGTATTGCTTAATCCTCGACCCACATTTCACTTGCCATTGGAAATCAAGTTGACAAATTCACTTACCCTTCAAGCAGAGGAGTTACTGAGACAGAAAATGGAAAACTCTTATTTATAGGCAGAAAGTGTGACTTGCTTTCTCTGATAGATTTCTTTCCACTCTCCACCTATGACTACAATGAACAACTGGTTTATTTAATCTTTTAACTAGAACATCTCTGCATCTGTCAATATCATGGGCTAATGAGGCTCTACCATGTCAAGGTGCTATGTTACAGTTCTGCCACCAAGATAGAATATGAGTTTTTAACATCCTGAGCTTATGTCTACAGAGTATTAAAACAGGTGGTGATCTTATGATTTATAATAAAGAGCATCATACTGGATAATTGGTCCAACCTCGCTTGATTCAATTAGTATAAGCAGCTAACATGAACAGTTGCCTCTCTCTCCTCCCAAAAAGAGGAGGGAAAAATAGGTAAGTGGAGCATTTTTAGATCTGTGTCATGGAGATTCCCCAATTAGAAAACATGCCAGAAGACAATGAAAATCTAGATTTCACGTTTCAATATTTTTATGTTCTTTTTATTGCCCTCTGAAGTGTCTGATAATTTCTTAACTACCTGCATCACTAGGAAGTTTATTTCAACCGTGGCACTTCGGCAGTACACAATTTTAAAGCCTTAAGAAGTTTGAAAAGGCAATTTGACATCTAGGAATTTATTGAGAAAATGGGCAACATTTTATCCACAAGCTTTTTTTTTTTAAGTCTGGCATTGTCTGTAAGAGAAAAGTTGGGAAGATCTAAAAGATCTAATTGCAGGGTTTTTGTACTGATTCTGGTACACCCTTACACTGGACATCATAACAAAGATGACATAGAAATAGAAGTATTGACATGTGAAGATGGTTATAACATGATGTTAAATAAGAAAAGCAGGTTCTGGACTTCCCTGGTGGTCCAGTGGTTAAGACTCTGTGCTTCCACTGCAGAGGGTGCGGGTTCCATCCCTGGTTAGGGAAGTTCCGGCCAAAAAAAAAAGGAAAAAGCAGCTTTCAAAATAGTATATACAGAAAGGTCCCTTTTGGGTAAAACTCATATTTGCCTTGCCTGCCCACACATATTCATCCTTCTACCCAAAGAGGGGTGTGGAAAGAAAAATTGCAGATTGTTAGTAGTAGTTATTTTCTTTAATGGGATAATGGGTGCATGTTATATTTTTACTCTTTGCTCATCTAGATTTCCTCTTTTTTAGAAATA
The DNA here is from genome assembly GCF_949752795.1 of Hyperoodon ampullatus. Classification (NCBI taxonomy): domain Eukaryota; kingdom Metazoa; phylum Chordata; class Mammalia; order Artiodactyla; family Ziphiidae; genus Hyperoodon; species Hyperoodon ampullatus. Next base: position 80,623,813 of record NC_136927.1, on the reverse strand, counting down.
GAGCAAGTACTGAGTACTGCCTAAGTATAAGGAAAATACTACAATCTAGGTAATTTCCTGATTCCTCCACTAGATAGCGCTATGAAGCTTGCAGCATCCTGAATTGTATTAGAAACCGCAGTAGTAACAAGCGGTTTAACAGGTTATTTTCCCTCACGGTAATTCCGGAACTGTGCAATCCAGAACTTGTGTGGCAATTTCTTGCTCAGAAATAACACTGATTTTTAACACGTATAGCTAATGTGTATTTTGGAAAGAGAAATTTTGTTGTGGATGGCAGTTTTCAAAGTCCTTTCGTAACTGGCATTTCTTAAGGTTGTGCTACTTGAGTTTTTATTTTTGCCATGGGCTTAAAAGATGTGAGTGCATTTTTATCCGTTGATGTGAATTGGGAAGGTATAGTGGGAAAAAATAAAAATACAAAGTTAGCTACAGGGATAGACCTTCCTTCGGTGGTTTTGGGCTTTGTAGTAAAACAAAGTTTAAAGCAAAAAAATCCCAGCTCTTTCGGAAATGTTGATGTTCCGTTAAATATTATTGGTAGACTTTGTTCTTAGAGTTCCTTCCTGCTTGATTCAGTAATTTGCTTCCCCTTCTATGAAAATTGGAGGATAAATTTTTATTTTTAAGAATTAACCAAATCCAGGCTTCCCTGGTGGCGCAGTGGTTGAGAGTCTGCCTGCTGATGCAGGGGACACGGGTTCGTGCCCCGGTCTGGGAAGATCCCACATGCCGCGGAGCAGCTGGGCCCGTGAGCCATGGCCGCTGAGCCTGCGCGTCTGGAGCCTGTGCTCCGCAACGGGAGAGGCCACAACAGTGAGAGGCCCGTGTACCGCAAAAAAAAAAAAAAAAAAAAAGAATTAACCAAATCCCATTTTTCATCCCCAATCTGACAGTGGGTGTATGCAGGTGATGTGCTCCCAGAAGAAAAAAAGTAAAGACGTGATGTTTGTCTGGAGAACATTGTTGCTGAGCAAATGATGCCCTTTGTGCCGCTGGGGCAACCAAGTGGGAGAGGAAACATAGCTCCTCCCTTTAATCCCAGACAGCCTGTGGCTCGAATTTCCAACAGATGGAAAAGAGTAATGGGTTTCTGTACCAGTCACCATTTTTTAGACAAATTTTCCTGTGTTAAACTGCCTGTTAGACACTGATGTCTTGGCACAAAGATTCAAAATGAAACCAGTATGCACAATCGGTGGGGACATCTAGATGAGGTAGACATTCATCACAGATAGTTCCAGACAAGGCTTTTTTTAGCCTTGATCATCCTGCCTTCACTTGTATTTTCACTTGGACAATGCAGACCTTGCTTAGAGAAAGACGAAAGCCAATGACAATGTACAGTGGAAGGAAGGTGCCAGAAGTTCCATATGCGTTTTATTATAGGCAATCAAATTAGGATAAGGCAGCACAACTTCTCAACATGACAAATTGTGATCACTTAACTAGTGTTCCTATCTGTTTGCCCTTTGAAGCCAACAGAAAGGAAAAAAATACAGGCCTCTTCCATATGGATGAAAAACAAGCTGACACCATGGACACCTGTTTGCTTAAAAAGAAGTTTCCAGATATTTCCTGGAGAACGCCTGTGTTTCTATCTAAAATTTCTGTTTGCTGAGAATGATCTGCAGGCCTCATGAGAATAGCAAAGACGTATTTGTAGTTAAGGACAAAGATCCTACAAATAACCCAATATTTAAGGCATAGGTCACAAACTGGTGGCCTTGGGCTGGATCATCTTCCAAACTGTGTTGAGTGTGGCCCTCTGGCTGTTTTTTAAAATTTGGAATTAGTTGCCCACATTTTGTTTTAATTTTAATTTTTAATAGATAATACATTCACATGGCTCAAAATGAGAAACTATGAAACGGTATACTTTTCTACCAGTGCCACCCGCAATAGATAATCACTGTTTGTATTTTTAAATGAGTCTTTCTTGAGCATATATAAGCAAAAGACAAGTATAAATTCACATTCCTTCTTTTTTAAGCAAATGGTAATATAATATACACTCTGTTCTATTCCATGCTTTTTTTTCCAGTTAACACTACTTTCTATATCTGTACAGCTTCCTCATTTGTAACACTTGCATAGTTTTCCAATGAATGGATGTACCATGACTTATTTACCCAGGACCTTACTAATGACATTTGGCAGGTTTCCAAACATTTGCCATGACCTCATTGTAGTGAATAAGCTCGTGTATTTGTTATTTCACACTTATGTGAATTGAGGTTTAAAACCAGCTCTTAGGAATGGAATTGCTTGGTAAAAGAATATATTCTTTTCTTTTTTTTTTTTTTTTTTTTTTTTTTTGCAGTACGCAGGCCTCTCACTGCTGTGGTCTCTCCCGCTGCGCAGTGCAGGCTCAGCGGCCATGGTTCACGGGCCCAGCCGCTCCGCGGAATGTGGTATCTTCCCAGACCGGGGCACGAACCCGTGTACCCTGCATCGGCAGGCAGACTCAACCACTGCGCCACCAGGGAAGCCCCTCTTTTTTAAATTTTAGTTGATAATGCCAAAATTTCAGCCCTCCATCAGGACTGAAATAGTATATACTTCAAGCAGTAAAATATGAGGGCCATTGAAAAACATATGGTCATTTCCAGTTTTTAGCCATTACAATAAAGTTTTTATAAACGTTAATATATGGGGTTTTGTGTGAATGTCAGTCTTCATTTCTCTGGGGGAAAAAAAGCCAGGAGTGTAATTGCTAGGTTATATTGGAGTTGCATATTAAGTTTTTTAAGAAACTGCTGAACTTTTACCGATTGGCTGTACCATTCTACATTCCCATCAGCAGAGTATGAGTGATCTAGTTGTTCTGCATCATTGCCAGAATTTGAAACTGTCACTGTTTTTCACTTTACCCATTCTGATAGGTGTGTGGTGACATCTTATTGTGGTTTTACTTTGCATTTCCCTAATGGCTAATGAAACTGAACATCTTTCGTTTGCTTATTTGCCATCTATATCTTTTGTCCAGTGAAATGTCTCTTCATGTCTTTGCCATTCTCTAATTGGATTGCTTGAATTTTTTGTTTGTTTGTTTGTTTTACTGTTGAGCTTTGAGAATTCTTTATTTATTCTAGATTCTAGTCCTTTGTCAGATAAGTGGTTTGCAAATACTTTCTCCCCCTTTCTAGCTTTTTTTCCATTAAAAAAATGTATTTATTTATTTGGTTGCACTGGATCTTAGTTGCGGCATGCGGGCTCCTTAATTGTGGTATGCAAACTCTTGGTTGCGGCGTGTGGGATCTAGTTCCCTGACCAGGGATTGAACCCGGGCCCCCTGCACTGGGAGCGCAGAGTCTTAACCACTACGCCACCAGGGAAGTCTCATTTTTTCCATTTTTTTTTTTTTTTTTTTTTGCTGTACGCGGGCCTCTCACTGCCGTGGCCTCTCCCGTTACGGAGCACAGGCTCCGGACACACAGGCTCCATGGCCATGGCTCGCGGGCCCAGCCGCTCCGCGGCATGTGGGATCTTCCAGGATCGGGGCACGAACCCGCGTCCCCTGCATCGGCAGGCGGACTCTCAACCACTGCGCCACCAGGGAATCCCCCATTTTTTAAATAGGATCTTTCACAAAGCAAAATCTTTTAATTTGGATGAAGACCAGTTCATCATTTTTTACTTTTATGGATTATGCTTTTGATGTCAAGTCTAAGAGCTCTTTGCCATAGATCCCAGAAATTTTCTCTTATTTTCTTCTAAAAGGTTTTTTCCTTTGTTTGTTTGTTTTGTTTGTTTGTTTTTTGACCTTGCTGCACAGCATGTGGGATCTTAGTTCCCTGACCAGGGATTGAACCCGTGCGCCCTGCAGTGGAAGCACAGGGTCCTAACCACTGGACTGCCAAGGAATTCCCCTGAAAGTTTTATACTTTACATTTTGTATTTAAGCCCTTGGTCCATTTTGAGTTAATTTTTGTATAAGGTATAAAGCTTAGATTGAAGTTCTTTTTTTTTTTTTCCTCCCATGCATGTCAAATTGTTCCAGCACCATTTATTGAAAAGATGATCTTTCCTCTATTGAATTGCTTTTGCACCTTTGTCAAAAGTCAGTTGGGTACATTTTGTGTGGGTCTATTTCTGGGTTCTCTCTTCTGGCCCAGTCAACTATGTGTCTATGCTTCTACCCACCAGTACTACACAGCCTTGCTTACTATAGCTAAATAACAAGGCTTGAAATCAGGTAGGCTGCTTCTTCCCACTTAATTCTTTTTTTTCAAAATTGCTTTAGATATTCTAATTCCTTGGACTTACAAATTTTAGAATAATCTCATCTATCTCTACAAAACATCTTGCTGGGATTTTGATAGGAATTGCATTAAACCTGTATATCAACTTGGGAGGATTGACATCTTTATTGTGTTGAGTCTTCCAGTTCATGAACACTGTATGTCTCTCCGTTTGTTTATATGTTCTTTAATTCCTTTCATCAGTATTGTATAGTTTTCTGCATATAAGTCCTGTACATATTTTGTATTTCATTTTTGCTACAAGTATAAATGGTATTATTTTCTAACTTTATTGACATGTAACTGAAATATAATTTTTGTGTAAGTTTAAAGTGTACAACTTGATGACTTGATACACGTCTATACTGCAAAATGATTACCACAGTAGGGTTAGTTAACAACTCCATCACCTCATATGATTTCCATCTCTTTCTTGTGATGAGGACATTTAAGATCTACTCTCTTAGAAACTTTCAATTATATAATACAGTATTGTAAATTATAGTCACCATGCTGTATATTAGATTCCCCAGAACTTATTCATCTAATAACTGGAAGTTGGTACCCTTTGACCAACATCTCCCCATTTCACCCACCCCCCAACCACTGGCAATCACTTTTCCATTCTCTATTTCTATGAGTTCAGCTTTTTAAAATTTCACATATAGGGCTTCCCTGGTAGTGCAGTGGTTGAGAGTCCGCCTGCCAATGCAAGGGACACGGGTTCGTGCCCCGGTCCGGGAGGATCCCACATGCCGCGGAGCGGCTGGGCCTGTGAGCCACGGCTGCTGGGCCTGTGCGTCCGGAGCCTGTGCTCCGCAACGGGAGAGGCCACAACAGTGAGAGGCCCGTGTACCACAAAAAAAAAAAAAAAAAAAAAAAAAAAAAAAAATTTCACATATAAGTGATATCATACAGTATTTGTCTTTCTCTGACATTTATCTCTTAGCATAATGCCCTCAAGGTCCATTCATGTTGTCACAAATGGCAGGATTATCTTCTTTTTCATGGCTGAATTATATATATTATATACAGTCTTCTTTATCCATTTGTCTGTAGACAGACACACTTGTTGTTTCCATATCTTGGCTATTGTGAATAATGCTGCAAAGAGACATCTCTTCAAGGTTCTGCTTTCATTTTCTTTCCCACGAGTGGGATTGTGGGATCATATAGTAGGCCTATTTTTAATGTTTTGAGGACCCTCCATACTGCTCTCCATAGTGGCTGCAGCAGTTTAGGTTCCCACAAACAGTGCACAAGGGTCCCTTTTCTCCACAGCCTTGCCAACATTGTTATCTCTTGTTGTGTGATGATAGCCATTCTGACAGGTGTGAGGTGATATTACATTGTGGTTTTTATTTGCATTTCTACGGTGTCTGGCTGATGGAGAGCAGTTATTGTCTAAAAGCTTTCTGTCATATGCTAGACTGGCCCTTTCCTGGCCCTTTGGTTCAAGCAGGCGTTTTGAGAGGGTTTGCCCATTGGTGTTTCCTGGTCATTGGCTTCTCCAACTCCAAGTCCAGGATATCTGTGGCAAAAGGAAAACCCAGGGAACTCAGCACCGTCTTGTTGTTGAGGTGCCTAGCTGGCCTGCCTTCTCCTCTCCACCACTCGGAGTCCTTTTGTGTTTGTTTTCTACATAATGTCCAGGATTTTCCACTGTGTTTACTGGGAGGAATGAGGGAAAGTCTATATCCTCCTTCTTCCTGGAAGCAGAGTCTTACGCTCTTTTTTTAAAACCAGCCTAAGAAGAGAAACGTATTTCACAAAAAGGGCTCAAGTACAGTTTGAGAGACCATAAACTCTCACTTGGGAAGAGCCCGAGGCCAACAAGCCAGCTCCCTGCCCTGGGCCAGCAGGGTCTGTCATCCCTGAGCTGCGCCCCGCGTCTGGAGACATCCCTGCACTGGGGGAATCAGGGAGGCATCTTCAGAGATGCCTGGACAAGATGCCACAGGGCTGAGCAGAAAGTTGTGGAGAGGCCCCTCCGTTCCCAGAATTCTGTCGAACTGTGTCTCCTCCAATCCGAGTCCTCTATCCTGGGTGAAGACATACCAGTAGTTATCTCCCTTGCTCAGAGGCTCTCCCCCGTGGCAGGTTTTCCCTGATGGCAAACAGACCCATGCGACTGCCCTGCGTTTTACTGATTTGTTTCCTCTTCAGCTGACCTCCCTGTGGTTCAGTTTATCTCCAGGAAGTTCACTAACGCTCCCTGTGTGTCCAGCCCTGGGATCACAGAGAAGAACCATGCCCCCTGTTCTCCCGTAGGAAGCTCCGAGTCTGGGACCTGGGGGTGACCAGACGCAGACCCTTCCATTCACTGCGGTGAGAGCTAGGGAGCCCAGGGGCTGTGAGACCACAGTGGCTTAGAGCAGCTGACCCAGCCTGGGGGGTCACCCCCATCCCCAGAATAGATGCCTTCCCCACCTGCACGCACACTTCTTAGAGAACGTCACTGCCTGTCAGAAGCAGCCTCACCCTGGTCACCCTCCGTTCCCTCATCTTCCTCATTTTCTCCCTTGCACTCTTCACTGCCTGAGTCTTCTGTGTTACATTTATTGGTTTTATCTGTATTTTTGTTTGATTCTGTTTTTCTCCCCTGCTGGAATTTCAGCTCCCTGAGGAGAGGCCTGTGTCTCATTCACCACTGTATTCCCTCCCAGTGCCTTGATCGGTATGAGGCACTTGTTAGACATTTGATCAATAGCTTTTATCGTAATGCTTCATGATGTCATAGGCAGATCCCAAACCTGGCAGTGATTCAAAAGTCCGGCTCAGTCCAACTGAAAAACTTCAGTCTTGTATCCATTTTAACCTTCACCCCAATTCTTTCTGAAATCAAACTCTGACGTGACCATGGGCTGAGGCCCTTGAGCTCTGGAAGGAGTAGGATTTTCTCCTATTTCTTCTCCTCCCCGAGGTGTGTGAGTTCAGGGTGGAGGGATTGAGGGAAAAGAGCTCTCTTCTTCTGGACCCCTGCTGTCACTACCCTTTCTTGACCATCTGTACCTTTTCTGTCATGGGCACCCAAAGGAGGTCTGGCTCCGGGTCATAGGTGGGGCCTTTCTCCACCTTGAAATTCCCCAGTAGAGCTCTCGACTGCTTCTTCTGCTACGGGGGCTCTTTGCCCCCACACTCCAGCCCCAGCCCAGAAACCTTCCACCTAGAAAGCGCCTACTTTATAAGCTGCTGCCCAGCAGATGGAGAGGAAGCTCAGTGTGACTCCCGGTGGCCTGCTCTAACCACCTTGCCTTTATGTGTATCTCAGTTGACCTGAACAATCTACCCCTGAAACCCTCCCCACCCCCATCCCCACCTCATCCTTTTCTACATGTCTTTCATGCCCTTTCCTCTGTCTGAAATTCCTCAGCACGCCATCCTTCCCCCACCTCTGTATGTCGACCTGTAGCTCAGGCTCCAGGGCCGAGGGCAGATGCCGCCTCACCTTCACATCTTCCTTGTCCCTCTACTTCAGCTGTTCTCAACCTTGGTGCACATTGGAATCACCCAGGGGCTCTAAAAATACTGATGCCTGAGCCTCACCTCCAGACATTCTGATCGAATTGGTCCGGGTGGCGTCTGGGCATTAATACTGGTTGAAAACGCTGTGCAGGGCTAAGTGGGCTAGTGGAATTCTTTTACCTTTTTATCCGAGTACTTATCCCCCTCTGCTGGCCTTCATCCACTGTGAGACTGTAAGCATCTCGAGAGAGGAACGTGTCTGATTCATTTTTGTTGATCTCACCGGGCTCAGAACAAGGCTCAGTAACTTAAACTATGATAGTAACAATAATGATAATAATAATAATAATAGCTAGCATTCACTGCATGTTTACTATGTGCTACACGCCACGCTAAATCCTGTCGATGGATTATCCCATTTACGCCCCAACAACTCTGAGAGGCAGGCGCTACTGATTCCCCTTTTACAAATGAGCAAACCCAGGCACGGATGTCAGGGAACATGCCCAGGATCGCACTGGTGTGAAGGATGGAGCAGAGAGTGGAGTCTGGGCGGGCTGGCCTCAGAGCCCGTGCTGATATCATATTGCCTCTGTACAGTTTGTACATGGTCAGAATTCCCCCATCAAGCTATTGAGTGAAGGTGAGTAAATGAGTGGTTGGAAATAAATAACTATTTCCTAGGCAATAGCTCCATCAGGCCTAGTGGGGCACCTCTCCATTAGATTTAGTCCTGGTACCACTTTCATAATGGCTCATGTTCCAAACACCTGCTTGATGATTTATGTAATATTTTTTTAATTAATTCATTCATTTATTTATTTTTGGCTACATTGGGTCTTCGTTGCTGTGTGCAGTCTTTCTCTAGTTGCGGCGAGCGGGGGCTGCTCTTCGTTGTGGTGCGGGGGCTGCTCTTCGTTGTGGTGCATGGGCTTCTCATTGCGGTGGCTTCTCTTGCTATGGAGCATGGGCTCTAGGCATGCAGGCTTCAGTAGTTGTGGCACACAGGCTCAGTAGTTGTGGCTCGTGGGCTCTAGAGCGCAGGCTCAGTACTTGTGGCGCATGGGCTTAGTTGCTCCGCAGCATGTGGGATCTTCCCGGACTAGGGCTCAAGCCCACGTCCCCTTCATCGGCAGGTGGATTCTTAACCACTGCGCCACCAGGGAAGTCCTGATTTATGTAATTTTTTTTTTTTTTTTTTGCGGTACGCGGGCCTCTCACTGTTGTGGCCTCTCCCGTTGCGGAGCACAGGCTTAGCAGCCATGGCTCACGGGCCCAGCCGCTCCGCGGCACGTGGGATCTTCCTGGACCGGGGCACGAACCTGTGTCCCCTTCATCGGCAGGCGGACTCTCAACCACTGCGCCACCAGGGAAGCCCATGTAATATTTTTAATTTAACATTTTATCTAAAACTTTTCTACTCAACTTCATCCAAGCAAAAATATCCATTGTACCAAAGAAATATCTTTCCAAAAAGCACTTTTAAAGATTAACCTCGTGTGTGTACATGCACATGTATGTGTGCATGTGTGTGCACCACCTAAAGTAACCTCACCACCCCTGTAGGTGTACCACACTTATCTGCTATAAACAGAATGTTCAGCCATCCTCCTTATCAACCTACTTAACAACCTGGATCCGAATTATACCTAGGAATTATTAAAAGTTCCACTCATTAGAGTTCTATTCTAATATGAACAGTAAGTTATGTTAGAACCTGTTTAAAAGTTCATCTCTTCCCAAGTAAAACACGTTTTGCCCAGAATTAGCTAGAAAAGCCAAGAAGCTTGTTAAGGCCATGGCTTCTATCTGCATTGGGCTTTATGAAGTTCCAGCTCTTTAAGAGACATTTCACAAGAAGCACTGCTCCATTTAAGAGGGAGTGCTGGGGCTGAGGGAAACCCTGTGGGATACAAGCATTATTATTACTTTTTAAAGTATTCACCGAAGTGTGTTTATGCATTTTTATCACTGTTCCACAATAACCCCGTTTTTAATGCAGGCTATTCTGGCCCAGTCCTTGGCATTAGGGTAAACCCACGTGCCAAGTGAGTGTGTGGGAGGAGGTGGTCTAGAAACTCAGAGAAGGGAATAGGTTCCATGGGTGCTGTGACCCAGAAAGACTTCAGTGGAGAAAATAAACTTGAGCCCGAGCCTGAAGAATGAATGGGTTTGAGGTAACCTGGCTTGGCCCAAGGTCATGGGAGTGAACGTGAAAAAAGGAGGATATTCAGCATGCATCCCACCCTCCTGGGTGAGTTAGAGAGGAAAATTCGTCCCAATAGCACAGCCTTCGCACAGTTAACTCCCAGATCCTGAAAGCGGAATGATTATTTTAAAACATCAGTACTTTTCTTTTCAGTTGATACAATTCACCACTGCGGGGATTGTGGGAAATCAAATAGAGGCATCTTCCATGATTAAACTGGAAGACCACGAAATATTGGCATCATACATAACCTCTGTGCAGAATTGGGAGAAAAGGGTTTTTGTTTGGGATGCAACGTGCACTGCTGTGTTTGTTAGCCTCTGGCTCCAAACAATGTCCCTCCAACTAACTGCAAATGCTGATTATGTTAGAAAGAGGGGGCGGGGAAGGAAGAGTGACTCTCATAAGCTTCTGATTGTTCTACACCCCCGTGGGCAGAAGAAGTATGGCTGGAATTAGGGGGTAAGGGAGACAGGGGCGCGAAGCAAAAATATTACTTTGAGAGTCCACATTCAACAAGTTACAACCATGAAAACTCTGTCTTGCTCCTAGGACATAGCTGACGGCACGGGAGACGAAGGACAGGAAATCCCAACTGTGAGTTGCTCTGTCCCCGGGGTCCCTGAAGAACTGGAGGTGGCAAAGGAGGACCCCCAGACAGAGAATAATAATTCCATCATGAGCTTCTTTAAAACTCTGGTAAGCAGTTTCATCTCCTTTTCTATTCTATTCCTCAAAAGTTTTGTTGCTCAAAAGTTTTGTTAGATCTAAGAATGATGCATACTTGAATGTTATTGCTCTAAACGGCTTGATGCAGCTGGGACATTGGAGAACAGGGACAAGATGTGCTTCGTAAGGGAACTGGCTTTCAGTGAAGGAGTCTTTAGTTGCTGCCAACTGTGAGATTAACTATACTACATGAGCTATGTGGTAGTAGAACGCTACCGCAATTGGATATCATATGGTCATTGATCATAAAAATAACTGGAAAATACTTCCTTGAGTTGCTGACCTATCAAAGCATTTTTGCCACTCAAATGGCAAATAAAACTATAGAAATCACTTTCTATCTTGTTACATCTAAAGCTCCCATTTGACTGGGTGGAGGCAGGGACCCACATCTTGCATTGCTTGCTGCTGTCTGACTCTTTAGACCCCGCAGCTTGGCACCTGCCAGACACTCAAAAAAGGGCTGAATGAGTGAATGCATAATTAAACAGACAGCTCCAAGTGTTTGGGCTATTCCCAAAGGCCAAGACCAACTTCAAAAGATAAAACAGAAAAAGTCAACCGAATGTGCCACAAACACCAAAGGGTTGTACATTTGTTTGGATTAGTGGTGGACTTGTTGGAAAGTATGTAGCCATCCAGGAGACAGTTTTGAATGTGGTCAAGCTCTTAGTGAATGTATAAGATCTGATGCATTTCATTATAAAATATTAACTTTGTTAACTTATGTATACTTAGGTATTACCCAGAAGTCCATGGGTTTCTACTAAATTAAAAGGACTTCTCATTACATTCCTTACTTGTAGAGTGAAGTGGACCACCCTAAATAAAAATATGAAATAGGGAATTCCCTAGTGGTGCAGTGGTTAGGACTCGGCACTTTCACTGCCAGGGCCCAGGTTCAGTCCCTGGTCGGGGAACTAAAATAAAAAGAAAGAAAGAAAGAGAAACACCCTACAGAGCTATGGTTTTTAACATTTGTTTTTTCTCAAACTTTTAAGGTTTCGCCTAACAAAGCTGAAACAAAAAAAGATCTGGAAGACATGGTAGGTCATTTGAAGTGTGTTTGTGTTTGTGTTTGTGTGTAGAATTGGATTTGGATTTAGGTATGCGCCTTTGTTTTTTGAATTTTGTGTGCGTGTGATATACATACACACATATATACATATTTAGCAATTTAATAGTGCTGTTAGATTGTCTTTAAAATGTTCCACTTACGTTAATGGTATTTTAATGAAAATTTTGGTGGGAAGCGTGAAATATGTGCCAATTCTGGCTAAATAATGTCATAGAAACCGATTTCTTATACAGAATAAGAACAGAATACTAATAATTATATATCATCTTAGTCTTTTTAGTTGTGTGTAGAGAGACCCAGGGAATATGGTAAAAGTTAGCCACTGGAAATGCGAAAGTCATGAGACTCAATTTAAAGCAGATGTGAGCTGCTAGATTTGGGTTTTTAAAAAATACGTCTTGCTTTGTTTTTCATGTAATTTGAAAAAAATTAGTCTCCACTGCAACGGCAATTGCTTGGTGGCATGAAATAGTCACCAGTTGACACTTGCCAAATGAAGGAACATGTACAGGGGTTAGGATGCCCTAGAGAGTGTGTGCTTTTTCGCTTCATCCTAGAAATTCAGCCAGTTCCCCTCAAAGTACATTTTGTTTGGAATGACTACTTTCTAGAGATGTTTTCCCTTTGCACTTGAGAGAACCGATTTCCTTTCGTAGAACACGTGGTTTAAATTTCACGGGAATCATGAGGGAAATTTAACTTGGTGACAGATAAATGTCTTGTGTCCTCCTTTTGATAACTGAAAGTGCTTCGAAAGGCACTGGGACCAAACAAATGGCTTGGCCAACCCGGTATATCTGCTCCCCCTATTTGAAGGGGCTAAGTTGTGAAAAGGATCCTAGAATTTGTCTCAGAAGACCTGTGTTCGAGCCGCCGTCCTGCTACTTGATAGCTGTGTGATCCTAACCTGTCTGAACCCAAAGTTCCACATCTGTAAAACTGGGGCAATAAAAATTCTACCTCCCCAACCCCAGGACTGAATGAAGGTGTGATAGTGCCTGGTAAACCATGGAGCTCTATTCAAATGTAGGTGAACCCTATTTCCATAATCACAGCAGGACAGACTGAACATCAGGATTACATCTGTATTGTACTGATTGGTTCCTCTAGAATTTTCTTCTTCCATTGAAAAAAAGATATATCTGAGGTATCTACGTGCATTTTCCCATAAGGTTATTTATTTGCTACAAGGCAGCTAGGGTCAAGTTCAATGAATGGTTGGGTCCGAATGTTTCTCTTTGGGTTCTGTGTTCTGCATTGTTGGAAATCACATAGTCAGCACAATAGGCTATAAACAGTGGGGTATGTGGGTGTGTTGTGTGGCTTCCCGAGTGACCTGATGCCCTCACTCCCTTTAGCTGCTCACGCATCAAGCCTCTTCCCCCACCCAGAATGTGGTCCCAGCTGAAAGTACCTGGTGGTAAAATCTCATGGCCCTGCCCAGAGAGCTATGCGCTCATTGCTGATGGACCTGGATCTCAAAAGCGGGTTTTGTGAATGTAGGTTGTCCGTGATGCCCACAGACTGACCTCTTTCTGCCAACCTGGTTCTCATACTTGCCTTCTTGACATCTTTTCTACTGAAGTTCTCAGATTCATGCTTTTGAAATGTCAGCACTTTTGTCCATCTTCTAATTTGGCCCTGGGCAATTTTTAGCACACTCCACAGCTGCCCACACAAAATCCCCTGCCATTTGTGACTTGAGTCAACAATTCTGAACGGTTGTAGCTGGGCTATTTTAGTTCCAATTTCCCCTCACTTTGGCTCAGTGGACTGACTCACTCTAGAAACATCTTTTGCCCAGGAGATCTGCCCATCTAGAAGTCAGTTGAAATTTTTGTGGGTGATACTGCTTCCCTGAAGTTTCTAATACCGGAAAAGAGGAGATCAGTTCGAGAATGAAAGCCATTTAGTGGCAGTACTTGACTCCAGGATGCAAAAATAAATTGCTTGTCTTCAGGTATTTTTTTCTTCTGTTTCACGTGGCAATAGCGTTTAGGTTTTTAAAAGTCATCGGGTAGGAACTGCATTATCTTTTTTATTTTTTAAACTTTTTCACCTGGATATTACATGTTCTATAGACAAAGCTTAAATATCTTGTCATTGTCTTTAGCAAATGGAGCTGCATTAATCTGGGTCATTTAAACAGGTTGCCGTGTTGAAAATCAACATGTGCCTGAAATAGACTGTGAATTTGCACTTTAACACACTGTCTTTGAGAGTTTGAAAACGAAGAGCGTTCACATGATGTCTTGTGATTGGGAGATGAGGGTGATATACTGGCAGCTAACCGACAAAGTGGATTTACTGCACTTAAAAACAACAGAAAAAAATGCGTTCTGTTTAAAAACAAAGTTCTAAGCTGTGACTGCTGTTGCCCAAAAGGCGTCTAAAGCAGAAAGTGTCTGTGATGGACAAGCTGGGCAGAAGACATCCGCGATCCAGGCTAAAGGCACCAAGAAAAAGCATCTGCATAGCCCCAGGCTAGGACTCGCCTTTAGAAAATTCTTTAGGCATAAGGTCTGTATCTTGTTAAAACAGGAGGAAAAATAAGAACCCTGGTCTTCACCACATGACACATGCGCCCATCCTGTATCCAGCCAGCTCCACTCCAGTGAAAACAGAGCCGTGGGTGGTAGAAATCATTAGAGGGGAATTAAGTACTATGTGAATCAAATTTCAGAGATTTTAAGTCCCCATAATTGTAAATATCTCAGACTACTTTCCTAGTGTGGACCAGGGTTCTGAGATTATTCTTCTAACCTAGTGTTTCCCAAATGTTGAATGTTTGCATACCACCTTCATCGTTTTTGGCAGATATACCACTATTTACTTGATATTTTTATATTGAAATTGACTCACTTCCTATTTAAAGATATCTGTAAAAGAAACTTTGTATTACATCACTCTTGGAAAAGCAGATCATTTTTCATAAGAGGAATGTACCATTATATGGGCAATAAAAAAAGAGATTACATCCTAGCTGTCTCGCTTGTGTTAAGCTCTGAATCTATTGCCATTTCTAGCTTTATGAAAAGGCAATTAGCCAGCAGTAGGGAAATGTTAAAGATTTCTCTACCAGCACCAGACTGAGATTTTCCCCCGAATGGTCTTAGAAAGATGAGAATTGAAAAAGGAAAAGTATTTCCACGATTTTAATATTATTTAATATCATAGCACAATCTAAGGCCATCTCTGACCCCACCAATGGTATGCTTGCTATACTTTGGGAAATGCCCTTCTAACCTCAAGATAACAATTCTGTCTTCCTGTGGTCTGTTCCGTCTCTCCCCTGTATTAACTAAACTTATACTGAGCCCAAATGGAAGCCCAGGCAGAACAAAACAATGAATGAAGGCAGAGCAAGTTCTGTCTCCACGTTCTTGGGAAGTAAAGACAACAGAGAAGTGAGTTTTGGAGATTTCACTCTTCTAATGTCTACGAAAATGCCAGTATTTGTCTGAAACCATCAATTAAAAGGATCCCCTGACTTGGGCCAGCATGCTTGTAAATTTGTTTAAAATATCCACCATTCTCCATTAAGTTGAATGAACTTATTTGAAAAACTTCCCCAGCTGGATGTTATAGTCCCAGGATTGTGTATGCAAATAAAAGCTCCATAGAGAGCTCTCCCAGCGGAATCTATATTTGCATAAACAAACTATGTTATGAAGCTACCCTTCGATTTCCATACAGGGTTATTTTGTCCTGTAACGAGACAAGGCGGTGGATGAGAGACACTGCAATGGGGGAGGGAACATTAAAAAGCGGTACCACTGTACGTGGGCGACCATTTGGTAACTGCTAGTGAAGTGTGTCATGGATCTGGTACAAAGGAATCTAGCTGAATTCCCACGGGTGCTTCGGTGAGTAGGGGGCCTTGAAAGTTTAAGACGCTATGACTCCCTCTCCCCCGACCCCCACAGATCTGCATTTCATCACGACATTCATTTCGTGCCTCCAGAATCTCTCCCCTCCCACAAGTGGACCACCCAAGTTCAGTATTCCTGGGGCTTCCTCAAATTGTTGGCTTCACGTCCTGCCAACTGAGTTGACTTTTGGGGTAGGAGAGGATTCTAAAACCACTGGGACGATGGAGAAGAAATGACCCTTTCTGGGATACTGTAACACAGACCTAAGGTTTTGCCTTGAGTTACATTCGGTCTGTTTTTTTACGTCAAAGTAAAGTAAGGGGACAATTCCCAGATGTTCTTAATTCTCCTTTATACAGCAGTGTGGTAGATCTCATTGGCTTTTTTTTTTTTTTTTTTTTTTTTTTTTTGCGGTACGCAGGCCTCTCACTGTTGTGGCCTCTCCCGTTGCGGAGCACAGGCTCCGGACGCGCAGGCTCAACGGCCATGGCTCACGGGCCCAGCCGCTCCACGGCATGTGGGATCTTCCCGAACCGAGGCACGAACCCGTGTCCCCTGCATCGGCAGGCGGACTCTCAACCACTGCGCCACCAGGGAAGCCCCTCATTGGCTTTTACCTTCATGCCTAGGACAGTGTTTTTCTTTTCCTCAATTGGTTGTTCTGTCGTCCAAAAAGATAGGAAAACAGGGCCATTAAAATTGACCAGCCAGAGTCCATCAATGAACCTTGTTGCATGATTATGGGAGGTGTGATACTCATCCTCCTTGAGTTCAGTGTGACCTAGGACAGAAAAGAAGACATCCAAGCAAATTCAAGGATAAAACGTTATCTTCTAGTTTTGCTCTTAAAAAAAAAATACAGTGGTTACCAATTCTGGTTAACTCCTCGGTTCATTTCTTTGTATGTCAATTTTTTCCTTCCTATAAAAAGAATTTGCTTAGTTTCAAAGCAGAGGAAAGGCTGACATTAATCAATGAAATAAGTTTATTATTATAAATAATAAGGGGGTCAGCGTTTCTTTGCTGAATCTGAATTTTTTTTTCCCTTGGCTTAATCACATGCGGTTCCTCAGAATAAAACCTTTTCACGCGACCTGCAAACGCTGGACATGACACATGCACACAAAGCAGGACATTGTTTTAGGAGGTCTTTGCCACACCCAGAAATGTTCCCCTCCCCACTCAGGTTTGCTCAATGCCCACCCTCTCCGTAAGGCAGTTAAAATATTAGCAGCTAATATATCATAGGGTTCATAAGCTTATGCCACACATTCACTGTTTTTTGGTTCTTGGTACAATGTTTCCATCTTACTAACACGTCCCCTCTCCCACACTCAACTGTGAAAATGATGAAAACTTCTTGTGGAAGAAGGTAAGGTCATCTGATAGGCAATCTCCAAATCTAATACATTAGAATTTCATGGGTAGGGTTGCCAGATAAATAACAAGTACCCAGTTAAATTCAAATGTCAGATACACAGCAAATAATTTTTGAGTATAAATCTAAGTATGTTCCAGGCCACATTTGGGACATCCTTAGGCAAAAAAATTATTCTTTTTTGATCTGAAATTCAGATTTAACAGGACATCCTATAGTCTCACTGTTATTTGCTAAATCTGGCAACCCTACTCAGGGGATTGTCTCCAAAAAACATGGATAGAATTTTCGTAATCTTCTCCGTCATGCAGACAAAGAGTATGAATTCAGTTGATGCTGTCAGAACACCATTTGGGGCACTTCTCTGGGAAGCGAGGAGATGAGTAGGCAGGGAGAGGATGACTCATGGGGGTGTGAGACTCCACAGCCCTGTAGGGAGGGGGTGGGTGGACGGAAACATGACATGGCAGGATGCTATGTGGGTAGCTCTCTGTGGCCCCTCTCATACAATTAATTTGTTATTTATTTAATGCCTGTTTGGAGCCAGACACTGGGTCTGATGGGAGGTAGGAATGTAATGGTGACTAAGACATAACAGCCTTACCTTCACAGAACTCATACTCTGGCCAGAGAGATGCATACTCAACAGCTACACAGATATATTTGTTATATTATATTACTATACATATGATAGAGTCATGTCCTTGTCATGTTTTTCGAAGATCTCAGGGTATCTTCCCAGAGCGAAGAGAATTGGCCATTTCCCAACAAAACTGATCAGTACAGATGTGTTTCTCAACTTTTTTCCTGTTATCACCCCTCCACCATGAAGCTTCTTTAGATATTTTCTCCCTAATTGCCCTTCTCCCCATGGAATTTTAGTACAACAGCTACACTTTATCTGTTGATGTACTGTGGCCCTTTTTCTTTTCTTTCTTTTTTTTTTTTTTTGCGTTACGTGGGCCTCTCACTGTTGTGGCCTCTCCCATTGCAGAGCACAGGCTCTGGACGCGCAGGCTCAGCGACCATGGCTCACGGGCCCAGCCGCTCCGCGGCACGTGGGATCTTCCCGGACCAGGGCATGAACCCACGTCCCCTGCATCGGCAGGCGGACTCTCAACCACTGCGCCACCAGGGAAGCCCTACTGTGGCCCTCAGTAGGACCACAGGCAATATAAACATCTAAAAGTTGCCCATAACACACCATCCCAAGAACAAGGGGAATCTCACCCCGCAACTCTCCCCCACGTGGAGTTAAGATTGCCGTGGCTGAGAATGCATATGGCGTAAACGGTTCCATCCCCTGATGGACACAACAGCACATGGAGTGGGGAGACCTTGGTCTGTTGGAAGCAGTGTAGACAGAGTAGCTATTCAGAGTCTGGGTTTGGGTATCAGACTCCCTGGATTCAGATGCCAACTCTGTCGCCTTATAAGTGCAATCACAGGCAAGTTATTTAACCACCTGGGACCCAAATTTCCCTAACTGTAAAATGGACATAACAATTAGTTCCTTCCTCCTAGGACTGTTTGTTGTTAGAACATTCAATTGCTTAAAACGGTGCCTGGCACTGGTGCCTTTTATTGTTACCATTACATCAGAGTTAAAAGTTGGCCATCTCTGTGCCTAGTCTACTCGGGCCCTAGTCCCTCTTCAAGAGGCTGAGAGAGAGAGGAGGCTGAGGGGAGCAAAAGGAAAGGGTAAAACCAGCCAAACCAGAGGCGTGTGATGGGCTAAGCAAACTAGACCCATCCTGTCTAGAAGTCTAGAACTCCAGAACTAGCTTTTTTTGGTAACCCCCATGTGGCTTTGGCTGAGTAGGCTGAGCACATACAAAGGGGTAGCCAGGAGCTGGTCAGGTAACACGGCATCTCTAAGTATAGAAAGGAAAGCAGCAGAATTTAAATCAAAGCAGTGCGGAGCAATGGAGCATCTGCTGTAATGACATGAGCAGGATGGATGGTTTCCTTAAGCCAACAAGAACCCTTTCTTAGAGACAGAAGTGAGGTCATCCTCACCCCCCCGCCAAGATTCTTGGTCTAACATGGACCCCTTGAGCAAGTGGGGATTTTCCCAAGAAAGCAGAAGGGGGGGTTGATGTTGGGGACCACCCCTGGCCACTCCCTTCCTTCCTGCTTCCATCACAGCTCTCGGATGCTTTTTGAGGGCGCTGAGAGCACGCTGTTCCCTGTGCCTGCTGTGCTTCTCCTCCCTCCTGCAGCTAATTTCTAGTCACCCTTCAGGTCATGGCACAGCATCCCGTTCTCTATCAAGCCTTCCTGATGGCCATGATGGATCGAATTTCCTAGTTTAGCCTTTTTTTTTTTAGCACCAAACCCTTCCCTCCACCCCACAGCACTTATCGTAGTTGAAATGTTACATACATTTGTGGAATTATTTGTTTGGTGTCTCTCTCTCTCTCTATGAGGACATGTAACCCCAGCACTCAGTACGCATCTCAGGTCATAGAAGGCAGTCGATGCATTTTTTATGAGTGAATGAATAAATCATAATACTTTCCTCCTATTTTCTGGAAAAGCAAGCAAGCTAGTTGGTGGAGGGCACTTCCCCTTCAACCAGTGCTTGTTAATTTAATTACCATCTAGAGCTAAAACAGCACCAGGTGTCCGAGACCATTTGGAACATGCATAAATGCAGAACCGTCTGAGCTCAGCCATTTTGATTGCACTGTTGATACAAGGCAGAGGTTATTTTAAACCCTAGCATTATGCGGTTTTATACATTTTTAAATGGAACTGGGATTATTCCAGGATCACCTATCACAAAAGTCATTTCTATACGTTGGCCCTGTAGCTCCTGACTCGAACATAGAATCTGTTCAATAAATGACTCCTTCTTAGTGTCAAAAAAGTCAGCACAGAAGATACTGTCTTACATCAGAGAGTAAAGTTCACATGATTTGTGAACTCCCTTTGGCGGGGCAACGTGCAGTGTGGAAAGAGCGCCAGATAGGAGCCGGAAGTCTGGATCTGAGACCAGACTGTGCCCCTGGTTAGTGTAGGGCAGATCGTAGACCTCAATTTCCCCATCCATGAAAATTCGGGCATTCGATCAGGTGGTCTCTAAGACTCTTTCCAACGTCAAAAATACTCTGAAACGTCCTGAATTTTTCCACACCCTGTTTTCACTGCCAGATTTTTTTTTTCTTTTATTCAGAAAATGTAGTCAAAGATCTGACCTCCCTGGGAATTTAAAGGGTTGTGTCACAAGTCCCTGGACCAAGGATCATTAAAATGAAGATGCTTAAGATGACGAGGTTAGGTCAGGTGAGCCCAGTGTTAAAAATTTTAATGCAGTGTTCACTCACGTTGAGATAAATGGAGACTGTAATTCTCCTAACTCTTCCTTTGTCCCATGAGTCAGGAGGTGGCAGAGCATGGAAGTAAGAGCCCAGTCACTGAAGAGATCAGATGTCCTGGAATTGGACCTCAGCCTGGCCACTCGGAGTGGGAGAGATGGGGGGAGGAGAGAGAAGGTGGGGGAGAGAAAGAGAATAGGGACTGAGTGAATAGCATTTGGAGTTTTATATCAATTACAATCCATCCAGTCACATCTAATTTAGATGTGGAGGCGGCATCTAAAAGTGAAGAAATGGGGGTTGTGGATGCTCTTCAAACTCAAACCTCTTCCCTGAGTTCCTTACACAAACTCTATAGACTATAGATCTTTGTAGACTAAACTTTGTAGACTATAGATCACTATAGTAATCTCTAAAGCAGAGTGTGAGAGGAAAACTTCAGCACTTCTTTTTTTTTTTTTTTTTTTTTTTTTTTTTTTGCATTACGTGGGCTTCTCACTGCTGTGGCCTCTCCCGTTGCGGAGCACAGGCTCTGGACATGCAGGCCCAGCAGCCATGGCTCACGGGCCTAGCCGCTCTGCGGCATGTGGGATCTTCCCAGACCGGGGCACGAACCCGTGTCCCCTGCATCGGCAGGCGGACTCTCAACCACTGCGCCACCAGGGAAGCCCCAGCACTTCTTTTTTGAAGTATATTTATTGGAACCCATCTTTCATTTCAAATTTGGATGAGTAAAACAATACATCTTTATCATGTAAACAAATACGTGTGTACTGGAGGTGCATGTTCAGACTATTTTTACTGCCATAACCATGGTCGAAAGAAGACCAGGGTCCTCAACACGACCTAACATTCTAACAGCCAAGTGCCTCTTCCAATCACTTTTGAGTCCTAATGCGTTACTTACATAAACATGTTACATAATGGTTCTATATATTTATTTTTTTTCTGCAAAAGGAATATATCTTGATCTTTTTCCAAGATTTTAACACAAATCCACATCCATGTAGAATATTTGGAAAATACAGAAAATTATGAAGAAAACAGCTGACATGCATAACCCCAGTCCATATTTGTAAAAAAGAGATCTTTTGCTTTTGAAATCCTGAGATCATTTTAATTTTTTTGAACTCTTACAGGGTGCCGAAAAGTCACCCGCCACTTCAGCCGACCTCAAGTCAGACAAAGGCAATGTTACGCCCCAGGAGCCCCAAGGGGCTGCCAAGAATTCTACATCCACTGAAATAGCAAAGGAAGGTGCCAAGGAAAAGGGGGGCCCCACCTCTCTGCCTCTGGGCAAACTGTTCTGGAAAAAGGTAAGTCCTGGTTTCAAGATTTGGAGAGTCCTTGGGGCTAGGATGACTTGAGATATGGTTTCTATTGGGCCAACTGATGTATTCAGCAATGCTTGGAGTTTCTTGTTCTCCAAAATGACTCAACTTGCCATTGAGCTGAAGACTTCTAACTAACCCCCGGGAAAAATGAAATACCTATTGTGTTAGAAGCATGTGTTTTGTGGGAAAGAAAAGGAAATGAACACGTAGAATTTTTCATTCTTGGAATTAATCCGGTTCATGACAGAGGGTTACGGTATTTCGTGATTTCATTTTCTTTCTAAAATGGTGTGTTACATACAGGTTATGCCCCCACCAGCAGTATAAGGGAGCACATTATCGTACACCCTTGACAACGGCGTTTTATCAAACTTCTTAATACTCGCCAATCTTACAGAGTGAAAAATGGTACTCAAGTGTAATTTTAAATTATGTATAGTTTGTGAATGAGGTAGGGTGCCTTTTTATCTGTGTTAAGAACCGGTAATGTTTTTCTGTGAATTGTTTATTCATAAGTTTTGCCCATTTCCTAAAAATTGGATCGTTGGGTAGATTGTTCCTTTCATCACAGTACAATATTTCTCCTTGTCCCTTTAACAGCTTGAGGCTGTTAGTATATTTATTTAACATCAATGTTGTTTTGCTCACTGTACGTCTTTGGCCATTCTTGTATCTTCAGTCTTCCTTAGATTTAAGACTTGTGAATGAATATATTTTTAGTTCCAAAACAAACAAACAAACAAACGAAACTAATACAATGTGGGTTACTCTGGTTTCCTCCTGGCTGTCTCTGAGCTCTCCCAGCCTGGCGAGATGAGCCGCCTCTGGGCTCTCTGCCCCCCCTACCCCAGCCAGATGGAAGCAGCCATCAGCAGCCCCAAGGTCTCCATCTCCTTGATCGTCAACCAGTTCACCACCAGGGCAAGCCCACAAGGTGCTCTGTGAGAGGAAAATCCAAACCGCTGTCTGAATTCTTTTCCCTTGTAGAATTAAGGTGCCGAGCAAGGGAATGAGGTGGGCGGGGCTGAGTCATTCTGAGAGCCATTCCTTGATCCTCACTGCTGAGCAAACCTCAGCTGCCAGACAGAGGCAGAACTCTTGCCTGTTTTAAATGTGGCCCAAAGATGAGCAAGAAGTCAGGGATGGGGCGGGGGGAGGTGGTGGGGGCAGGTGTAGAATAGAGCTGGAAAAATCTAACTGAGCTATTTCAACAAAACATCCATGCCACTTGGCACGCAATGCAAGGAAGGTGATAAATGCAGATGCCGCTGTGCTGTTAGTTTATGCTCTTGTCCAGAATCCAGCTGGATTTCTGAAATTTTCTGCTGTGTGTTTTCTGTTGTACAGAAATCTCCCTTCTAGGTTCTGCCCAGAACACAAACTCTTCAGACTTAATGAAAACTTGGGATGATGTCACTTGGCATTCTGTTCTAATCTCCTTCTTCACCAATCTTTTTTTACAAAAATATTTTATCAGCAATATAATGAAGGGAACAATTTCCAAGAAAATTACATCCATGTATTGGTGGCAAGGGAGAGACTTCAGTGACTCGTATTCAAATATTTTTACTTAAATAGCCATATATACATATATTCAAAGTGTATTAGGAAAAATAAAACTAGCACATTAAACTCAAGATTTAACATATATTTTGGTCAAGGTGAGACTCTATAGATTTAGTTTAAAAAGGTAATCCAATTAAAAGGAAAGGGTTACATAATTAATGGTACGGATAATAAGTAAATAACGGTAAATCGGGGTCCTCCAGGAAGCGGACACTAAGACAGAATTGATGTGCAGGAGATTTATCGGAGGAAACCGACTGTGGAGAATAAAGGGAAGGGGGCAGGAGTGGGTGGCGAGAGGCTGCAGACCACAGCGAGGGGCTGACACCTCTATGCAGGGAGAGGGGGAAGGAGGAGAGGGTTGGAAAGACCTCAGGGTGGCGGTGGTGCTGAGCCGGGCAGGGGGCGTCCCCCAGAGCAGAGCGTGCCCCGGGGGGAGTCCTGCATTGGACAGGACCAGCCCAGCACCCTCTCTGTGCTCAGTCGTTTCCGGGGAGCAGTGAGGAGATCTCAGCAGTAGCGGATGCGAAGGCGTGACAATCGAAGCCTGCCTTTCTTGCAGGGAAATCTGACCAGCACACGGCCACGGCTGCCACAGATGGTGGGTACAACGTGGCAGAACTATACTGGAGGTCAGCAAACCACTGAAGTTGGAGGAACACTGATGCAGGGTTAAAAGCTTAGAGTCAGACAGATCCCACTCGGAGTCCCAATCCACCTCCATGAGCCTCAGTTTCCTCATTTGTGAAATGCAAATGATAATAGTAGCCATGCCATGGAAATGAGCGAGGATTAAATTTAAAAAGGCCAGTAAACGCCTCCCCGCCACCATCACCACCACCGCGGTTCACACAACAGCGTCTGATGAGTGGTCCCTCCTCCTTCCGTCATTTATGCTCAGAGGGTTGGGACACTAACATGTCCACGTCTGCATCTCTCTGTGCCATCCAGTCTGGGGAGGCTTCTAAACTTCACATGCTTCATCTTTCCTTATCGTTGGCATCTATGAGGGATGTGTTGGTTCCTCTTTGAAATTCCGGCTCTTTCCATTGAAAATAAAAGTCAGGACCGCTGGGCATTCATCTATTCATTTATTTCAGTCTCACTGTTTTTTCACCATTATCTGACTTTTATTTTAGTAGATCATAAAAACAGTGAGGTTAAGAGAAACTAAAAACCAAGTCTCCTGTAAATCTTGTCTTTCCTTCTTTCACCCTATCTGAAAGAATAGATTATATGGAAGTGAAATAGGGGAGAGTCACTCATTCAACAGTAGTTTTAATCACTTTCTTTGTGCTAATTTTTTTTTTGGGTGTGTGTGCGCTACGTTTTAGGCATTGAAAAAATATCCGTGAACAGATTGCTGCCCTCTGGTAGCTTACATTCTCATGAAGGAACTTATTTCTAGTAGGAAACAAAATGAAAGTCTTTGTTTTCTTTTCTTTAAATTAGAAAAAGCTTTGCCTGTAAAACCATTCTTGTAAAAATTTTGAAAAAACAAACAAAGGGAAACACCAGAAAATGCTGATATTTCCACTAACTAACCCTAAGCTCGCTTTCTTCTCTTTTAATTGAAAAACTTTTAAACAAACACATTTTGAAGTTTGCAATTATGAACATCAGAAATGAATTTTTCCCCTAACAGGCTGTCAGGATGAAACTATGCATTATTTTGATTTATAGTCTTGATTGCTAAAGTAGTTCTTATTATAAACAAAAACAAAAATAACCTTCGAGAAAATTAACTTCAAATTATGTTGTGTTTGCCAGAAAATGTTTAAATCCAGTTATGTGGCCTAGCTGCGCCCTTGATTGTTCAGGGTTAACTGGAATACCATTTGCTCTGTGACCTCACAAAAGTTATTTACTCTGTTTGGGTTTCTTTTTCCTCCTCTGTTGAGTAAAAAGATTGGAGTAGATTATCTTAAAAAATCTTGGGGATGGCGAGTTTGCGTAACAGTCAGAATCAGAAAGGTGGGACTATGTAACCTTGGGCAAATGACTTGACCACTCAGAGCCTTTATTTTCCTATCTGTAAAATAGGCACTGTGTTTATCTCACAGTGTTGTTATGAGAATCCAATCCTTTACATGGAGAGCATCTGAGACATACTAAGTGCTCGGTGAACGGTGTTACCTGCATTTCTTCAAGTATGACATCGCTGGTTATGATCTGAAAATCCACGTGGGGCTTCTAGTGCCAATAGCACCCGAGGTACAAAACAAGTCTAAGACATATTTGCTACCATCAAAAACTTGAAATCCATTTGGAGGAATAGGATATACACACATGCGTGCATGCGTGCGTGTGTATGTGTATGTGCCTGCACACAATTAGTAAATGATACATTTGGAGCATCTTCAAAACAGCTTTTTTCCTGCTTTCCTTTGGGAGAGACAAATGATGAAGTAGAAAAATAATGTGAATTCTGCAGCCAAAGAGACACATAGTCAAATCTCGGCTCTGACGGTTACTGGCTGTCTGAATGTGAGCAGAGACTTAAACCCTCCAAGCCTCACTTTCCTCAGCTCTGAAAGTAGGAGGTGGTACCTACCTTTCATGATTTGGGGGAGAACTGAGTTGGAAAATGAATGCAAAGTGAGTGGCATTCAGTGAGTGAAAGCTCCATTACACAACAGTCAAGGGTGGAATCCAGTGTTAATTCGTGGAATACAGGTTAAAAATGCTACGGCTGTTTAGACAAGGGAGCAGTCAGTGTAGGTCAAAATAGACTAAGAGAACTTAAAAATTCCTTTGACTCCTCTGGGTTATTTGTTTCAAATACAGAATCCTGTGTGTGATCCCAGAATCCATGGGGATCCTGGCTTAGAAAGCCCGGCACAGGGCTGGACAGTTATGGAAGCATTTGAAAGATGGGATGAAGTATCCAGACTTGATAGAAAAACTCTTAGGTCCACCGTGAAATCAATGAACTCAGAACAGCTGTCACGTGATCCAAATGGTGCTTCTGGAAGACTTGGTAGCAACAGGGTGTCTTCTGGCTTAAGTGCTACCGTGTGACAGCATTTTAAAGAAACATTCCTTTAAGAATTGAAATGCGCTCTTTAAAGGAGAGGAGCTCTTGTTAATCACGTTTATATGATAAGTACATATGCTATTTAGATCCTTATTCTTGGCAATATAAATGTCCAGACAAGATCCCTTAGATTTCAAACTGGATTTTTGTTGTTGTTGTTAATGAGATTGGACAATTTTTAGACTCGCCAGATAACAGCCAGATGTCCAGTTTATTGAAAAAGATTGAAGTGTTCCTGGTTTTGAGATTCGAATGAGAATCCCACGCTCTGTGTGTTTCCTGACCAGCCCCACACGTTATCATGTTCCTCTGGCTGAAGGGCTTGAGAACCTAATAAACGCCTGTGGTCCACAGAAATCGACCTTGCACTTTAGAATCATTCTCTCTCATTCACTTTGAAGTGAGTTGCTGTGCCATCCGATTTTCCTTCCTGTCTCTGAAATTCCTTCCCCAAACATATTCCCAGTGTGGAAGAGTTAGTCTTCTCTCCTCCTCCTCAGAGATCATCCATCACAGCGTACTCGCTGGCAGTGGAAATGATGAACTGGAATCTGGTTCTGCTGGGTCCTCAGCTCATAGGCTTTTTGCTGTGTGGAAAAGATGAGGAGAAAAGGAAGAAGTTGTCCGATGTCTTTGTCTGTAGTTGGGTATTGAACGTGGAAACCATCCTGGTTACAGATACACATGAAATGTGAGATCCAGGATGTCAGCTTTGAAGGAGAATTAGAGACACACCTCAGACTTCAAAGGGAGGCATTGTTTTAGAATAAGAGCAAAATTTAATAGGTATCAGAGCAGAGGCCTAGAAATTAGGGGAGATCTGCTTCCATTTTGAAGACCGACATGGAATACTAAGGTAAAAAAATTAACCTGCTGCCTAACGCAGAGCCCAGTAATATGGATTGTTATCATTATTATTATCTTTGTTAGTATTACTGTTTTTCTTCAGTTCTGTAGTGTCGCATCTAAGGCATGTTCACAAGATGGGTAGATGCAAGCCAGCAAAGGATATTTATTAGAGGATCAAAACCACATGCAAGAAGCTGTCTTTGGGACGGCCTCTGGAATCTGGCCCCTGGCCTGTTTATTCAGAGTTTTTATTTGTAAGTTGGTCAATAAACTGTGAAGCGCTTTTGTCAAGTTTACAGGCTGTGTGGGCTCATTAATGCAATCCAAAATATAAACAATAAGGATCTCAAAATACTGGCACCACGGGCTGAAGTTAGGATGTCCTGGGATTTTTGTTTTACGAATTTTTGTTTTGCCACTTATCCTGTAGGGAGCAGGTCATCGCGATTTTAACTGAGATCCACACCATCCTATACCCCATTCCAGTGCTGGAACCCAGGATAACCTAGGAGCAGTGTTAAAAATGTCTGCTCCTGGGGCTTCCCTGGTGGCGCAGTGGTTGAGAGTCCGCCTGCCGATGCAGGGGACACGGGTTCGTGCCCCGGTCCGGGAGGATCCCACATGCCGCGGAGCGGATGGGCCCGTGAGCTATGGCCGCTGAGCCTGCGCTTCCGGAGCCTGTGCTCTGCGGCGGGAGAGGCCACAGCAGTGACAGGCCCGCGTACAGCAAAAAAAAAAAAAAAAAAAAATGTCTGCTCCGAAGGGATTCAGGAGCAAACGTATATCTGAGCCAGATATAAGGAAATTTTGAAAGCAACATGGAATTAGTCAAGAAAAGATTTTTTAATATATTTTATTGAAGTATAGTTGATTTCCAATGTTGTGTTAATTTCGGCTGTACAGCAAAGTGATTCAGTTATACATATGTATATACATTCTTTATCATATTCTTTTCCATTATGGTTTATCACAGGATATTAAATATATTTCCCTGTGCTATACAGTAAGACCTTGTTGTTAATCCATTCTCTATATAATAGTTTGCATCTGCTAATTCCAAACTCCCAATCCATCCCTCCCCCACTCCCTTTCCCCCTTGGCAACCACAAGTCTGTTCTCTATGTCTGTGAGTCTGTATCTGTTTTGTTGATAAGTTCATTTCTGTCATATTTGAGACTCCACATAAGAGTGATGTATGGTATTTGTCTTTCTCTTTCTGACTTACTTCATTTAGTATGATAATTTCAAGGTCCATCCACGTGGCTGCAAATGGCATTATTTCATTCTTTTTTATGGCTGAGTAGTATTCCATTGCATACATATATGTACCACATCTTCTTTATCCATTCATCTGTTGATGGACATTTAGGCTGTTTCCATGTCTTGGTTATTGTGAATAGTGCTGCTATGAACATAGTGGTGCATGTATCTTTTTGAATTATAGTTTTGTCCACATATATGCCCAGGAGTAGGATTGCTGGATCATATGGCAACTCTATTTTTAGTTCTGTGAGGAACCTCCATACTGCTTTCCATAGTGGCTGCACCAATTTACATTCCCATCAGCAATGTAGGAGGGTTCCCTAAGAAAAGTCTTAAATAGGTCAAGGAGGCCTAATTTATGCCACTTTTCCCCAGCATTCACAAAAATCGTTTCCATTAATTGAACACATCCTATGTGCGGGCACTGTGCTAAGTGCTTTACACATATGAGATTAACATCAGCAGTTTTCATCGACTGAAGCATGTCAATCCACACCCCTACTCATCCCATTCAAATAGTTCTAGGAATCTAAGAAATGTGATCACAGATCAGTCCAGGCCCCCATATGTCTCTACTGGGTGATCACTCCCAAACCACACCACTGTCACCAGAGCCACCAAGGAGAAGGTCCACACCAACTTACCCGATGCCTCACTGATGTCTTCACGAGCCTGCCATAGTTCCCCTGCCACTTGCAAAGCAGTAGGAGAAAACTCTCTTTCTGTGTGGTGCTCAGCTCTGGGAGCAGTGGCTCGGGACACAGAGTGACACCATTTAACAAGACCCACCCTCGGCATCCACGCAGCCCTTTTCTCCCCAGTGCACGCCCAACTCGAGGGTAGCTGAGCTGGTCTGAGTTGGTCTACCAGCCACCAGCATCCTACCCAGAACTCCCCCTGCAGGTAGCTGGCTTGCCTGGAGTCCTAACTTCCATCGGTGAATTCTCTTTCTGATGTCCTTTTCTTAAAGTCTTTATTTCTTCTCCTCCCATGCCTTCTGACTTCTAGAAAAGACTGTAGACAACTGACCCCCTCATTGCAAACATGGCTTCAGTTGTTCCTCCCACCAGACACACACCTTCCAGAGTCTCTAACGCCCATGGAAAGGGAGGTCTTCACATACGTTCCGGGAGGAGCTGTGTGGCCTGACCCCAGCCACCGGACGTAGGTGAGTCTCAGCTCTCCTCAGCCATGACTTTCCCTTCACAGGCTTTACTGTATCTATTCCTTAGAACAACCCTCTGATTGGTAACGGTCTAATAGCCCACTTTTGAGTAGGTGAACTGAGGCTCAGAGAGCTGTGGTTGACTGGCCCAAGGTTGCACAGCTAAAACAGTGAATTTGAACCTGACTCCGTAGCCCAAGATGCTCTAGACTTGGGTTCTGAGCAGGTTTTCCTTACATGTGCCGAACGCTAAAGGGAAACAGGAACCTGGCGTCTCGATATCCGTTTTGGGGTCCTTCTTTTAACTGGATTTCAGCCACCCCAACATGAAGGCCATGCCCTTAGGCCAGTGTGCAAAGGTACAAAAATGTGCAAAATGATTTTGAGTGGTTCTTGAAGACAGCCCTAAACATTTAATCAGTCATGTGATGCAAAGTTATCTTCTCGCCTTTCGACTCCATTTTCTTTGGTGACCTTAATTATAAAATCTCTTCATGATATTAATAGGCATTTTTTACTGTGCTAACACTTGCTGGTCTCTCTTTTTAACAAAAACTTAAAAATAATTAGAATTTAATGAGCATTTTTGTTTTATTCGTTGCAGTAGTTTTGATACATACTTTTGGTTACAGGGAGGATGTTGATATTACATTCGTGATAAGGATAAGATGCTTTCTTTTAAAATATATTTGTTTAAGTAAAAAGATAGTCAACTTAAAGAAAAATATCACGTAAATACAGATGGTACATGGGCAGCTCAAGAATCGTGAAAATGGTATGCAAATTACTGACTTTTGAGAAATGTCCCACTGGGCTAATTCCCAAAATAAGGAGTGTTTTGCTGGGTAGTAGAACTTTGAAGTGGGGAATAGTCATTTCTTTTGAAACAGACAGTACTTATAATGCCAACTTTTGAAACCTCAGAAGGATCTGGACATCTGAAGCGATAACAAAGATGATGGAAACATCACTGTTCAGAATAGCTCCTTCCACACCGCACCATCGCCTACACCCAGTTCTCAGTTTCCTCTAGAAAACAGTGAGCAGTCAACAGCCAAGAACTTGCCAGACACAGGAAACCAAAGCACAAACTAGTCTCCTTACAACCAACTGGGACAGGAAAGAGGCCTTGAAAACCTAAAAGTGTCGTTCTTACATAGTGGGAGGGTTTTCTCAGCCTAACGTAGACAGTATATTGACTCTTGAAACTTTTGTGGGTCAGGTTTAAGGAGGTCTGGCTTTTAAAATATCATTTAACTCTTTGCCTTTTCATAGGATTAAATAGCATCCAGGTGGTCTCGGGAGAAGGGGTGTAGTTCCAAGAAAGCTACACTGCTTGCAATTCCTTCTGAGTGTGCTATAATTTTCTGACAATCAGAAGCTTCCAGAAAACCCACAGTCCATTTTAGGGACATATTTTGTGCGCAGGTAAGCTTCAGTATGAGAAGATAAGGAAAAATAAATGGTCCAAGCTGATCTCATCTAGTGAGAGAGCAAGTCTGGTAGAGGAGAAAGAAGCCCACACAGACACACACACACACACACACACACACACACAAAGTGATTCTTTTTTTTTAAATAAACTTATGTATTTTATTTATTTTATTTTTGGCTGTGTTGGGTCTTTGTTGCTGCATGCAGGCTTTCTCTAGTTGGGCCAGCGGGGGCTACTCTTCGCTGCCATGCACGGGCTTCTCATTGGAGTGGCTTCTCTTGTTGCAGAGCATGGGCTCTAAGTGCGGGGGCTTCAGTCATTGTGGCACATGGGCTCAGTAGTTGTGGCGCACGGGCTTATTTGCTCCGCAGCATGTAGGATCTTCCCAGACCAGGGCTCAAACCCATGTCGCCTGCATCGGCAGGCGGATTCTTTACCACTGCGCCACCAGGGAAGCCCCACACAAAGTGATTCTGATCCTTCCAGTTATCACGGCAGGGGGAAAACCTGGCTTTCGGAACCATTTTCACCACTTTCTAGTTGTACCGTCCTGAACAAGTGACTTCACCTCTCTGTACTTCCGTTTCTTGCCGCGTAAGTGAAGATCATCATGCTGACCGCTTGGGGCTGCTTTAAGTGACACGGTGTCTGCAGAGTACCAAATGAAGAAGATACATTTGCAAATGTCAGGTCCCTGCTTCCTCTCCCACTGCATGTTTTCAAGGTACAAATAAAGGCAGGACTTGGAACAAAATCAACATAGATAAGAGTTCTTACCCGGGAATCCAAAAGAAAGACAGGGGTCTACAAACACCCTGAAATCATTTGCAAAATATTTTGTTCATGTTTACTGTTCTGGGAAGAGAGTCCAGCTCTGTCAAGTGAGTCTCAAAGTGGTCTGTAAACACCACCACCCACCCACCTAATAATCCTTCAGAACAACTGCAAAAAATATGCAAAGATGACCTCCCACGTTGGAGCTTGGCAAACTGATACAATGATTGTGACATTGGCCTTTGATAGAATTTGGATAACTCCTCTCCTATTTGGGGCAGGACTGTAGATGCCAGAATTACTGCAGGGATTAACGGGGTTTGAAGCTGGGTGTGTTGGACCCTAGCCCCCTGGCCCTTCCTAGAAGTATTTTAACCAGACTGTACTTTGGCATGGTGACCTTGGCCTACGTCGAACTCTGATGTAAGATGGAGCTTCGGATGCTGGCCACTGCCCGACTGTCAGGGTAAGGCTGAGTACTGCTTGCTCTCTGAGGACCATGGGATGGATTTCTCTGGACATGTTACCAGAATTTCCCTGAGCAGCTCATGTATCTTACCTAACAGTGACTGTATTGTGTGACCAATCATAGATCCCTCTTTTCATCAGCTACCAGAAACTGTCAAGGCAAACATGTTACTTGGCCACAGCCAAGACTGTAGTTTGTGTGTTCTGTAGCATCCCTTCTCCTCACTCCATTTGTATTCTGCCTGCATCTGTATGTTTATTTTTCCTTTGTTACATTTTAAAATACATAACTTAATTTACACTGTTTACATTTGTGTAAAGCTCCTTCAGTTTCTTCTTGGAACAAGGTACGCATAAGCTATGTCCAAGAATGGCACCCGAAAGCTGTTAGCCCTGGTTTTGGTAACAGTCTGACTCTTACTTTTGTTTTTATCTTCCCTTTAGTCAGTTAAAGAGGATTCAGTTCCCACAGGTGCAGAGGAGAATGTAAGTTATGCATTAAATGACAGAATCATTCCATACTCATCTCCGGCATGATGGACCGCTGGGCGCGTCAGCTCTGGGGTCCTGGGTTCTTGCATGTTCCAAGGGTTATTCATCCGCTGTAGACTCTTTCTCCCTTTCACGTAATTAGGGACCATGGGGGAACAACTTTGGATGAATATTTGTAAAGCCCATTGAATCAATGCAAATATAATGCAAAATCAGAGCACACATTTTTAGCACTTGTTACCATTTAGGGGCTGAAAGAGTCTACTAAACATAAGAACATCTTGCCACTTCCTTAAGGGACAATGATGCTGCGCCCTCTGCTTCATCTTACTTTGATTGCTCTTTCGCCTTTATTTCCATGGCAACCTAGATTCTCCACTAACAGTGGGTGGTACCCAGGACAGGTAGTTGCGTCAGGCATGAGAGCAGCTTGCTGCAGTAGTTGCTGTGAGACTCTTGGTCTCGGGCAGGAGAGCCAACTGTGTGGGCCTACACTTGACAGACATAGGTTGAGCCTCACTGTCTTTTTGGCCTTTAATTTCCGAGAGTGATGGTCAAAACTTTCAAGCCACTGCATTCATGTCTGAAGGAGATGGCTCCATGGGAGACGCCACAAAAATGTATCTTTCCAAAACATCTTCCAGGGAGATGAATAAATTGGCCTTATGAGTTTCCGACCCAAAACAGCAGCTTTCTGCTCTGAAAGAAGTACAGTCTTTGGAAAATGTTCTAAGTGGGCTAAGTTCACAGCTCCTTAAGATAGAAACTGATCGTTATCATTTCACCAAAGCAAAATATGTTTGGCTCTTCCGAGGTGTCTCTTGTTTGCTTGCCATGGATGGGACTTGTGTTTTCACCTTTATTGAATTGCTGGAACTGAGCAGAAGTTGAAAATCCAGTATGTTCCAGGAAGGATGTCTGTGATGAGGAATAAGAATTAGAATGGCTGTGTTGTAATTCTTGTTGGGAGAAAACCCTTCGGAATCTGCTTTGCTGTTGTTGTTACTGTTGTTATTCCGCATTCCCTCTCTCCATCTCTCCCTTCTTTCTCTGCCCCCCCCGCACCTTCCTCTTCCTCTCCCTCTCCTTCCCCCTCCCCCTCCTGTCTCCCCCTCCTTCTTCTTCTTCTTTCCTCCCCCCCCCCTTTCTTTTCGGAGCCAAATCTAGTAGCTCACAAAGCTCAGGTCTCTTGTAATTCAAATTCTCATGAATTTGCTGGCTATTTTCTAGCAAGTCTAGGTCTCTGTTTCCGCAGCCTACAAGGGTGAACTCCATGGGTCTTCTTCCCACGAGCTTTAAATTTAAAAGCTGCAGGTTAAATCCAGGGCAGCTGTTAGCTTCGAAGTTCCAGGCTTTTTGAAGAGAAACTTCTTTTTGGATGTTTGTGTGTAGTTGCCTATCCAAGAAACCTCGTGTCTCTTGCAGCTCGCATGTGAAAATGCAGAGCTGATCTCCAACAGGCAAACAGAATGTGTTTCATTTTCAAATTTGAAACAGAAAAATAACATGAACCAGTTAAATGATTGATACTGAAAGATAACACAAAATCAGATAGAGATACAAATGAAAGCAAAATATTGGGATGGCCAGAAAGTACATTCAGGTTTTTCTGTAATATCTTATGGAAAAGCCCAAACGAACTTTTTGGCCAACCCAATATTTTTGTCAAGAAAATAAAGAAGCATTTAAAAATCGCTTTAAATTGCTTAGTCCTACAAATGATGTTTCTATTTTTAAGCTTCCATATTTCATCTCCTAATTATTAGTTGGAAAGAATGAGGCTAAAATGTCGTGATCTTGGCCCCATCATCCCCAGGCTGTGCTGCCTCTTGGACCTCAGTTTACTCATCTCTTAAATGGCCGTAATAATATTACCTACCCTTTAGAATTCTTGTGAGAATTCAATGAGTAATGCAGGTAGTATGTGTATTTCAGTGCCTGAAACACAGGAAGAACTCTGTAATTCAGGGGTTGGCAAACTACCGTTCATGGGTAGCCAAATCTAGCCCATCACCTGTGTTTGTATGGCCCATGAGCTAAGAATGGTTCTGATATTTTGAATGATTGAAGAAAAATCAAAAGAAGAATAATATTTTGTGATGCGTGAAAATTATACAAAATTCAAATTTCAGTGTTTATGAATAAAGTTTTATTAGAACACAGACACCCTCCTTCCTTTACACAGTCTATGGCTGCTTTCATGCTACAAGGGCAGAGCTGAGTAATTGCAAGGCCCTTTGCAGGAATAGTTTGCCTCCCCCTGCGGGAATGTCAATGCATAGGAGTTGCAACAACAGGAAGTGAGTGCTTCCCAGTAATCAGGGATTATATTTCCTCATGAAATCACACACCTCACAGCTGACTCAGTGTCCACGTAGAGTGAAGGTATGTGTAAAACAATTAGTTTAATTTCCTTCTCCCAAGTAAGAGAGATGGTGTTAATCAAAACAATGGATAATACTCTAAACCTTCAGAACAGGACAATTAGGTGTCATTAACCATATTACAAGAGTCCTTAAACAGTCTCAACTTCTTCTGGCTGAAATGCGATTGAGTTTAGTTTTTAAAATTTCTCTACTGAGAATTTCCAAAACTGATCTATCACCCAATGCAAAGTAAAGAGCAGGCTGATGTCAACATTTTTCAAAATGTTTAATGAAAAGAAAAATAAGGTGCTTGAAGCCCCTGGAAGTTTTAACGCTTTTCCTAGAATGAGCCTCTGGTCCTAACAGGAAAAAAAATCTGTTTATCCTGACTACAGAAAATATTGAATTCTTCTGTTGTAACCTGAAAATGTTTTGACCACTGGTTAATTGAGGTAATGTTCTAACTAATGGTGGGGGGATGGGGGCAGGGGTGGGAGATTTCCTTCCCAGTGACCTATTAGATCAGGGAAACAGGTATTTCTCTTTCTTAGTGATGAACTTCTCAGTTGCAAGTGAAAGAAAACCCATCTCTACCTGGATTAAAAAGAAAGTGGAATTTATTGGCTCTCATGCTCTCCCTTGGCTCAGCCTTCTTGGCCTGGCTACGTCCTCTGCCTTCCAACATCACATCAGCCAGTGCAGAGTAAAGGAGAAACTGGTCCAGCAGCAACCCTGCATGTCCTGGAATTTGTTCCTGTTCATTGACTTAAACGGGTTCCCGTGCTCTGTTTTAGTCAGCATCTGCCAGGTTGTGTTGCAATAACAACCAAGCCCCAAATTCCAGTGGTTTTCAATAGCACAGATTCTTTTTTTTTTTTCCTCACTCATGCTGCATATCAGCTGTAAGTTGGCTTGTGGGTGATCCTTATGGCCTCTTCCTACTGAAATCTAGATGGAAAAAGCAGCCCCTTCAACAAGGAGGTGCAGCTGGAATGGCAGAGAGAAAACAGTGCCATGGCTGAGCCATGGACCAGCTCTTAAAACTTTCACTCAGTCGAGGTTTATATCATGTCCACTCACATTCCATTCTCCAAAGCAAGTCACACAGCAGTGGGCACGGATATGTAATTCTTTTATAGGAAGGCAGAATGAATAATTGGGAAAATTCTACTTTCTGCCACATATTCCCATCCCGGAACTCATATGAGCAAGGAGCTAGACCATGTTAATTGGCTTAGACCTGCTCAACCAGCTTCATCCATATTACATAGTATTAAAGTTAGGGAGGATTGTCCACCCAAAGAAAACCTAGGGGGCTGAGAATGAGGAAGAATGTGAAAGAGTTACTGGGTATAAAAATAAAATCTCTACAGTGTCTTTGCAATTAAATAATCATGTTATAAATCAAATCAGAATGAATCCAAATAAGATTCTATAATAAAAAAGTTTAATATCAATATTATTATGTCATGGGTGAAGTTTAAGTGGAGGAAATCCATTTTGCTATAAATCAGTTTCTGAAACTCACAGCTCTAGTAAAACTTGTATAAACCAAATTTTAAGAGTAAATATGGTATATTACTAGGGGCAAAAAGTGAAATCTTTTGCTAAAATGTGTATTGTCCGTGTTAATTGTACTAGCCATCTACATGCAACATACAATATTCCCTACTGAAATCAAGCAAGGGAGATTTAATTCTAAAATATAGCACAAATCTGATTTTCACTCTGTCCACTGTACCCAAAGTTAAAATGTGCAGATGCAGTCGTATATTCTGAATAAGGAACAACTTTTTCCAAATCTCTGTCCTGGAAAGGAATCAGAAAGCTATCCAAATAAAAATCAAATTCTTATGTCTGTATATGCAAATCAGATCCTCACTTAGCTCGAATCCTTCTAGATTTCCACGCTGGATGTCAGTGGATTTTTTTTTTTTTTTCTTGGCTGCTGAAAGCCAACTTCTTGGCCTGACTTCAAAGCTAATGAGAGTCCCTAGAAGTCCCTTTTTTTCTTCCTACTGAAATAGTTGTGTTTTGAAGAATGGACTCTGGGCTAGGATTTATAAGTTGACACCCCTTGACATTTGGAAAGGTCCAGTAAGAAAACCATTGGCGCTCAAATAAAATTGATGTGCAAAGTTATTTCCATACAATCATTTTATCATATGAGTAAATGGCCCTCCAGGCTCTCCACACAAAAAATGAACTTGCTGCTTCAATCACAAATAAATCTGAACCCAGAGTCAGTGAGTCAGACTCTGTTCATTACCTACCTAAGGGCCATTTCCCATTCCTCCACCCTTTTTCTCTTGATCTTAGGTAAGGTTGGCAACTACCACAGCCCCAAAGTATTTCACTGTGATTTGTCTAAACCAACAATCCCATTTTCTTCACCAGTAATTAGTCTAGGGGTAAGGATGTGACCTACTTTTGGTCAGTGAAATGTACCCTGAGTAGAGGATCAAAATACAGAAGTTCATTTGCTGTGACTGTCCTTCCTTCTTAGGGCATTGGATTGAGGATGTGATGCATGGAACTGTGGCAACTACTTTATATCCATGAGGCAGCAGATAAAAGGATGAAAATTCAGCATGACAAGGATGGCAGAGCCAAAGGATAGAAAGAGCCCAGGTTATAGAAACACTGTGGAGCCACCGAACCTACCCCATAACTTCCTACTTTCAACCTTGTTCCATATTGTTATTGGTTAAGTCACTATTAGATATTCAGTTACTGGTAAACAACTCCATCCTCACTGAAATGACTACTTGCCTGTGGTGTGACTCTGGCTAAGTCATTCACTCATTACGATTCTTGATCTATAGAATAGGAATAATGTTACCTACTCTGAGCTGTCTTGAGTAACTCAGTAACTCTTTATTGAGGTAATAGATTAAAAATACCTTGTACAGGGCATCCCTGGTGCTACAGTGGTTGAGAGTCCACCTGCCGATGCAGGGGACATGGGTTCGTGCCCCGGTCTGGGAAGATCCCACATGCCGCGGAGTGGCTGAGCCCGTGAGCCATGGCCACTGAGCCTGCGCGTCCGGAGCCTGTGCTTCCGCAATGGGAGAGGCCACAACAGTGAGAGGCCCGCGTACCGAAAAAAAAAAAAAAAAAACCTTGTACAACGTCTGACATAGTAAGAGATAGTTATTGATATCTTCTCTAAATAGTGGACATGTGCCTGGTGGGTGATTCCAGATAATTCATGCCCGTGGAGTAAATGGCTCTCAAATAGCATAAGTAACAACCGCTAGTGTTAATTAAGTGCTTATTGTACGTCAGGCACGGTTCTAAGAACTTTACATGTGTTGCCTGATTTAATTCTCAAAACAACTTTCTGATGTGCATACTATCCCCATCGAGAAATGAGAAATGAAAGCACAGAGATGTGGAGTAGGAGACTTGGATTAGAGCCCCTGGAAGGGGTAAGGTCAAGATTGAGGCCCAGGCAGGCTGGTCACTCTATCAGGCTGCCTACATTTCAGATGTACCCCAGGGCTCTTGTGGCTGAAGCTTATTTTTCAGAAATGCAATTAAATTAAGTCAGGCCTGGATGTGGAAACCCAGAGCCACATTTGACCACTAATCCAGTCTCTTATTCGGCTCTAGTCTCTGCCTGGTTTCCTAAAGACAGGCCTGGGTTGAAGACAGACAGCCCAGCAGCAGAAGCCTCCTCCCAATTGTGCTTTGTTTGACTGTCCAGTGGTTTTAGTGTTTTACTGTCTTTCAAAGGGACGACTTAACTTTCATTTGTCTTAGTTCCCACCGCTCCTTTTTGTCTTAAACCTGGTCAGTCCATGCTGACTTCACCTGCCTTGCATTCTGGGGACTTTTGACTTTATAACTCCCCAACCTAGATCTTAGATTACAAAGGGAAAATGCTGCAAGTTGTGTCAATACCTTAAGAAATGGAAGATGGGGAGAGAATGCTATGATTTAATTGCCAGGTTTGGGGATGTTTCTATATGCTGATTTGTTGATGGGCACCTTCCTGCTTCAGCTGACAATATAAAGATGAAGGGTCCTTCTCAATTTGGATCATTTGGGTTATTTGCAAACCAATGGTATATTCCGCATGGAGGAACGGAAAATGATTTCTCCACAGTCGTTCTGTGTTTTTGGAAATGACTAAGTTCCCTTCGCCTCCTCCCTAACAGCACGAACAGGATTCGGAGGAAGCTGGGGGTCTGGCACCAGCCAAAACAAATGCAAAGATGCCTTTGGCTCTAGAGGACTTCCCTCTGCGGCAGAGATGACAAGTGTTTGTGTAAAGGGCCAGATAGTAAATGTTTTAGACTTTGCCGGCTACGTGGAGTCTCCGTTGCCAATTTTTCATCTTTTTAAACAATTTTTCCAACCCTTTAAAAAATGTAGAATCTATTCTTAGCTCATGGGCCATCCTCAAACGGGCTCTGGGATGAATTTGGTAGTAGTTTGCCAACCTCTGCCTGAGGAAACGAAAAGGAAATTATAAAACTCTTACCAGGCCAACTAACTCTGTCGTGTTGCAGGGACCAGTGCAAACATAAAAGCTGTCCCAGGTGTGACTGGGGCACAGCCCAAACGGAATGAGGCAATGCAAACGAACAAAATTTGGAATCAGAGCACAGGTGAACCGTCTAAGGGCAGGGCTTCCATCTTAGCCCCCAACTGGTGGCCATCCCTTCAGACATTCAAGGGGCGCTGAGCTCACGAGGTACCCTGCTGGGGGCCGTAAGGAACTTAGCGGGGGTTCTCTTGCCAAGTTCATCCTGCTTCTGAAAGCAGGAACTTCAGTTAAGTAACGAGAACAAGTGACTGGTCTGGGGAGAAGTGGGAAAATGAGTTACCAAGGAAGTCAAGGCCATTAAACTGAGAGGCTTTCACACTATCCTTTCTTGCAAAGAGGACGGTTTCTCCACAGCTGCAGCGAGCTAGGATGTACAGTGGAAGACATCCCGGCCACTGTCCTCAGATTGTACTCTTAAGGAAATAATTACACAGGCCAGGTGTGATTTACCTTTATGGGAGACCAAACAGGTGGGTCTGATAGATTGATTGAAAGGGGTATTGAGCATGCTCTGAAGGGCATCCTTAAAAGGGACTCCCTGTCCAAGCCTTGTAGCTTCCCAGGGCAGGAATTTTGTCTCTTCCACTTCAGCATATTTGGAGAGCACATAATATGATGTGAGTATTACTTCTTCAAGATGTGCCTGTATATAACCTAGACTCCAAACTGTAGCTACCATGTGGTTGAGGGGAGAACCGGGGCCCCACTTTATAAAACACGTCTGGGGGATGGGGTTTTTTTTTTTCCCACTGTCTTATTACCTGGCAAAACAATCCAGGTGGTGTGTGAATCACAGGTAGAGGCTGTAAAGTCCGAAGAGGTAGAATCAGCCTTACAAACAGTGGATCTCAGCGAAGAAGGAGATCGCACACCTGAACCCGCAGAAGACACGCTCAAGAGAGCAGAACGCAAAGCACCAAGACCCTCCCTGATGGCGCTTCTCAGACAGATGGTAAGCCCTTGCTTCCAGTTCAGGGAAACTGAAATACCTACATCAGCTTCTGAGACCAAAGAGCCCAGGTCAGGTGGTGAGACATGATTCTAGGTAGTACAGATGGAATATAAACCGAATAGGAGTTGAGAAAATTCCCTTTCGTCCTCCTGATTTAATCACAGAGAATGTCTCTCTTTATTGCTAATTTTCCTTAACCTTTAACCCCTGCTAACTGCCTTCTTAACAAAAGAAGAGCTGGCCTGGGCTCCTGAGCTGTGGCAGACAACAATACCAACCTGGAAGTTAATAGTGTTGCTTACTTTTAATTTTATTTATTTTTAAAAGTTTCCCTGTGTTTTTGGCCAATGATTCCATTTTCCCCGTTATGGTAATAATATGCAGTTTCCTTTGAAAATACGTTTATTTACATAAAGAACATAAGGCATTTTTAAAGGATTAAGTAATTAATAGTTCAAGTTATATTTTGATGTTGGAAAACTTCTGAAGGGGACGTATGAGTGACACAAATTTGGGCAAAGCTGGTTTACAGATAATTCCAGAAAGGGTATGATATGAAAGGAAATGACGATTTCCTAATAGTGAGGGTGTATAATTTCGTTGGTGAATTTGCCGTGTTTTTAATTTCTATAGAATGGAAAGAATCTGGGCAGACATCTTTGGGTGTCTGTGAAGAGTCATGTGCATAAAATATCTAAACATCCAGGAACTTAAGTAATATAATGCAATCAAACCCCAATCGGTTGGAAGACAAAAAAACAAAAACCCATGTAAAAGGTCATTGGTTTAATTCTCTTTTAATGAAAAACAAGAATTTCATTATAGTGTGCCTTTATTTTCAGGAGTATTTGGGAATTAATCCTTTGAGAAAGCAACTCTCTAATTTCACAAGCTCAATCTGTTAAGGAATTCTTTCTCGTCCACAAAACAAAACAGAACAAAACCCTTGCCAGTGGGAGATGAGGAATATTAGAAATCACTGTTAGAAACTGTTGACAGGAATCATTTTCTTTTATTGCTGAATTCTCGTGGAGTAAGAAGTACTGGGCAGCCTGCATGGCTGGAACCCCATCTATATTCCTGGCCATTTATTCTGCAATTTGGCACTGAAAATGGGCATCAAGATTTGAGATTTTTAAATCAATTTTTACATGACATCAGGAAAGAAAAGAACATTTGGCCTCTTTCTGGCAACCCATCTACATTACAAATGGGATCCCCAAATAGCTCATCACAACATTGAGGAGGGTCCAGCTTTCTCGTTTCTGGATGGAGTTGAGAGATACGGAAAAAAAAAAAAGCAAACAGAATGACTTTCTCTTCCAAATAATCAACACGAGACTTCTTCGTTTAAAAGGGAGGAAAATATAAGAGACTCCAAATAAAGCATGAAAGACCTCTAAACCACCCCATGCATCCATTCAAAACAAATCCTTAAATTCAAGTGAGGTTCCATATTTAAAGTCATCCTCTGGAGTTATCCATTAGATGCTGTTTGGGGATATTTTCGAGCAGTAGAAACTGTGTAAGTCTGAACAAATTGGAAACAAGAGTCGTTTGGAATTGATTCTCCACAGGATAGGGATGGGGTAGAAAAGGACACATTTCCCCAAGTTATCCTCCGTCACCCCACAGTGCCCGGTCTTATAATGTCCATTGTTCTTATATCCTGTTGCCCACTAAAAGGGTTATACCTGGGAGCTTGAATATTATTGCTTCCTTTTTTTTCTTTTTTTTGCGGTACGTGGGCCTCTCACTGTTGTAGCCTCTCCCGTTGCGGAGCACAGGCTCCGGACACGCAGGCTCAGCGGCCATGGCTCACGGGCCCAGTCGCTCTGCGGCATGTGGGATCCTCCCGGACCGGGGCACGAACCCACGTCCCCTGCATCAGCAGGCGGACTCTCAACCACTGCGCCACCAGGGAAGCCCCTATTGCTTCCTTTTAATGTTTAAACCCCCAAGCTTCCATGATTGTTGAGATTTCCCCTAAAATTCCAGATTTCTTCATTATTCTGGTCTTGCATTCTGTTTTGTTTTCGTTAGAACATTATATTCCCATTGCAGTTAATTCAGACACACAAAAGACAGGGGTTTTTTCAAGTTTACCACAATTCCCACCACTCCCTATTGCCCCACCCAGGCCACCTCCCTCATTGACATTTCTGGTCTATCCCATGGGTATTTGAGTTTGCAGCCCCAGATACAGAGCCACCTCACTCTTTATAAGAACTTCATTGAATCACATTGTCTGGGTTTATCATGTTCTGATTAACCGTTGCGCCATGGATGGACATTTGGTTTCCAACTTTCTGCATTTCATTTATTCACTTATTCAACAAATAATTATTAAGCTCCCACTATATTCTAGACGATACAGATACGTAAATAGATGTGGTCCCTGTCCTCATGGAGAACAAAGCCTAGTAAGGAAAACAGACTTATTTTGAAGTCTGTGCCATATTCAGTGAGCACGCACCATGTATCTTCCACATGTTAGCTGCTTTACTAACCTGCATGAATATCGTTATACATCTACTTTTTGCCCAGGTGTTAATATCCTCATAGTGTAGAATCCTGCAAGTCAGCTTCAGCA
Source organism: Hyperoodon ampullatus (assembly GCF_949752795.1). Lineage (NCBI taxonomy): Eukaryota > Metazoa > Chordata > Mammalia > Artiodactyla > Ziphiidae > Hyperoodon > Hyperoodon ampullatus. The sequence continues at coordinate 80,580,669 of NC_136927.1, read as the reverse complement.
GTTTTTTTTCAGGAAACACTTTTGGGTAATATTTCATAGCTTCCAAACTAAAGTCTTTGGATTTATGTAGGGAAAAAAACAAACAAACAAAAAACTGCTCTAAGGGTTTGAAGATAGAGGCAGCATCTGGCCCATCGCTATGGGATTTTTATTTTCTATTTTTTTTAGTATGTGCCTGAGCATTATAATTGAATAAGTGAATGTTTTAAACTGATTTTAAGTATTTTTAGCAAAATATAGTTTTTAAAAATAATTGATTTAATAGAAGAGAAAACTCAATTGCAAATACATCACCCTTGTTTTGTAATCAGGGTTTCCATTCATCTGATCATTGATTTTCTACTTTCTAGCCTTCCCTTCCCTTAAATTTCTTTCAGATAGTGTATTTTACTATCCCATGGCAAAGTACTTCTTGTTTGAGTACTTTTTTTAAATAAATGCATTTCCCAGTTCATTTCTAAAGTGATCTTTTTCTTTCCAGAAATTAATCTTTCCTAAAAATAGAAAGAAGATCATTTTTCAAATAATTATATTTCAGGGAAAAGAAAATAGAGTCATATAAGTCCTAACATTGCATTGGGCACATGTAGATATAGCACTTCACAAAAATCCTATGGGCTCCTACAGACTTTCGAAAAAATTGCAAGGAATAGCTAAGACATCTGTCACGCCCTAAATAGAAAAAGAGTCTTATGTGTATTAATTCAACGGTATGTCAAGAAATTGGCTATTTGAAGCACTAGTATATTTTTACAAAGTGCGTGGGTGGAGAACTGTATTCATGTACCCACAAACCAGGTAGGCAGATGAAACCAGAAAAGGTGGTGGATGGAAGTACAAAGATATAGATTTATACTTTGTCAATATTAATAACACCTTACACTTGAAAAGTGCTTTCTCCTGCAAACTACTGTCACATACATTGTTTCATTTAATCCTCCTCCTGTCTCTTTCTTTAGACCATTAGTTTTGTAAGAAACTCTGTTGGAATAACCTTCTCAGGCTTAGATAAGAAAGACTCTTGAACTTTAATTCTGGGCAAATCAAAGGCCCAAGTGAGACAGCTATGAAATCAGAGGGATTTTGTTAATTACATTCAATCTAATAAATCTAAGAAAACCTGCTGAAATTGACTGTCTTGTGGAAAAAGGAGAAAAGTTTGTAAGGATAAGTATAAAACAACAAACAAGAGTCTTTTAGCCAAAGTTTTTGATCTCAACTTCTTCCCTGAGTATTAAAATATGAATACTGAGTTGCTCTTTAAGGTAAGGTTTCTGAAAGTAGCATTTGTTTGGGGCAATTCCTGTCTCCATCGGCAAAGTGCATTCTTTCCTACCCTAAAAGGGGACTCTGGAGTCATTTGGCGGGTCTCAGCCATTAATAGTAATAATAATAATAGCTACTGTTTGTTTTTTGCATGCAAATGATGTGGCCAGGCCCGGGCTAAGCACATTGCATGCATTAACTCATTTATTAATATAAAAACCCTGTGAAACAAACCCTCTTACTGCCGCACTGTGCAGATGAGGGCACGAAGACTCAGTGTGTAAGCGACCTGCCCAAGGTCACGGAGCTGGTCAACAGCAGAGCCAGAATTCAGTCAGGCTCTCGTTGATTCTAAAGCTGACCCTTGTTATTGCTGCCTCCCGTGCTTCTGGCAGCTCTTTTCTCTGAGAGTAAATAGAACAACTATAGCTCCATTTTTGTGATTCTCTACCTGAAATGACAACAAAGCACAAGAAAGCAGAATTCATACATGTCTTACATAAAGCTTTGACGAAAGTTTTCTGAATATACTTGTCACTAAAATGAGATGTACCTTGGCTGTGTCATTTTGTCTGAACTGCCCAATTCCATTTCAGGTGAGCATCTTGGTAAAACACAAAGATGGGACTCATAACCTTTGTTTACCCTGGAACTTTCTAGCAGGCCCAGTTCTTTAGGTTTGTTGTAATGAGGTTGATTTAGTAAACACTCGGGCTCCTCCGCTCACACTAAATTAAAATATCCCAATTCTTTTCCTTTAAATCTCAGCTTCAGTTGGAACAGATCGCTATCAAAATACATTTGTATTCCTTTCAAAGAGATTTGAACTGACCATCAAACACTTCCACTAGAATTTTAAGTACCTAAGTGATATATATCAGAGATGCTTCCAACATTCTTCAGAGTATCAAGCTATAGGAATGCATGACACCATGCAAGAAATTTAAAAGTGATTTCATTAATATGCAAGGCTTGGATTCACAACCAGATCCCATTTCAGCACCGCAGGCTGGATGCCCTGAGATGCTTCATCTTTGATTCTCGTGAATAAAAATAAACTCTTTGTCAAGAAACTTGCTCCGTATCACACTGGGAAATCTCCACAATTACTTAATAGTCTTCAAACTGTTCTTTAAAGTACTAAATAGTCTCTGAAAGCATTTTTGTCTCTTTAAACAGCAACTCTGTTTTTTTTTGACAGCTGGGAAAAATAAGCTGCTGTGGTTATGGTCCTTTGAATAGAAAGCCCAACAGGAACTAGTTTAATTTGTCACTGAAAGAGGGCTCTGCAAAGAGGAAAGAGGAGGGGTAGAGAGAAAACAAAGGAGAGAGGGAGAGAGGGAAGGAGAAAGGGAAGAAGGGAAGGAAGGAGGGAGGAAGGAGGGAGGAATTGTTAGTAACTGCAGGTATTGAAGAGACCTCAGATGGACTTAATAAGGCCCTTAGTCTAAACTCAGCCTACAGTCACCTTTGCATAAATACAGTTTTATATGCCTCAAAGTGAACAACAGAGAAAAATCATAGAAAAACTCGAGGTATTTTTTTAAAGACTTTGAACCTATTTGCAATGATTTCCCGGGCAGCATGAGGGTCTGTTTTCGGGATGGTAGCCTAGATCCACTACTGTCAAGGGAGACTTCTGATTCAATCCAAATTCTCCCTCAAGGGCTAGCTAGGAAAGGAAGGAAGAAGAAAATCAATTTTAACCTTAAACTGGCAGGTACCTAACACTAACCAAATTGAAACAATGAAAGGGAAGTTAAAAATCTCTCTCTCTTAGCGGGTGTAACATGACTCCTAATTATCCATTCAGGTTTTGCTTTAAAAAACCATGTTGGTTGGTTGGTTTTTGCCTTTCAGCATTCCCTAAAGGCCACCTCATGAGGACAGGACCCTGTATTCTACAGGACCCTAGGGAGTGTGTTTGTGTAGGCAGGGCAGTTACAACACAGCCTGAATCCTGGAGGCCCCGTGAAATCCCAAAGTGGTAAAACTCTTGGGTGAGAGCTGGAAGAGCTAGTTGCAGGGAGAGAAATAATAACTGAGAGCACTTTCTTTTTCTAAATGTTCTCAAGAAGATTGGTCCTTGTAGGACAATGCAGAAGACCTAGAGGAAGAAAAAAACCACCTTCCACCTGAATGGGTCTAAACTATACATCGAGAACAGATCCTCATTTGCCTTTGGGTTGAGCAGCTTGGGGAAACCCATGACAATGATATCTCTAAGAAAAGTGCATGGAACTTCCAGACACCGGGAGTTCAGGCCGAAGAAAGAGTTCAGGAATGGCTTCTCCATTCCTAATCAATGAAGAAGTAGATATCAAGGTCCTAGCCTATGCCTAGCTCTGGAAAGGTTGCTTTGGGGGTAGGAAGGATATTGGAATTCTTATACTGTGTTCAATCATAGACAGTCCTAGTCAAGTCTTCTGAATCAGAGAACAGCACCAAGCAGTAAAGATAAGCATATTTGTGCCCTGATGATAGGCATGTCCCATAAATATCCCTATTTGAGATTTTCAACCTCCACCTTATCCAAGCCCTTATCATTTTTCCTAATTAGGTAGCTTCATAGTAGATGCTCAATAAGTGTTTGTTCATTGAGTGGTACCTCCTACCTTCTAGGGGCAGTGTGGGGAGGAGGTTAAGAATGTAGAAGATGGGGCTTCCCTGGTGGCGCAGTGGCTAAGAATCCACCTGCCAATGCAGGAGACACGGGTTCAAGCCCTGGTCCCGGAAGATCCCACATGCTGCGGAACAACTAAGCCTGTGTGCCACAACTACTGAGCCTGCGCTCTAGAGCCCACGAGCCACAACTACTGAAGCCCACGTGCCACAGCTACTGAAGCCCACGCGCCTAGAGCCTGTGCTCCACAACAAGAGAAGCCACTGCAATGAGAAGCCTGCACACTACAATGAAGAGTAGCCCCTGCTCGTCGCAACCAGAGAAAAGCCCGCGTGCAGCAACGAAGACCCAAAAGAAGCCAAAAATAAAAAATAAATAAGAATGTAGAAGATGGACTCATTGCCATAGTGCCAAATCATGGCTCCCAACCTGCTACTTCCATGACCCATGTTAGTTTCTCGAAGCTTCCATTTTCTTGTTGGTAAAACAAGAGCAATAAAATTGTTCCTCTATCTTAAGACTCTGGAGTGATAAATAAATGAACTAACACATGTTATTATCTCATTTAGTACAGTTCCGGGCACTTAGCACTCCACTAAAAGTTAGCCTTCATAAATAATAATTTTTATTATCTCTGCTTATATGAGTACCCTATCTCAGATTATAGAGGCGCATAATATTAACCAGTAAAAAAAAGTACTGAATGCTTTAATGTTTGTAACTGTTCTTCGTGTGGGTGTTATATAGGTTCTTGCTATCCGCAAGCAGAACAGCCAAGATAATAACAGTGGAATCCAAAGTCTTCCTCTTGTGCCACAGAGCTTAACCTCCACTTCCTACAATCCGTCCCTCTAGCCAGGAGGAGGAGACCATAAGCATTGAAAAAATATGTGGGGTTAGACCTGAGTCCAAATTGTTAATAAGAACTGAACAATTCATTGCCAGATTTCTTAGGTTTTTTATCAAGCATCAAGCATAGAACATTACTAAATCCACAGCTAAAACCACAGACTCCAGTATTGGTCCGTATTTGTCTATGGCCAGTTAGCTTAAAGCAGTGATGCCTCAGAATCACCTGGAGGGCTTATTAAAACACAGATTGCTGGGTCCCAACCCCGAGAGTTATTGACTCAGTAGATCTGGTGTAGTTCTCAGGGTTTATATTTCTATCAAATTCCCAGGTGATGCTGAAGCTGCTGGTCCCGGTATCACACTTTTAGAACCTTTAGCTTAGATTGTTGATTTAAGGACCCAAATCTGTGACGTCAGCCCCATTCAGCCCTGTCCCTGATGCCGCTGGCCACAGGGGGCGCTAAAGATTGGAAAATAGAATGTTCGACATAGCCCATCTCACTGCCAGGGGCAAAAAATACTACAACAAAACACCCACCACTTAAATGTTACCAATAGATAGCTACTTAATGGTTTAATTGTTTATTTACTTTTTCATTCATTCTATATGTTCAACCACCTTCTGGTTCCAACATCAGTATTTTCATCATCATTTATTTATCCCAGAATTACCTAATCCCAGGGTTTAAGACTTTTATTGTTGTTATTTTTGGAGACCAACACTTGAATTTAATCAGACTCTGGTTATAGACCACATGGAAATCATGTGACTCATGAGGAATGCGTTTCTAGTTGGTCTTCCATTTGTCCTGACCTTGAATCTCAACAACGAACGACTGAAGTTATCCATTTCACAACCTCCCTTGCATTCTCCATGTTGCTGTGCTTGTGGTAGCTGAAAGGCCATTGTCTGTTTGTTATTTTAGTCAGTGAAAGGGGATGGAGGGATCACCCACTCAGAAGAAATAAATGGGAAAGACTCCAGCTACCAAGTAAGTGATCTGTAAACTCGGTTCAATGGTGGGTTTAACTGGCATGTTCTTGGTTCTTTCCAGCCTCATTTCTGATGCAATTCTCAACCACAGCCAACTCATTTGATGTCTCTAGGTTGGGTGCCTACTGTATACCAGGCACCGTTTTGGGCTTTGCAGATGCAAGCACGAACAAGCTAGAGTTCCTCAGCTATTTCTTACTGCAAAGCGCCTTCACGTGCTCTTCCCTCTCTCCACATGGACAATTCTTTCCCATTCTTCACATCTTGGCCTAAATGTCACCTCCTCAAAAAGCTGTTCCCTTTCCACCCATCATCCCTGCATCTTGTACTTTTACTTCATGGCACTTATCACACATTGAAATAAGTCATTTGTTCATTAGTTATCTCTCTCCCCTACCCCCTCCCGCCCCTGTCTGGAGTATTTGTAGAGCAAGGAAGGGGCCTCTTCTATTTTTTTTATCACACTGCATGGTGCCTGGTACATAGTAGGAGCTTCTTCTGGAATAGATGTGTGAAAGACATGGGATCAGGTGGTTCGTTTCTATCATTTTCTCTATCCTAAAGAGACAGCTATGACATTTTTATAACTATATGTATTCTTTTTTTCCCAGTGGGATCATCTCATGCTCAACACCCTATTTTATAACCTGCATTCTTTTTTAACTTAGAAATATACCTCCACAAAAATGTCATCAAATATTCTTGTTCTAACTTTGGCAATACAGAGATGTGGTTAAGAGCATGGGTTGCAGACTCAAACTGCCTGGGTTCGAACCCTGGCTCAGCTATTTTTTAGCTGTGTGACCAAAGGCAAATTACCAATCTCTCCATGCCTCAGTTTCTCATCTGTATAATGGAGCTAGGAAAAGTGCTGCCTTATAGGGCTGTCATATTTAGATGAATCCATACATGTAAAGCACTTAGAACATTCCTGGTATAGAGGACTCAATAAATGTTAGTTGCTGTGTTTATCAGCATGAGCTGCCATGACAAAATACCATAGAGAGGAGAGAGAATGAGTATTTTGGTGTCTCTTCTTACAAAGACACTAATCCTATTGGGTCAAGGCCCCATCGTTATGACCTCAATTAACCTTAATTACTTCCTTACTCCAAATACTTTCATATTGGCTTTATATGGCTTCACCATATAAAGCCATAGCTGTTGCTGTTGTTTTATTACTATTACTATTGTGCTTCTGATGAGAAATTATCACCCTGTAATGTTCATATCACACATACACACACAAATTCCAGCAATTACTAAATAATTTATGATATTTCTACTTCCATAATAATTAGTTTATCCTGTATATTTCAACATGGAATAATATATTGCTTTTTAGTGCATTCAAATTATTTTCATTTTTCTTTTTTAACTTATTACTATATCTGCCCCCCAAACCCATACTCTAGACCACTTTGGAACCAAAAATCCCAAAGGTTACTACCTTGGAAACATGATAAACTTATGTTATTCACCATGAAACACTGAAATATGTTTGTACATTTTGTCTGGAATCTGACAGTGAAACAGTTATGCCAGTCATTTTGGTGATTCTAAAATCTGAAAACAGTGGAAATTTGAATGAGCTGGAAATGTCATTCTATTTACACTCATCTAGAAATGTTTTGAGAATTCTATTTTCCAGGGCTTTGGATCCAGACGTGAGAAGATTGGTGTGTACTATTGGGAGATGACAAATGCTTAGTTTAACTTCGGGGGGTGGGAATAGACATTCTCTGCTCCTGTTAGATTTGCCCTCTGAGTTATAAAAGCCTTAGCTGATGTTTCCATGAAAAAGAGCCCAAGAAGTTCCCAGCCTGGGTTGGCTTCCAGTGTCTGAATCAAATGGGATGTTCCAGTAACCTTGTCCTCCAGCTTCCTGCCAGCATCCCTGGGTTCTAGGAGAGGAGACACTCAGATTATTCAGATGGGAATAATTTTTGTTATAAATTTTGAGACAGCGTCAAGCCCCAAGCAAAGGTTCTAAATCTTCTGCATTTCATGACAAAGCAGTCATGCACAGTCCAGATTCTTAGCTCACTCTGAAGGTAAGGAACCAGCCATGTATTGTTTCCAGAAGTTCGTTTCTAAGCCATTCTAAAAAAAATTTAGGCCTAATAGGGATGGAGTAACCATGTGGTAAGTGGATATGACCCATTGAAAGCTCCCCTTTTGAAAAAAAATCAGTGTCCCATGAGAGCTGTTGGTTTGTAGGGACTTCCCACTTCACACCCGAGCGATGTGCTAAGGGAAGTATTTTGGGAACACTTGGAAGGCGAGTTGCTGGCCATTCATTCAGCCCTTTTTTTTTTTTTTTTTTTTTTGTGGTACGCGGGACTCTCACTGTTATGGCCTCTCCCGTTGCGGAGCACAGGCTCCGGACGCGCAGGCTCAGCAGCCATGGCTCATGGGCCCAGCCGCTCCATGGCATGTGGGATCTTCCCGACTGGGGCACGAACCTGTGTCCCCTGCATTGGCAGGCGGACTCTCAACCACTGTGCCACCAGGGAAGCCCCAGCCCATTTTGATGGCGATTTACCATGTGTCAGGTGAGGTGCTGGGGATAAAGCAATGGAAGAGACACAGAGGAGTTTCATGCTCTGGAGGGAATCAGAACATTTCCAAGTGAGCAAAGAAATCCCCGTGATGACTGAAAACATAAAGAAAATTCAGGGGCTTCCCTGGTGGCGCAGGGGTTAGGAATCTGCCTGCCAACTCAAGGGACACAGGTTCCAGCCCTGGTCCAGGAAGACCCCACATGCTGCGGTGCAACGAAGCCCCTGCGCTGTAACTACTGAGCCGGTGCTCTAGAGCTCGCAAGCCACAACTACTGAGCCCGCGTGCCACAACTACTGAAGCCCGTGCTCTGCAACAAGAAGCCACCGCAATGAGAAGCCCACACACCACAAGGAAGAGTAGCCCCCCCCGCCACAACTGGAGAAAGCCTGCGCACAGCAACGAAGACCCAACGCAGCCGAATAAATAAATAAATATATTTTTTAAAATACAATAGGGAAAGGTAGTTAAAAAAGAAAAAAGAAAATTCAGCAGTGTTCCACAAGAAGGGGGTCAGGCATCTTTAGACCCTCTAATCGGGGACTGTCTCCAAGGAGGTGATGACATCTGAGCTGAGACCTTCTGGGAAAGAAGCAGTCATCTGAAGCCCTGGAGACAGACCAAGCAGAAGCACAGCCAGTAGGAAGCTCTGAATTGAGAATAAGTTTGTTCAAGAAAAAAAAGCACCGTGTGGCTGGAGCAGAATGAGCAGGGGGACGGGGGGTGAGGTAGGATAGAAGATGAGGCTGGAGAGACACGGGGACTCGATTCAGCAGGCGTCTGTATTTCTTGAGCGCGTTGTCTATACCCGCAGCTTGGATGCTCAGCCACTCAGAGTCGCTGCTGGTAGTGTTAAGCCAGGACCACCGACTCATCCCAGTTGGCCCGGGACGTTCCTGGTTTTAAGAATACAGGTTCCATATCCTAGAACCCCCTCACTCCCAGACAGACCAAGACGGTTGGTCCCTTTATGCTTGGCATCCAGACACTGTGTGCAGTGGGCTTTCCATTACTAGCTAATTTAATCCTCACAACACCATGAAGTATGATTTGTTTGTTTGTTACTCCCACACAGAAGAGGAAGCTGAGAGATCACACCATTTATTCCAGGTCATACAGCAAGGATGTGATGAAACCAGAACCACACCATGTTTTTGTTTTTTTTTTTAATTTTAAATTTTATTATTATTTATTTATTTTTGGCTGTGTTGGGTCTTCGTTGCTGCACGCGGGCTTCCTCTAGTTGAGGCGAGCGGGGGCTACTCACCACGGTGGTTTCTCTTGTTGTGGAGCACGGGCTCTAGGCGCACGGGCTTCAGTAGTTGTGACACATGGGCTTCAGTAGTTGTGGCTCGCGGGCTCTAGAGCGCAGGCTCAGTAGTTGTGGCTCACGGGCTTAGTTGTTCCGCGGCATGTGGGATCTTCCCGGACCAGGGCTTGAACCTGTGTCCCCTGCATTGGCAGGCGAATTCTCAACCACTGCACCACCAGGGAAGTCCCCACACCATGTTCTTTTGACTCCAGACACTAAGCTTCTAGCTACTCACTGTATCTTAAAATCTTCTATGCAACAGAAACAGTTAACACAGTGTTTGAGCAGGGTCACTGGTTTCTAGCCTTTGTGCAGGGCAGCACAGTAGGAGTTTCTGTCTCTTTCTAAGGCGAGTATCTGCTCTGGGCCCTCGACATCTGTATCTTAGCATTTGCTACAACTTTGGCAACTGGGATCCAACAGAAATATTCAGGACATGTGCTTGTAAAACATCTTCTTGGGCTGAACTGGACGTCTGAGGCTTTGTTCTCCAAGGAGTTCTGCCCTGCAGGAGAGCGCTGCAGCCTGGGGAGGCCTTCAGGACAGGGGAATTTTCTCTGTCTTCTTGCTCATTTCTAAGGGGTGTGTTTGATTCACTGATGTGAAATGACAGTTCTATGCCCTCTGAATCAAAGCTGTCACTTTGTCATAGAACTTTGTGACTTGGGGACAACACATAAATTTTATGAATCCTAAGTTGTAAATATGTATCTAGTGGGCCAGATGTAGCCCACAGGGATAATTGTGTTGTGGTTGTTTGCTGTGAACAGGGCTTTAAAACTTTCGATTTCAATATTTTTAAATGGACATATTTTGCATTTAAAATAATTCGATTTCAAGTTTCCATTTGAAAACATAGAAGATATGACAGCGCTGGGGCTATAATCCCACATCGTATCTTTTGGTGGGTCTGAGCAGTTGTTGCCCCTTTAGACAAGGCATGTGGCATTCAATTCACCACAGTCCCCCTAATGCAAATTGTCTCCCCAACGTCAAAGCCAGCATAGCTTGAACTGTTTTTCGTACACTAGAGAAATATTTCTTTGGCCTTGTGCTGCTTTCACAACTGGGGAAGTAAGTTCACCATATGATTATTCTTACCCCTAGCCTCTTTCATGTTTTCGTTTTATCTGTCTGGCCCCCAGAGTCATTTCAGTTCGAGTAAATTATGGGAAAAAGTCTTTTACTTCCTAACAGATTTTTGGTTGTCTGTAATTTACCTAGAATTTTGGATTTTACAGCCTTATTCTTCCAAATTGTAGGAACCAAGTAGGAATGCAAACATTTCACTTTACCATGAAAAGATGCATGTTCAAAACTAAAACAATTATCTTCTTTTACCACTGTTTTATGAAATGACAGTTTCACGCCGGAAATTAAGATAGACATAATCATGAAGAAAAGACCAGGCATCCCCAAGAAGAGTCACGTGTGGTTGCAAGTGGGAGAAATCCTCTCAAAGCTGGCTCATACAAAAAGGGGCTTCAGGAACAGCCAGATCCAGGCGCATGTGCAATGCCATCCATATGTGGGCTCTTTTTCTCTTTCTCTCTCTTCATCTCTCAGCTCTGCTTTCCTCTGTGCCTCATGGTTCATTTTTCAAGAAAAAAGAAATTCCACTTCCAGGATTTTTTTTGGAAATGGTGGTGGTTCTGGAAGCTCCAGGCTTTCATCTTCCCAGCTTCAAGTTCACGGAAAGGGAACTGACCTCTCTCTCGGTTGCTTTAGCAAAGCCCTGAGATTAGCTCAGGTTTAGCTGCCTTTGGCCAGCTGGAACCAATCCCAGCAGCCCAATCACATGCAGTGCTCTGACTGGCCAGGCCTGAGTTGTGTGCCCTTTGTCCAGGGTTGAAATGAGTGTGTCGAAACCACAGGGAATAAACCAGAGAGAAGGGTGGTTCTCCAGGGAAAACCCAGGTTCTAGTTCCCGAAGAAGGAGTAAAGAATGCTTGCTGGGGAAGTTTTCATTAATCAATGAATGATCAGATTGGTAAATAAATGTCCCCATTGTGACCTCATACCATAAAAAGTATTTACACATTTCTCTTATTTTTTTCCATCTCACCCAGGAATCCTGAACACGTAGACACCATCCAACCGTTGAACATCTCTCTTTTAACATGTTTACTCACCTGCTACTGAGCGTTGTCTTGCAGCCACTAAAAATGCATTTTGTTTGAACTTGCTCCAGGCCTCAGAGTCCACTGAGAAGGCGGTGGTGCCGCCGGAGTCAGAACCGGCAGCCGCTGGCCAGAAGGGCAAAGAGGGCTCCTCCAAGGACAAGAAGGCGTCTGCCGAGACCGAGAAGCAGAAGGGCAGCAAGCAGGAAGCCAAAGAGCCGGCCCCGTGCGTGGAGCCGGCCCCGGTGGAGGGGAACTCGCTGCGGGACGGGGACAAGTCCCAGAAGAGGCTCGAGAAGCGGCGACAGTCCCTCGGGGGCTTCTTCAAGGGCCTGGTGGGTGGACGGTTCGCCTCTTCTTTCTGGGCTTTTGGGCCGGGGCTGTGGGTCCCGCCTCCAAAGGGGACCAGCTGGCCAGGGGGTGGCTGGGCCTTGGCCAAACACCGAGGACCTGCTGTGTGCCAGGCGCAGAGAGCAAGGTGGGCGCAGGCATCGCTTTTCCGCGGCCACAGGCAGGTGTGACGCTGATGGTGGGGGGGCGGAGCTGGGAGGCAGGGGCGGGCACGGGAAGGGAGCCTGAGGGTGAGGACGTGGCCTGGCCTTGGGTTTGGAAGAGGGGGGCGGGGGCTTCTCAGAGGTTCCATGTGAGCAGGGGCCTCAAGTTAACCGGTAGAGGGATGAGGCAAGGGGAAGTCTGAAGGCAGGTGAGGTCCAGGCCATGGGAACAAAGGTGTGGGGGGGAGACGGCACGGATCTGAGGCTCCGTCTGGCTGGAGGAGGAGAGGGAATACAAGGATGGGAGTGGGTTGGCAGGAACAGGTGATGAGAAGCAGGGATGCTCGTCTGTGGCCAAAGACAGCCTTGTGGAGCTTCCACCAGGGAAGCTGCTCTGAGCCTGGCCCTGGGTGGTGGGTATACAGACCAGGCTAAAACTTATTAGCTCCTTCCCTCTGGGGAAGTCCAATGAGGGGTGAGTGGAGGCCAGACATTAAATAATGAAGTAAGCTTGGGGTTCTTTATTTGTGTCTATTTGGTTCTTCTCTGTCTCCTCCCCCAGACTGTTAGCTTAGGGAAGGCAGTGACCAGACCTGTCACAGGCAGACGTGCTGTCCCCTCCATCCTGCCACCCACCCCCGCCAGCGTGTGGCTAGAACACAGTCGACACCCCAGCAGTGTCTGCTGATGAACGAATAGATGGAGTGAAATACGATACTAGTACAGGTTTCATTATATCTGGGATAACGTAAATCCTGGCAAACAGGGAGAGTCTGAAGAATCATCACTCAAATAATAAGAAAGATGATCAAGCGTAAACTAGGAGAGACAAGTGAAATCATACCCAGGGCCCGTGGGAATGTGAGATGAGCCAGGAGGGCCAGGCAAGGAAGTACTGCTGGCCTCAGCTATGGGGCCAGTGAACTGGGGTTCACCTTCATGTTGCAGTGAAGGTGGGGTAGTTCCGTGAAGCAAACTGCCCTAATCATTCCTAACTCTCCCATTTCATGCATATCTGTAGACACTGGTGCCCTCTAATATTACAGGTAGAGGTTAGGTGAGGGCTGTGGTTCCTCTGGCCCCAGTTTGGTCTTTAGAAGGATCTCTGGGGAGTTTATTAGAAATACAGAATCTCAGGCCCCAAGTTTAAAATTTTATGATCAATGTCATCTATTTCTGTCTCGTCTTTGTGTCCTTGAGTATGTGTGTAGAACCTCAGTTGGAGGCTCACTTTCTAATGGGACACATGGAATTATAAAGTAGATAAATTAAAAATCAAAAATGTGAGTGTGGGAAGTCACGGAGGGGAAATAAACATGGTAATGTGATAGGGTTACGCTGGGGATGAGGACAGCAGTACGTGTGCAACTTGGAATCTGTGGATCCAGAAAGTGTTTCTGAGGAGGTAATATTTGAGATGAGACAGGATGGATTATCGGTGCCAGACAGGAAGAGAACAAGGCTCTTTGTTCCAGCAGGAGGGAACAGCATGTGCAAGGGCCCTGGGGTGGGAATGAGCTTTGTATGTTTGAGGCCCCCGTTGCTGGGAGGTGGTGAGCTAGGTGAATAATAAAAGTCGCTAAGGTTGGAGCAGTGGGCAGCTCATGCTGGCTGTACAGGCTGTGCAAAGAATGTTGACATAATCCTACTTAAATTGGGAAGCTATTAAAGGGTGTTAAGCAAGGAAGCGTTGGACCTTTGTTTATAGCCTTTAAAGACTATTTTGCTGCTATAGTGCAGAAATGGCTATAGAGTGGCAAAAGCAGAAATAGATGCCCAGGGTAACACTTCTAGGGTTACCTGGGAGAGCCAGTGGCGGTTTGGCACTGTGATGCCTGCAGAGATGCCAAGACGTGGGCAGGTTCTAGATAATAATTACAGTTCAAGTCACCGAGCCCTTCCCCTGAGGCTGTGCTTCACTTATATTCATCATCTCTTTAATTACGGCAACGTCCCTTTGAGGTAGAAATGCTTCTTCTTCAAGTCCTCCATCTTCCCATTGTCAGGAGACTCCCAGCAGTGGTGGAGAAGGAGGGAGGGGTTTCCTGCCACTTTGCAAGGATGCGATCAAGCCCTGAGGACTGCCAGGCTGGACACATTTCCCTGGGGTTGTCTGACCCCTTTCCTGAGAGGGCAGTGCCGGCAGCGGGACTGGCACCAGCCAGGGACCCATCGAGGCCCTGTCACCTACAGGAAACCTCACCCCCGCCCAACCCAGCCTCAGCCCTCAGGTCAGCTTCTCAGAGTCTGCACCGCCAACCACTCCCTGCGTGACCTTTGCCCTCCTAGTGACATCCCCTCCATTCTGCCCCTTTTTCCCTCCTCCTCCATATGCTGCTTGGATTCTAACAGAAAGCAGCCTACTTGGTATTACATGAAAACTTTGCAAAGATAACGTTCTGTAAGGAAAGTAAACAGGCAGTGTGGTTAGAAAGTGATTAGAGAGGGTGACGGAAGTGAGCTCTAACTGTGGCAGGTTTTCTACACCCCAGGTTCTAAGTACATTACAAGTCAGGACTCACTTTATCTTGGAACAACCCCTCCGAGATAAATGTTATCACCTCCATTCTAAAGATGAGGCAACTGAAGCTCAAAGAGTTCAGCCATTTGTCCAAGATTTCACAATGCTAGAAAGTAATACAACTGGGCACTGAACTCGGGCATCTCGTTGGAAACCGTTCTCTTACCCACTGCCCACGAATAAGGTGTATTTATGTGGCACAGAGTCGGTGCTAAATAAATGGCAGTTGTTGCTGTTGATGTTACAGCTCTTCTTCACTAGGATGCAACTTCTTGTATATTTCTCTCCAGGGACCAAAGCGGATGTTGGACGCTCAAGTGCAAACAGACCCCGTATCCATCGGACCAGTTGGCAAATCCAAGTAAACAAATCACCACGGTTCCCACCAAGTTCTGCCACCAAGAGGTCTTCTCCCTACTCCATGTCCTCCCCAACCCCGCTCCATGTATATATTTTTTCTTCGGATGGCCATCAAATGAAATTCTGCCTACACATGAAGCCTGAGCTGTTGTATATTGAGGTGTATTATTTCTGTCTCTGGTCCAGCCTTTCCTGGTAAATAACTGTCAAGATGGTTTAGCAGGTTAACGTGCCAGGTCAGAAGAGTCGATGGTTGCCAAGCAGGTAGGGGGAGGGGGCCGAGGACTGCGTTCTGGTGAAGTTATGAAAAATGGCCGGTGACGAGTAAGTTGCAGAAGGAAAACGCCTGCCTGAAGGGATTAAGCTTTGTAGTAAATACACGCTCATCCTCTCAGCTTGAAGAGGAGAGACAAGAATCCGTTTGTTTAAGTTCACATCTCAAGGAGGGAAAACGTGGGCTCTGTGTTGGGAGGTTGCCAATTTCCTGGAACGGAATGTGTGGGGAATGACAAAGGAATGAATAAGAGTTGTTCCTCAAATAGGGTCCTTGAACGTTATTGACGAGGGGGAAAAGATTGACTGGAGAGGGCTTGACATAATTTGGGAAAACAAGTGCTTTTTGAGGCTCAGTGACAAAGGCGGGGATTACAACTTCAAAAAAAAACAAAAAAACAAACCAAACCGAATAAGTGAAGTTGCGAGTTTATTTTGCAACACTAGGGGGCGCCAAGGTCTCCATTTTCGTCCCGCATCCTGCATCCCTAACAAAGATTTCGGTCTCTGCAATCTTACATTATTAATGTTTCTCAGATGGCTGAGGGGCTTGCTTCATCTGTTCTGTCTGACACTTATCTCAAGTCTGTCTGTAATTTCCTAATGTTCTCAGGATGTGCTCTGATAAAACCCTCCCTATAACCCCAGTTAATAATAAAAATTTACAGAAGATTATTCACATACCTGAGTTTTTTTTAATACTTGTACAGAGGAGTACATAGGACGATGAGTGTATTAAAATGTAATCCAAAGTAGCCATATGATTGACTGATACCATGTATACTGTATCTTTTTCTGATTTAATAAAAAGTACATTTACATCTGAAGGATCTTTTAATTTTTAACTTTGACAGCAGGTCTCTCGTGCTCTATGTCTGAGATGCCTTTATCTTCCACAGTAGAAAATCAGTGCTCTTTTTCCATCTTACCTCTTCTCCCAGATCCTTCTCAATTTCCTTGTATGTGGGCACGTGCACATACAAATGTGTGCACATGTATATTTGTATATACGCACACATGCACATATATACAAACACTTTCTTAGGCCATACCGCCTAGAGCAGAGCCTGAGACAGGGATTCAGATGCACGTGTTAGGCTGAAGGAGGGCTCCCAGGGGAAAGGGAAGAAGAGAAGGACAGGACAGGGATTGGTCTCAGCTGGAGTTGAGTTTCATCCTGATCTGCCAGGGGGCCCTGGAGCATGAATTGCACCATAAAGTTGGTTATACCTACAAGACAGGGGTCCGGCCTTTGTCCCCTTGTTGATGAGCCATGGGCCACCCTGGGAGGTGTCAGGACAGGCAAGCTGCTCCCATTGAGCTGAGAAGCTGGATCCCTTACCGGCTAGAGGATGAGGGTCATCCCAAGTGTCCACTACAGGTACACATGTATACATCCAAGCGTGTATTTATACCCACATATGCACACATTCATACTTAAAAACATAGCTACTTCTATACAGGAATAGATAAGTGTGTGCACACATTCATAATCATACACAAACAGACACGTGTAACCGACAGAACCACAGGCATACAATGACTCATGCAAATCCATTGCGTGTACAATCCATCACACAGTGATTAGAAGTAACATTGAACATCCTCTCCTGACAAGTCTATACCTTAGGCAAATAAAACAATGGCTTAGGCAAAAAGGCCTCTGGAAAATGTGTTCGGGACAAAAATGTTTCTAAAAGAACAAATTGGGAGATCCTTGGCTGCTGGAACCCGCTGGCTCCCAGCTTGGGCTGCCTGAATGCTCAGTTTCCAATAAAGACCAGAGGCCTTTTCCTTGCAGAGCGGTTGGTTTCTTCATCTCTCCTGCCCGAACCTGGAGAGTCCTCAGTGTCTGTGACTCACCCAGCTGAGAATGACCTCATGCTGCTTCATGTCTGCATGCTTAACTTTGCCCAAATCAAGAAAAAACAAAACAAAACAAAAAAACATTGGGGAAGCCCTTGGTGGGGGGTGACTTTCCCTCCACCTCCACCATCGCCATTACAGTACATGGCATGATTCAAGACAAACAGGCAGCTGGTTACTGCTTTGTCTCTAAACACCAGGGGGGTTGCCTGGTGTGACCTTTGGGCTCCGGACCATACCAGTCTACTGAGAAAGGTTACAGTATTATTTGCAAGCTTCACCTCACTGGACACAGGGGCTTTTTGCTCTGAAGAGAAATGTCCCCAGGCAGGGCTGAGTCACTAATGCAGAAGGAGCCTTCCCACCCTCTCCCGCCCCAGAAAAACAGTTTTTAATTTTTAAAAAGAAGTTCTCTGCTGCGAATCTTGCTGGAAAGCATGCCAACAGTTTGTGTAACTGGTTTCCCATCCTCCTGGCCAAAAAAGAGAACAATCTTGTAATGAAATTGGTTTTTTTTTTTTTTAAGAAAATTTAAGCCAGATAGGACTCAAATAAATGGCTTACTGGGGGGATTCTAAAGCCAGTTGTAGCCTGAGAAGCAAGTTCAAACTGCATTTTTGAGTTTTGTGGGGTTTGTTTGGTTTTGAGTGGCGAGCCAATTCCTGATGCGTTTACAATAAATACTAATTTCCATGCTCCTGCTGACCTAGTGTGAAAAGAGCGCACAGTTCCCAAGTGAGCTCAGGAAAGCTCCCAGGACACGGATTCACAGAAGGACTGAAGTTCTTCAAACTACAGAACCCAGGAATGCCATTTGGATAGCAAAACGGCACACAGTAAAATGTTAAGAACACCCTGAAACTGAAAGAGAAATTAAGACCTGGAGGAGGGGGCAAAGGTACCTTTTTGAAGTTGACATACTCATTAACTTATTGACTTCTTTATTTTTAGGTGCACATGGAAGAGTGTCTTCTCCAATGTCATGAAGAAGTGCCCTTTCCAGGAACTGGGCCTTTGAGCTGAAATGGCTGCAATCGGGGAAAACAAAAATCAAAAAACTCTGCTTTCCAGCTCCAGCCAACGGTGACTTCTGGACTGATATCCATAAAAGAATTCATTCAAAGGCACAGTTGTTCTCAGCAGCCCCTGAGGTCTCTCATGAATTCACCCTCTTGGCGAAAGGGACACATACCACCCAAGGAAGTGCCAAACTGGTTTTATTGTACCCCCCTGCCCTTTAAACAAATTATCGGGGATTTAAATACACACAGACACACACACACACACACACACGCACGCAGACTCTCTAGCTGGACTGTTGTTGTTTGTTTGCAAACAGATGTACTGGGGTCCCCTTTAATTAGATTCCAAGAGGCTAGAATCTGTGTCCTGCTGGCTCTTTCTCAAAGTGCCTGGAAGGGAGCAAACCTGACAAGTATCATTTCTTTTGTCAAATAATCCCAAGTTGATCTTAAGCCTTACAAAATAAAATCAGATCGCCACCCTACCTTAAAGACAAGGAAAGGAAAATGATTTCCATTATTAACTCACCCAAGTTGCAAATGCAGGGAATGCGCTTTGCAGAAAGGTAAGATGATTCTTATCAGCTTTTAACTATCCTCCCAATGTCCCTTTTTCGGCCTTTTAAAAAAGCATTTTGCTCGGTGAGTAGGATTAGGTTCCTCTGTGGTCTAGATCTTGTTCACTCTATCAGTGGAAATAAAGGGAGTCCAGCCCCCCTGGAAATTACGGGCTCCATTAGGAAGAAAAGAAATTACTTACAGAGCAGCAAATTCTGTAAATTTGTAATTCAGATCTTAGCCCTGGCCTGAATGCCAGTCAGGATCCAGCCCTTTGCATAAATTGGTTTTCTGGGGAGCTTAACTCTTTCGCTTCTGTTTCCCTTCCCCAGAAACCTATTCACTGGAGCCTCTCTATCCCCTGGCCCTTTAACTAGCCATAGCCCGTGCCTGGGTAGCAACCCGTGCAATTTCACAGAAGTAAGGGTAATAATAATAAGGCCTTACATTAACACACTTCACAGTTTATAGACTGCTTTTTGAATACATTATCTAATTTAAAGCTGTATGCCCCTAACTGAACTTAATTGCCTCCTTTGTTATATTTTATTATGAGGGGGACTGGTGTGCACCTGTATGGCTTTTTTTTCCCCCAAAGGCGCACTTCTTAACAAAATGGCCTCCAGCTGGGTTTCTGGCAATGATTGCTCATTGCTCACATGATTTATTCTCGTTGAAGGACATTTCCCTTTAAATCTGGCCACAGGGTGGAGTTCCAAGACCTGGGGTCCCACAGTCTCTAGCCTGGTGCTTTTCCCTGACTGCCGGACCGGGAGGCTGGGCTGAAGCAACTCTTTAAAAATATGTTACTCTTAAGTAACTTCTAGAAAGTGGTCAAGTTGAATGAAGAGAACTAGAATAAGAGGGCCACACCGGGTAAGTCAATTGCCTTCTGTGATTCTCAGTCCCCCAAACAAAGATAAAGTTGGCTGTTGGTTGGTTTTTCCATTCTTATCAGCTCAGTCTTGGAAGAAGCTTGAGGAAGGGTAGTGTGATTGCAAACCGTTTAAGTTGGTGTCATTGCCAAGCATGTAAGTCACCCTCACCAGCCCCCCACGCTCCACAAAGCAGCCTTACCTCTCCCATCTCCACACCCAACTAGAGGAGAGGGCAAGTGACTTACCTCGTCAGTTTCCTCCCTAAACAGGAGGATAATAAAAGTGCCAACTTCATGGAGTTGCTGTGAGCATGGAGCAAGATGGAGCAAGGCAAACGCTTCGTGCAGTGGCTGGTGCATAAAAAACAGTACAGGAGAGCTGTTAGAGCATAGGGAATTTTAGCACCAAGTAACTGAAAACTCCTACTCAAATTGGCTAATTAATAATAAAAACAGTAGGGATATTTATCATTTCATGTAACAGGTGTTTTGTCACAGCCTGCCTCTGATTCTCTGGGACTCTGCTCTGCCATGTCCCATGAGCTGACTTCATCCTAAAACCAGTGCCAGATGATGGCTGCAGTGCCAGACAAGGGAATTACAGGATTACCATAATCAGTTTTGATTTATCTTTTTGGTGAAATCGATATTGAGAAGGCAAATAGGATAATGCAGTAAACAGTAAAGCAAGCATTAATATCAGTATTTTTTTACATCTTTATTGGCATATAATTGCTTTACAATGGTGTGTTAGTTTCTGCTTTATAACAAAGTGAATCAGCTATACATATCAGTATTTTTAAAGGTAGCCGTTCCCCAAACCAACCAGGCCCCTCCAATTCAAATTGATGGGACTTGAGCAATTATGATGCCTGCCCTGCAAACCAGGGCCATTAGACCGTGGGCTCGTCAACACCGGGGACCTTCTTGTCTCATTCACTGCTCTATCGTCGGTGTCTAGCACAATGCCTGGGCGTAGTAGATACTCAATAAATGGCAACCGAATGGGTAAATTGATAGATAAATATTCTATGGCCACGTCCATTGGGAAGAGGGTTGCCTTATGCTCTAGTATGAGTTTATTTTAGCTCGAAGTGTTTGATCACTCTCATCAGACATCTTCCCTCCTCAGGTGCCCAGCTGAGTGGGCCTTACAGTGTGGTCCCATAACAATCAGTATTAGCATCACCTGAGAACCAATTAGAAATGCAAATTCTCAAGCCGCCCCCCCCAACTCTAGACCCACTGGATCAAAAACTTCAGGGGTGGAGCCTAGCAATGTGTGGTTTCACAAGCCCTCCAGGTGGTTCTAATGCAGAAAAAATTGAAAACCGCTGGTCTAGGTTGAGCTCTTACTTCACTGAGCATCAACTAAAAAAGACCAGTTCAGGAGATGCAAAGATGATGACAGCTAACACTGGACTTTACTATATGCCATGTATTGTGCTTCACATGAATTCCCTTGTTTACTGCCCATTTTACAGATGAGAAAACCAAGGCTCAGAGAGGAGAAGCAACTTTGCCCAAGGACACACAGGTCAGAACCAAGGTTGAAACCCAACCTAAGCTCTTAAAGGCATGTTTTCACATCTGTGGGAAAGACAGGCAGACAAAAAGACAATCATAATATAATGTAAGATAAGTAAATGCAGGGCATTGTGGAACTCAGAGGAAGGCGCTGCTACAAGACTACAGGGGATGGCCATTGGAGGAGGCGACAGTTGAGCTAACTCTCAAAGAATGGCCAAAGGGGTTTGCAGCAGAACAGAAGTTCAAAAGCCCAGAGTCTACAGAGAGAATGGCAAGTAGCTCAGCATGGCTGGAGTGAGGCTGTGGGGGGAGGAGAGATAAGATGGTGAAGGCTGGGGAGAAGGCCAGACCAGGTCAACAGGGACACAAAGTAAGGAGCCCATGGTAAGAAGTTTAAACTTTCTCCTGAGGGCAGTAGGGAGCCATGGAAGACATCTGAGCTGGAGGGTTACATAATCAGATTTGTATTTTGTTGCAAGCATATCTAATAATGCAAACTCAATTCAACTAATATTCATTGGATTCCTTGAGTGACCTGAACTACTAGATACCATAAAGTATAATCATTTTGTTTTTAAGACTCTTTAACGAGTGTAAGAAATACTCAGATAAAACCTCTATGTGGCACTGGTCCTTAAAAGAATGTTTAAATGCTTCTTTCCAAGCGTCGTATGAATTTGGAATTTTGTCCCACAGTCCATCCAGATTATCCACAACTATGAACCAAGGCTGTGAGATCCTTTTTTTTTTTTTTTTTTTTTTTCAGGACTTCCTCTGACCACAGCCGGGAAACGTTCTCTCTGGTTTTTTTAAATTTATTTATTTATTTATTTATTTAGGGCTGTGTTGGGTCTTCATTTCTGTGCGAGGGCTTTCTCTAGTTGTGGCAAGTGGGGGCCGCTCTTCATCGCAGTGCGCAGGCCTCTCACTATCGCAGCCTCTCTTGTTGCGGAGCACAGGCTCCAGACGCACAGGCTCAGTAGTTGTGGCTCATGGGCTTAGTTGCTCCGCGGCATGTGGGATCCTCCCAGACCAGGGCTCGAACCCGTGTCCCCTGCATTAGCAGGCAGATTCTCAACCACTGTGCCACCAGGGAAGCCTGGCTGTGAGATCTTGAGTCAGTTACTTTACCTTAGTTTGCTCATCTGTAGAATGGGAATAGTAATGGAACTTAACTCAGAGACTTGCTGAGAAGGGTAAATGAGACAACGCATTTATGGCTTGCTAGCATAGTGCCCAGCAAGTGTTAAGTGCTCAGTCAGCATTATTGATGAGGCTGCAGGTGACATCTGTACAAGGTAGAGTGTACGTCTTCTCTTTCAAGGGCTCAAAGCCCATCCAATCTTTGGGACACCCTTAAGCTGCATCCCTGTCTTTCCCCGTCCTGGTAACTACCTGTCTGTCTGGCTCATCCAAGGAAAGAGAAAGGAGGGAGGAGAGAGGGGAAAAAATGTTGATCTTCCCTGGTGTCCATCCCATTCTAAAATAAAGTAGAATTTGGGGTGGGTGGGGGAGGGAACTCAGGTCTGCCTTTGACTTTCCTTGGTTGTATCTACTTATACTATTAGCCAGGTTGCCATAGTAGCAGATGCTATGGACGCCCCGCCTCATTGCTCCTCAGCCCAGCTCTGAGTTCACCGGTACTGATAACTTCCTACCTCAATGATCCCTCCATGATTTGCTTTTCTTCTTGGTGGCTTCCCCCAGGGGCTGTGAGAACTTGTCCAGCCCACATGCAGGGCGTCCTGGTAATGCCTGAAAGTTCATGTCCCCAGAGGCTACCCTCAACCAGTGAGGGATGGAAAACGGTGGATAAATATCTCAGCTTCGCCGTCTTTTGGTGGGGGGGGTCTTCCGCATGCTCCCACAGTGTCCGCAGCAAGACTAAACCCAACTGCCCCAGTAGTAACACTCAGAAACACACTCTCCCTCATTCACCTACACCCCTTCCCAAATAAACAACCTGCGTCCAACTTCTTGTCTCAGGGTCTGTATCTAAAGCACAAACATCTGTGTCTCACTTAGGGTTCTCTCAGGGAAACTCGCTTGTGCCAGTAGTTTAATAGAGGAGGATTAATATGGGTAGTGGTTTTAGAGGTGCTGGAAGAGCTGACAAGGCAGGCATGTGACAAGGAGGCCATCCAGAGATGAGACACAGAAGGAAGCCACAACCACTATTAGGGCCAGACAGATAAAAGGAAGAGGTGATGTTACCAGACCAGGGAACCCGGTGGTCCTGTGGGAAATAGAGCGCCATGTGGGGAGGCGTGGGAGGGGAAAGACTGCCTGAGGGCAGCTGTGGGGAGGGGGTCCGGAAGCAGTGTTTTTCTGCTGATGGGAGGGAAAAATCTCTTGGTGCCAGTGCCTTCCACTGGCTGAAGCGAACCAGGAGCCAGTTGGCAATGGAACCTGGGAAAGGCAGCGTGAAGGGAAGCATGGAAAGAGGAAGCAGGAGCAAACAGGCGAATGCCCAGCACAGTCTGAGGCCCTGCTGTGAGAGAGAGAAAAGGAAAAAGCAGGGAGCAGCTTTGGTCAGGGACCCATCCCCTCCCCTGTTTCCACAGACAAGAGCACATCTACTGTGGTCTCTGAGACAACCCTTCTGTATCTTCAGGACAGAGTAGTGGTTAAGGACACAGGCTCTGGGCCCAAGGGCCTGGGTTGGAATTCCAGGTCACTTCACTTCTTCCAGGCTCACTTTCACATCCATAAAATGGAGCTGATAGTGGAATCCACCTCCTGGGGTTGCTACGGGGATTTAACAGCACACTCCCTGCAAAGCAGTTAACACGGTGCCTGGCACATAGTAAGTGCCTAGTAAATGTTCACGTTTATCAGAACATTGTGAGATTCAACTGTCATTTGAGTATTTGGAAACTGATTAAAATTCCTGCTCAGACTTGTTTCTTCTTCTCTTAACCACTCAGACCCCCAACTTCAAGTCTAGAATCTGAGAATCTGCCTCCAGTCTCTACTTCCCTGCCTTTAAACAACAAAAATAAAACACCAAGGAACTTTTCCACTTTCACAGAAGCTCTGCCGGGACCGCAGGAGGAGCAGCCGTCTCCACCCCTCTTGGCTCACAACCCTCTCTCCGCAGCCCCTGTCCCCTCCCTCTCTTGGCCAGTTGTTCACAAGTAGCTTAGCAGTTTTGAGGACACAAAAACAGGAAATTGTGCACCAGTCCTGACTAAGGCTAAAAAACTCATGTGCAAACTCTGCAACATACAGAGTTCTTCAGCTCACAAAAAAATAGGGCCTTGAAAAATCAGGTCCCCTAGCCAAGATCTCTGGATTTGCTTAATCATGCCCTTTGCAAAATTATAACTTCTTTAACCATAAAGAAGAGATGGTGAGAAAGAGGGAGGCGGGAGGTGAAATGTTTTAAGTTAACCACAAGACAAGACAGGAAATTCTGGAATAGGGGCTGGTGGTGATGTTTCTTTCATCCCTCCATGCCATAACAGCCTTGGAGAGCAACTCTGGAAAAATGACCACGCTAGGAGATTTTTTTTTTTTTTTTTTTGCTGTTAACTCTGACTCAGAGGGAAACGTAGGCTTCTTCATTCAGAGGCTAAATAGAGACTATTGGATCCAATAAAAAAAAATAGAGACTATCAGAGGCTATTAGAGACGAGAAGCAGAGAGACTCTGAATCGTCTCCATCTGACCCTTTATTTGATGCAGACAGCAAACGTTTGTTGAGGGTTCTGCCCTTGATCTGTACAGAGACAAGGAGAAAGATAGAACAATTTAAAATCTAGAAACTCTTGCTAATAAAGCTGTGATATGTATAAAGCAGAAACCCCCAGGTCTAGAAGGAGAAATCAAGAAATCCACCATGGTGGTTGCAAGCTTCACCATTCCTCTATCAGTAACTAATTAACAAACCAACAAAAGCAAATTAGAAGGAATAAAAAAAAAAAAATTGACCAGCACTATTTACATAGTTGGTTGAATTGACATTTATAGAACAAAGCAACCAATAACTGCAGACTATATAATGTTTTTCAAGTACATATGGAATATTTACCAAAATTGACTGTATGTGCTGGCCATACAGTAGGTCTAAAATTTAGAACATGGGGTGGGCAGTGTTTGCTGTTAGATTGGATAAGAGTCTCAGAAAGAGACGGAAGTCAAGGTTGACATTGAAGGACTCGGTGCTCTGAAGTCAAGGGTGACTGGTTCATGCTGCATAATTACCATTTTGGAAAGATAGGGGTGTGTGTGTGTGTGTGTGTGTGTGTGTGTGTGTGTGTGTAGCAGTCATAAGATAGTCAGGAGTATTTCTATGTGTGAGTCAACCTGGGAGTGAACCTGTGTCCAACTGAACATGAGCCAATTTTTCAAACTTGATTTCTGGAATATTCCCAGGGTGAAGTAAGTCCCTGGTTTTATCATTGCCTTCTCAGTTTAAGTGTTTGCTTGTCTTGTGAACTGGATTGACATTATCTGTTTCAATTCGGAATGGTGGACACACAGAAATAAATCTATGAAAGTCCCATGGCGTTGACAGACACTTCTGAAAAAAGCAGTGGATGACCCGATTCCTGGCCGCCTTTATCCGTGTGGGATTGGTTTATTCATTGACCAATTGAGTATCAGTTGTGAGTCTGGGCCTGGGAGAGTGGTAAACAAGAAAAGCAGAGGACACTCCAGTATGGCTAAGGAAGGATCCGTTCCCAAGGGCATATATCAAGGAAATGCTGTAGGAAATCCCACGTGCACAGTTGTGTTCCGTACCCTTGTGTGATATGTTTGGAGTAGTAATTAAGAACATTCTAGGACTCAGTTCTCCTATGAACTATTCCTAAGACATTGGGCTTGTATGAAACATCACGTCTCAGTTTCTTCACTGTAAAATGGCAGTGATATTGATAATACCATCATTGTAGAAGTAAACCAGATTAAATTCCCAACCTGCTCAGAGCAGTACCTGGGATTAAGTTAGCACAAAATTAGCATTTGCAGCTCTTATCGTTATGCTGCTTCAGACATTTTTATCTTTTAAAAAACAATTTGTGAAATCATATATTTCTTTAAAGATTATACTCCATTTATAATTATAAAATATTGGTTATATTCCCCATGTTGTACAATATATCCTCGTAGCTCACTTTGTGTTGGATTGGCCCAAAAGTTCTTTCGGATTTGCTGCAAGAGCTTATGGAAAACCCGAACGACATTTTTGGCCAGCCCAATACATAATGTTTTGTACCTCTTAATCCCCGACCCTTCTATTGCCCCCCTCCCCGCTTCCCTCTCCCTACTGGTAACCACTACTTTGTTCTCTATATCCGTGAGTCTGTTTCTTTTTTTGCTATATTCACTAGCTTGTTTTTCTTTGCTTGTTTTGTTTTTTTGCGGTATGAGGGCCTCTCACTGTTGTGGCCTCTCCCGTCGCCGAGCACAGGCTCTGGAGGCGCAGGCTCAGCGGCCATGGCTCACAGGCCTAGCCACTCCGTGGCATGTGGGATCTTCCCAGACCGGGGCACGAACCCACGTCCCCTGCATCGGCAGGCGGACTCTCAACCACCGCGCCACCAGGGAAGCCCGTGCTTGTTGTATTTTTTTTTAAATATTTATTTGGCTGTATTCGTCTTAGTTGCAGCAGGTGGGATCTTCATTGTGGCATGTGGGATCTTTCAATGCGGTGTGAGGTCTTCTCTAGTTGCGGCGTGCGGGCTAAGTAGCCCCTCGGCATGTGGGATCTTAGTTCACTGACCAGAGATTGAACCCATGGCCCCTGCATTGGAAGGCAGATTCTTAACCACTGGACCACCAGGGAAGTCCCTGTTGTACTTTTTAGATTCCACATGTAAGTGGTATCATACAACATTTGTCTTTCTCTGTCTGGCTTATTGCACTTAGCATAATACCCTCCAAGTCCTTCCATTGCTGCAAATGGCAAAATTTCACTCTTTATTATGGCTGAATAGTATTCCATTGTGTATGTGTGTGTATATATATATATTTATATATATACCACATCTTCTTTATCCATCTGTTGTCGGATACTTAGGTTGCTTCCATATATTGGCAATTGTAAATAATGCATGTAATTGTAAATACATGCATTGGGGTGCACGTATCTTTTCAAATTAGTGTTTTTGTGTTTTTTGCATATATGCCAAGGAGTAGGATTGCTGGGTCATATGGTAGTTCTATTTTTAGGTTTTTGAGAAATCTCCATGCTGTTTTCCATTGTGGCTACACCGATTTACATTCCCACCAACAGTGTACTAGGGTTCACTTTTCTCCACATCCTTGCCAACGTTTGTTATTTGTGTTCTTTTTGATAACAGCCATTCTGACAAGTGTGAGGTGACATCTCATTGGGCTTTTGATTTGCATTTCTCCGATGATTAGCGATGTTGAGCATCCTTTCATATGCCTGTTGGCCATCTGCATGTCCTCTTTAGAAAAATGTCTATTCAGGTCTTCTGCCCATTTCTAATAGGGTTTTTTTTTTTTTTTTTTGATGTTGAGTTGTATGAGCTATTTATATATTTTGGATATTAACCCCTTATCAGTTATATCATTTGCAAATATTTTCTCCTATTCAGTAGGTTGTCTTTTTGTTTTGTTGATGGTTTCCTTTGCTGTGCAAAACTTTTAAGTTTAGTTAGGTCCCACTTGAAATCATATATTTTTAATGTTAGGGGAGAATAAAGATAAAACAACCCATGATAATCCCATCTCCCTGACTCAGTCTTATCGTTACATAGTCCTTTCAGATATTTTTTATATAGATTATTTCATACAAAAGTACCTTGCATACAGCAGGTGATCAATAAAATGCATACTGACTGCCTGATTGTCCGATTCAATGCAAACTATTTTGTGTTATGCTTTGTGTACCTAAGTTATATTACATATGATATGATGATATTATAATTATAGCATGTACATTCCCCTTACGTTTTTTCATAAGCTGCATGATCATAATTTTTATGGCCTTAGGATCTCTCATGTCAATGCACGAGGTTGGCTAAGCCATTTCTCTTTGGCTGTGCTGTCGTACGTAGAATTACTGCAGATCACTCTACTTTGGACTCCACCACAGTAAACAGTTCTATGTATTGTGTTTTGCCTTTTTTGTAAATTTCTTAAGATGATCGTAGATTATGGAATTAAACATCCCAAGCTAAACCTTTAAGTTAGCTGAGCAGGGAGTCCCAAAAGATGAAACCAAAATGGGACTCCTTCCGTAAGATCAGGTTGAAATAAAATGAGCTCTACAAGGTGATAAAACCACGTATGATCCTATCTTCATTCTGAAGTATTGCTTTTCACTCTTTCAAAAAACATTGTATGAAAACCTACAATCCCTCAACACGATCAATAAAAGATAAGAGTATTTTGACGTGTTCATAAACAAAAACAACAGCACTGTCACTCTTAGTAGGTATGTGTTTAAAAAAAGAGCTCAGCAGACCTCTGGTTAATCCAAAGATTGGCTTTTAAAAGCTGCGGAGAAAGATTCTCAGCCGTGTATTATGTTTCCTGAAGCGGAACCCCTAAAATCTTAGGATGGGTTGGGTGGATAGATTTCTCTCTCATGGTGCTGGTAAAGCAGAGAGGAAGGAGCAATCACAACAATCTAAGTGAGAACCACTTCCTAGTGATGCAGAGACAGCCAGCTATGCCTTGATGGTTATTTGTCACAGCAGTGATGGGCGACTGCAAGCCTGGTGGTCCAGAGTGGGGTCTCTGGAACCAGGCAGTCATGGGCATGAAAAACGCCTTTGCCACTTGCTACCTTGTGACCAAAGGTAGATTAGTAACTGACCGAGGCAGGGTTCAGTCCCAAATCTCCCTGGTTTTGAAGTCCCTGGGCTTCCATAGGTAACACTACTCTCTCTCCAGATTGGTTGTTCTCCTATTTTGGTTGATTCCAAAGTTCACTGGAAATGGGAAGAATGAAAGAGGAGAAGGCTGTTGCTGTGCCTCCTTGAGAGAAGGTGGTGGCTGAGGAGGTGGTGAGAAGTGGCTGTTTTCAGGACTTACTTGAATAAAACGTAACAGGATAATATAATCGATGTGGACCTGAAAGGGGGCTTAAGCACACTGCCTAGCGGGTCATAGTGCTCAACAGATTGGTTCATTGGCTCCAAATGGATACCAACCTGGAATTGGGAGGAATTTGCTTTTCACAGGAAAATCTGCAGG
Organism: Hyperoodon ampullatus; assembly: GCF_949752795.1. Taxonomy (NCBI): domain Eukaryota; kingdom Metazoa; phylum Chordata; class Mammalia; order Artiodactyla; family Ziphiidae; genus Hyperoodon; species Hyperoodon ampullatus. Next base: position 80,551,264 of record NC_136927.1, on the reverse strand, counting down.
TTAACCAGAGTATCTTTCTCCCCGCACTGTCTTTTCTTATTTCATCCCATGAATGATGGCCCTAAGGTAGGGTGAGAAGAAAAGAAAAATAGGTAACCTGAGAATAAAACTACTGATTCAGTGATTGTTACATGTCCACTCTCTGTATTTTATCTTATTTAATCTTCAAAGGAACCCAATGAGGTGGGGATCTTCTCCCCATTTTACACATGAGAAAACAAAAGTAAAAGGAGTTACAGAATTTGCCGGAAGCCACAGAGCTGTTAAGTTAAAAAAAAAAAAAAAAGAAAAAGAAAAAGAAAAAGAAAGGCAAGGATTCCATACGGGTTTGTTTGATTCCAAAGTTTACAGGCTTAATCATGAAGCTGTATTGCTTCCTGCCATGTTAGTGGGAAGGAGGAGGATTCAGGGGGAGGGAGAGAGCTTCGTTCTTCTGTCTGCATGTTACATAACTCTTTCGGGATCAGTTTAAGGAAACAGGGGCCAAACCTCTGTTGCCAGCCTGTGGCTCCAGCCCGCTCAAGTTCTGTGTTTTCTCTTATAAATGTAAGAACACACAACAGCCCCTTGGGATGGGAGGGGGCAGGGGTTGACACTTGTCACCCAGCATTGGGGAAGTTGATCGTTTTAGGTCCTTTTTAACTGTGTGAATGCCTGACACTTGACATTTGGGCAAAAGGGGAAATAAAAAGTCCCCAAAAGGCTGCTTGGGTCCTGTGTGGCTGATTCCTTGCCAAACAGGAATCCTCCCTTGGCTGTCTTCCCTCAGAAATGATTTTCAAACTACAGTTTTAAAAACAATTCCTTTGGGGAATTAAAAAAGCAATCATGTTTTCGATAGAAAATTGTTGTGTCAACAGAAATGCATGAAAAATAAAATCACCAATTTCCCTATCACCCAGAGAAAAGCACTGTTAACAAATGAATGCTTCCTTCTTTTTTTTCCCTTATGCATATAGATCTATTTTTGTAAATGTGATTGGACTCAACTGCGTATAAAATTTTGTGAAATGCATTTTTTAAATCAAACATTGCATTACCAGCACTTCCCCATGTTTTCAAATTTAAAAACTTGTAAAATGTGGTTTTTAATAACTACCTAAGAGTCTACCCCAATGATTATTATAACATATTTAATCATTTCTCCATTGGTGGACAATCCTTTGTCTCCTATTTCAAGCAACATTTTCTCCCTAGGAATGTTTTGCCTTTATGCAGGTATTCTGGCCCTATCCTACCAAGCAAACAATTTTAATTTCCCATCACAATCCTTCTAGACTTTTCTACATCAGAATAGTTGGGATGCGAATCAGAGGAGTGATCTCAAATCAGAAGCAAACCCCATGCTCTACTATAGAAGCAGTGGCCTGTAAGAGGAAATCAAAATGCCCTTTTATTGAGCTTTTCGGTCACCCCGGTTAAAAGCCAACCAACAAAGAACTTTCTCTTGCCTCCCCCCGCCCGGGCCTTTCTGTAGCCTTATGTTCCTCTTTCCCTCTGCTTTGATTTCTGTCTCTTAACCTCGCATTTACCCCTCAAGATGCTGTCATCTCTCCTCCACTCTCATTGCCCTGCTGCAACTGTCCTTACAAAATGCCAGATGCATTGTCCTATGCTTTCAAGTAATTTCTAACTGCACAAGTGATAGAGAAAGGCATTTTCCTAGTTAAAAATAATTAACAACTTAAAGATAGATTCCCTGGTAACCACTCATCCCTCATCTTGGAAACTTTCCCCTCCAACAAGGATATTTAGCGTTGCAAGTGTGGTGAGGGGGGAGGGGAGAAGATTCCAGGTCCTATCGACACATACAGAGAGACTGAGAGAGACGGAATGAGAGGGAGATGGAAAAGGTGCCAGGTAGTATTTGTTTCGTTTGGAAGTCTTTTAGTGTAGCTTATCTTTCTAAGTGATCCTTGTGTCTCCGCAGCTCAGATATACAATGGACCAGAGTTTATTTACCTGTAACTCTACTGATGGACGTTAGGTGTTTACTATCACAAACAAGGAGGCAACAAAGAGTACTCTTGACCCTATTCCTCTGGGCACTTGTGTGGGAATTTTACTGCTCTAGGGAAAATACCGAGAACTGGACCTCCAGGCCACTGAGCGTGCACTTTTTCCTGATAACGTTCACACACATTGACGATCACCCCCTTCCAAGGTGGCAGCCCCAATTTACATGAACAGCCTACTTCAGTCCTTCTACACTGAGCTCTTCAGTAGCATCATGCAGCAATACTACCCCATCTACTGCTTTTTTAAAAACTGAAATATAGTTGGTTTACAATATCGTGTTAGTTTCGGGTGTACAGCAAAGTGATTCAGTTATATATATGTATTTCAGATTCTTTTCCATTATAGGTTATTACCAGATATTGAATGTAGTTCCCTGTGCTATACAGTAAATCCTTGTTACTTATCTATTTTACGTATAGTAGTGTGTCTCTGCTAATCCCATATTCCTAATTTATCTCCCCACGCCACTGTCTTTCCCCTTTGGTAACTACAAGTTTGTTTTCTATGTTTGTGAGTCTGCTTCTGTTCTGTATATAGATTCATTTGTATTATTATTATTATTTTTTTTTTTTTTTTTTTTTTTTTTTTTTTTTTTTTTTTTTTTTGTGGTACGCGGGCCTCTCACTGTTGTGGCCTCTCCCGTTGCGGAGCACAGGCTCCGGATGCACAGGCTCAGCAGCCATGGCTCACGGGCCCAGCCGCTCCGCGGCATATGGGATCCTCCCAGACCGGGGCACGAACCCGTATCCCCTGCATCGGCAGGCGGACTCTCAACCACTGCGCCACCAGGGAGGCCCTGTATTATTTTTTAGATTCCACATATAAGTGATAACATATAATATTTGTCTTTCTCTGTCTGACTTACTTCACTTAGTATGATATTCTCTAGGTCCATCCATGTTGCGGCAAATGGCAATATTTCATTCTTTTTTACGGCTGAGTAATATTCCTGTGTGTGTGTGTGTGTGTGTGTGTGTGTGTGTGTGTGTATTGGACAATTGGGTTGTTTCCATATCTTGTCTATTGTAAATAGCACTGCTGTGAACACTGGGGTGCATGTATCTTTTTGAATTAGAGTTTTCATCTTTTCTGGATATATGCCCAGGAGTGGGATTGCTAGATCATAGTTTTTTGAGGAACCTCCATACTGTTCTCCATAGTAGGTGCACCAATTTACATTCCCACCAACATTGTAGGAGGGTTTCCTTTTTCCACACCCTCTCTAGCATTTATTATTTGTAGACTTCTTGATGATGGCCATTCTGACCAATGTGAGGTGATATCTCATTGTGGTTTTGATTTGCATTTCTCTAATAATTAGTGATGTTGAGCATCGTTTCATGTGCTTGTTGACCATCTGTATGCCTTCTTTGGAGAAATGTCTATTTAGGTCTTCTGCCCATTTTGGTGTTTTTTGTTGTTGTTGTTGATACTGAGTTGTATGAACTGTTTGTATATTTTGGATAATAAGCCCCTGTCGGTAGCATCATTTGCAAATATTTTCTCCCATTATGTAGGTTGTCTTTTTGTTCTGTTGATGGTTTCCTTTGCTGTGCAAAAGCTTTTAAGTTTGATTAGGTTCCATTTGCTTATTTTTGCTTTTATTTCTTTTGCCTTGGGAAACTGAGCTAAGAAAATATTGCTATGCTTATAGCCAAGAATGTTTTGCCTATGTTCTCTTCTAGGAGTTCTATGGTGCCATGTCTGATACTTAGGTCTTTAAACCATTTTGAGTTTATTTTTGGATGTGGTGTGAGCGAGTACTACCCCTCTACTTCTTATTCTACTTCTCCTTCCTGTTGCTTTTTCATTCTCCCAGCCTATCTTTTCTAAATCCCCTTTGCAATCGTCCTCTACTCTGTCCTGAAGTGTGGCTCTTGCCTGGAATTCCTCATTTCTTTCGCTACCTGAGCGATCTCTTATATCCCATGGCTTGCACAACCAGCTCCTTCGGGGGGCACAGACTCAAATATGTATAGGAACCAGGCGGGTAAAAGAAATAGTGGGGAGTCCACGAACTTCTCCCCTACCACCCAAGCCCCAGTTCACCCCCAGCTCCAGCCATTGTTGCTTTCTTGGAATCCACGTCTAATACTCTCAGATAGTTTTTTTTTTCCAAAAGAAGCTGGAAATCTAGATTGGTATATAAATGCTCACATTTTTCAAGAATAGGAAATTAATTTAAAAGAAATTGTAACCCCATGTGGTCCACACAACACACCTCTGAGGATGTTTCAGCTGCCAAGATGCCAGATGGGAACTTCTACCTCAAATATTGATATAATCACTCCCTTTCTCAAATCCCCCTTTTCCTTCCTTGGGCCCGTCCCTTATCCCATCAGTCACTAATCCTCTGATTCTGCCTAAGAAATTGTGCCAGAATTCAGCCCACGCTTCCATCCTCACTGCTGTTGCCTTAACTCCAAAGCTCACCAAATCCCCGCCCTGCCTGGGCCTAGAGCATCCTAACTGGCTTTCCCGCCATCGGTGGGTACCTCCTTGGCCCACCTTTGTGCTACCCTCCTCGCTGTTCTAGAGTGTTCTCAAGCCCACCTCCACCCCCCACTGCAACCTGCTCAGAGTTTTAGTAGCGTCACATTGCTCCCAAAGCAAAGTTGCCAGCTACGGCCACTTTGAATCAGCATTAGGCCCAGCATTGTAAGATTTGACCCAACATAACCAAATCAGATTTCATATAAACCTTCAGATATTGGGCTTTTCCTGAAAGATCTGCCTGACTGGCAGCACTGGGTCTGCAGCTTCACATGGAATTAATTGCCCGGAGCCCAGCAGTGACTGTCACCATGGAGAGTTGGGGGCTTTGCCCCCGCCCCTCTTTTCTCACCCTGACCAGCCTCATGTACCCGTGTTACTGGCTGGCCCTGAAGGCGTCTGCCGGCCCTGAGCCACAGGCTGAAGTTCAAGCTGTTAGCGTGCACGCGAGACCCTGTGCTATCTGGCCCCTCTAACCCCAGCCTCAGTTCCCAGGCCCTCTTTTCAACTTCCCATTTCGTTCCTGACTCACAAAGAAATTGTTTCTGACCTGCATCTAAGCACCACTCAAATACCATGACTGTTTTAGTTACTTAAACCAAGGTAGACGCACTCCGTTCAGAGAGGTCGTCCCTTTGCCTCAATAAACCTCTCTTCAAATCGCTAATGCAGTTGAGCTTGCTCTAGACAGAGCGTTTCAGGCTCTAGACAGAACGTTTTCAGGTTTAAGAAACTCTTCCTGAAGTTAGTTCTGATTCTAATGGAAGGAGACTGAGGGGCTGACAGACAAAGTCACACCGACTTCATGTAAAACCCCAGGAGGAATGTCCTGAAGATCATCATGCAGTAAAAATGCAGCCCACCTTCCTGCAGAACACACACACACACACACACACACGCACACACACACACACACACACACACTCCTTTTAACTAACTGGTCTTCTTCCTTGATATACGTATTTAATAGTAGGCACGAGCATTGTTTTACTACATGGTACTTAGTTACAAATAAGTCATTGATAAAGACTATCAAGATTATTTTTGTAAAACTAGATAAAAATTTTTTAATTTGTTTTAAGATGCTTTGAAGTGGTAAAGTCTACTCGATGCCTACCCCATATCCAGTCTCCCTTCTTTCTTATTAACAGAATATCAACTTTAAGGGGGGGGGGGGCTTTAGAAACTTTAGCTTTAAAAACTACATTTCCCAGCCTCCTTTGCAAGTAGACGTGGCCGTGTAACATGGTGCTGGCCAATGAAATGTCAGAAGTCATTGGGGGGGCCTTCTCAAAAGGCTCCTTAGGGCTTCCCTGGTGGCGCAGTGGTTGAGAGTCCGCCTGTCGATGCAGGGGACAGGGGTTCGTGCCCCGGTCTGGGAAGATCCCACATGCCGCGGAGCGGCTGGGCCCGTGAGCCATGTCCACTGGGCCTGCGCGTATGGAGCCTGTGCTCTGCAACGGAAGAGGCCACAACAGTGAGAGGCCTGCATACTGCAAAAAAAAAAAAAAAGGCTCCTTAAAGTTTGGAGGGTGGGTAGGGGGGTGACCAAGACTCAGGTGCTCTCTTTTCCCATTCTCCTTTTCTGCTACCTGAAAAACTGTGACTGTGAGAAAAAGACCCAAAAATTTAGCCTTAAAAATCTATGCTACACCAACATGCCTCTGAATTTCTTACTAAATGGGAAAAATAAATCTTATTTAAGCTGCTGATATTTGGGTTATCTCTTAAAGGCAGGTAAACTATATTCTATTCGAAGCTACTTTGAAGGGAGGAAAGAAAGGGAGGCAAAAAACATTTCCCCTCTGGCTAGCCCACCAAAAATCACTGGAAGGGACTAATTAAGGAACGGCTGAAATAATATTACTTTATTCATAGCAAATATTTCAAAATTCTTAATGTCTTGTTTCACCATTTTTTGGTCTTTTGGCTCAAATGGAATCCAATATGAAATTTAGCAACTGTGCATATAATAAAGGGTGATGTGAAGAACTGATCATCTGAAATATTTAAACCCAAATTTTTATTTCCATTTTGGCCAAAAGCAAGATGTTCCTTTCGGTGGTAAGAGGCCCTCAATCTCCCACTTTACTCTGTCTATGTGACTTAACCTGATTGCATTCCCGCTGACGTTCTGGATTTTTCTGTAATCTCCTTTCCTTAATAAATTCAAGATAGCCCCACACATCGCAAACAGTTTATAATAGTGTTACTGTTTCTGGGCTAAATTGGGGATGCAACCCTGGCCAGTAGCTATGTCTGTGGATATCTGAATAATTGCTTCAATTCCCCACTTGTTTCTGAGTGAGTGTCGGCCTGACCTCTGGGCACGACGGATCATTACTCACAGTCAAACTGAGAGTTTCAACGCTAAATGTGACTGTGTGTGCTATATCTGCTTTCTCTCTGGCCGATTATTCAAATACCATCGAGTTGAAGTCAAGTTGTTCCAGAGCGCACTGAATCTTTGCCCCAAAGGTCCCCGTACGAGTCCTTCCTTGAAGAGCTTCCTTTGCTGTATTGTAATCTGTTTCTCAGTGGATATGTGATGATTGGATGCTTTCAGCCTGATTCTTTTCTCCTGCCTCATGTCCCCTGGAGATCCCGCCGCCTCCTTATAAAAGCCATGTGTATCTTATCTCCTCCAGCGCAGTTGCTAAAACCAGAAAGCGGCCTGGAAAACATTTCCCCAAACTGTACTGTTTTTCATCCTTTCTTTCTGACAACTCCAGATAACTTGTTAGCATATTGTCTTTCCGTACTTAGCATTGCCCCAGTGGGTGTTTGGGGACTGAATGACATCACCCAGGAATTTATAATTAGAAACAAAAACGCCTGTTTCCAAATCTATAACACCAGGAGACAACTGGAGAGATTTTTAAAAGTTGTTGGTGAAACCCCAAATGTAAAAGGGCTTTTCTGATCAGGTGGACACTCCACTGGCTTTTAGGACGCGACCAGGAAACCAGTGGGAACAAGCGGCAAATAATCTTTCCAAGTGCTGATTGCAGTGCCACATGCCAGGGTGGACACTCAAGACCTGGGGTTAGCCTTGGACACTTGACAGGAAATGTCACTGGGATCTTGGCTCTCCCCAGGCAAAGCTGTGTTTCTCGAAGTTCCTGGAAATCTCTGAGAAGCGGTCTGAATTTCTGCCACTGCAGAGTTGGAGCACAGTGACTTTTGATTATTGAGTTTTCATTTGTTCAACCAGTTCTTACTGAGGGCCTGTCTCAGCAAGTCTTATGCCTGGGGCCTTAGCTGCTATCACCCAGAGTTCTGGTCTTTTGCTATGAATAATATGACCAGAGCTCTACTGTCTGATACATTAGCCACTAGACACATGCAAGTACTTAAATTTAAATGTAAATTAACAAGGGACTTCCCTGGCGGTCCAGGGGTTAAGACTCCGCACTTCCACTGTAGGGGGCTGGGTTCCATCCCTGGTCTGGGAACTAAGATCTCGCATGTGGAAAAATGAAATTAAAAAATAAATACATTTAAATTAACAAAAGGTAAAGGAAGCTACAAATTTGTCTCCTGGGTTGCCTTGGCCACATCTCAAATGCTCAACAGCCACGTGGGGCTGATGTTACCCTATTGCACAGATCTAGAACATTTTTATCATCATGGAACGTTCTTGTTGGACAGTGCTGGGCTGGAGAGTCTGACTTGCCTGGGACACTCCTGGATTACACCTATTGACCAGCTGTAATCAGTAATAGCACCTTCTTTTATTCTCAAAGCGTAAATAATAATTTAAGAATGGAAATGAACTTGGTCACCACCTCCTGGCAGCCTCCCTACGCCAGTCTTTGGCAGGACTTTGCTGAGGCCCCAAGCCCTTTGCTTTGATGAAAAAGTTGGCAGTGTCAGCAAGCCCCCTGCCTTTTTTCCTGATTCTCTCGCACCTGTCAAATTCAACAATATTTATTAACAGGAAAAAAAATAAATCCCAGTGACGCAATTGTCAGTTCTCCCAAAGTGAATGATCTGCTCGTAAGCAATTTCGGTTTTGGTTTTTCGTTCCCCATGCGCCAAAGAGCTCAGCTTGGCCCCATTTGCCCTGAAGGCTGCCGGTGGGTCACACAAGAATGGGAGATGGGCAGGTAGGCCTTGCTCACCGTGGCCGCCAGGCCCCGCCTCTATGCCAGGGACCTCCGCACTCAGGCCCCGCCCCCAGCTGCCTTCCCTCCTGGCCTTGGCCCCTACCTGTCTCGCCCAGCAGAGGGCACCTGAGTTTACTCTTCTCTGTAAGGAATGTTTACACAATCGTTGGGGATTTTTTTTTTTTCTTCCAGTGTTACTTTTTTTGTGAGTAGCAATCCGAGGTGCCAGATAATATAGGTCACTTTAAGGACATGTCATCCAAACGTGGAGATGAGAGCCGTTGGGGCTGCAGGCGGCTCGTAGGGAACCGCACACTCGCCCCCGCGGACGCAACACCGCAGCCCCCGTGTCCGTGGCGCAGACACCATTTTGCAGAACTAAGGAAGGAGGTGCAAACCGTCTTCCCTTCAATCCGTGCCGCCCCGCGGGCCAGGCTGGGGGGCTAGCGGGCCGCCCCCAGGAGCTCCCCGCTGATGCTGGCTTTGCCCTTTGGGGGCGCCCTGGAAACAGCCTTGCGTCTCACACCCCTGCCAGGGAACAAAATGGTGGGAACTGGAAAGGGGTGGCTGCAGGGACCGGAGGTGGACCCGTATACAAGTTGCTTAGCTGCCCCTGCCTGCACCATCAGGCCGCATTTCAGTATCTATCTGTCCGTCTGTCATCTAGCATCTCTCTCTCTTTCAGTCTCTTCTCTTTTTCTACCCCGTCTCTATCTCCTCCTCCCCCGTTTCTCTCTCTCCTCCACCAATATCCCTCTCAATCTCTGTTTCTCCCCCCCACTCCCTCTTCTCCAGGCTCTGTTTCGTTCTCTCTCCGCCCCCACCCCCCGTCTCTCTCCTGATTCCTCCCGCAGCGTTCTCTGCTGGAGTCTTCCGCTCTCCCCACGGAAGGGGGCTGGAGTCCCAGCTGATCTGCTGTCTGCTCTGGGCTTCTCAGTGTTCGTAATTCATTACTGAGCATAGTTTGTGATTTATTTTTCTGTATCTAAGGGGTGAGGTGCTGAGGCAAGTTTGGGTTTGGGTTATTTTTTTTCTGTTTTGGTACCTTGAACATAGTTAGGAGGTTCAAAAGCTCCTTTCTAAATGGATGTTCACTGCTCTTTTCAAGATTCCCGGAAAACTTTTTGAAAGGGCTTCTCGGTGGCAACCCCCCAGGACTATGTTGTACCTTCTGGGGAAGAAGACAAGCCTGCGGCTAGGCTCCTGGGCTCAAGTTGCTGGGCAACGGCCAGTGATTTGTGGGCGGCATCCTCAGTGTCCTTTTCTGGAATAATTGCGCCTTCCTTAAGAAATAAGTAGGACAGTGCAGGTAAAGGGCTTCGGGAAGGCACATGGCATGGATTCAGTGAACTGCAGCGAGTACTAGTTTATTATTTCTTTGCCACGAGCTCCCTCCAGGAGGCTAGAGCTTGGCTTCTGAGCACAAGTGCTTGACGGAGGGAGCCTTGTGTTCCCTGAACCGATGAGTCCTGCGGGAGAGGTTTGGCCCTATCTCACCTGCGACTTCCTCTCTGTGACTTTGTAAGTCAGGGCTTGGTGATTCAGTTTCTCTTTGAAGAAAACAAATGCTCTTTACTTACCACCCTTCCCACACTGTTGATAAAACACACTCAGCACTCCTTTATGGAGCCTTATGATGAGCTAGGTTTAGAGAGAAATAAATACCCGGCCAATGCCCCTCCTCACCACCTCGCATGGGGAGGGTGCCTGGGGCAGCGCCAGCGTTCGCCTCCGTGCTAAGGGCACGTCCTTCTGTTCCCCAAGTGTGCTTGGTTGGGTGACAAATAAGGTCACTCTACAGAAAACGTAACACCAGGCCTGGGTAAGCTCAAAGTCAGGTGTAAGAGACAAAGATACATTGATAGGTGACGGATAGATAACTGATAGATAGGAGATAAATAGATGATAGATGAATGGATGCATAGATAGATAAATAGACAGTTGATTAGAGACAGCAGATGAAACAGATAGATAGATAGATTGATTGATTGATTGATTGATAGATGAGAGAGACAGACAGACACACGGGAGATTAAGAGAGCTAGACCGGGCATCACATCCTACCTGCGGAGCTGAGTAGCTCTGTGACCGTGGACAAATCACCTCCTCTCTGCGTCTCCATTCTTCATCTGGAAACCAGGGATCACTGGATGGTACCCACCTCTGGGGCTGGTGGGCTGACTAGCAGGCAGGTGCTTTGGCCTGTGCTCATGCACAATCAGCTCAGGTTTTCTCAGTGGGCAACCGATCACACAGTCACGGCTCTAGCAAAGAAGGGGTTCACCTCCCCAAGAAAGAAAGAGAACATCTCAAAAGGAAATAACTTAATTGTAGCATACAGTGTTGCGTGTCGTGTCAGGAAATAGAATTCTGTTTTATGGTTTAGTACATTTTTCTTTTGGAGTTCATCTGGGGCTGGGGAGATGGGCTCAACTGTTAGATTACGGGTCATCTAAACTGACAACACAGCAGGCCAGGAGGGTGAGGGCTAGGGTGGAGGACGTACACCATGCAACAGGCGAAATGAGGATGGCGTGATGGCTTCTGCCTAAGCTGGGCGACAGGAGAGGGACAGGGACAGGGGAGGCAGAGACAGTGGCCTTCTGAATAGGAGCGCAGACCTCCTGCTCGCACATACCCCCAAACAGAGCAGACGAGGTAGAGGCCGAAGGAAGCACGGTTTTCATTTCAGAAACATCCACATCTCCTGCTCCACCAACTCTCCAAATGCCTTTTTTTTTTTTTGGCACTACATGTGTCAAGTGGGATCTTAGTTCCCCAACCAGGGATCGAAACTGCTCCCACTGCAGTGGAAGCAAGAAGTCTTGACCACTGGATCACCAGGGAAGTCCCCAGATGCCTTCTTGAATTTTATTATCCCAAACCCTGCCCCACTGAGGAGGAAGCTGGAGCCCAGGGAAGCTGGGTGATTGTGACACCCCACAGCCACAGGCCAGAGGACCAGTGTTCGGACTCTCCTCCCTCTCTAAGGCTTTCCTGCCTCTGATTACTTTCCACCTTAGGTCAAGTTATGGGGTCCTCATAGCTGAGATTTGTCTTACCTGCTTCTTAAACCTCAACTCAAACTGACTTAAGCAAAATAGGAATTTATTGGCTCATATAACTTAAAGATCTAGGAGTTGATAGTTTCAGGCATGGCTGGATCCAGGACTGGGGCTCAAACCAATATCCACCAAGTTCATCTCTTTTTCTGCTTTCTTCTATGTTGGCCTCTCACTCTTGGACAGGTCCCCTTTCTGAGGTCCCCCCTTGGATAGGGGACCCATCCAACAGTAACTTGGTACTCTTGGACCAAGTAACTCTGGTAACTTCAGGTTACCAAGTAACCCTGGTAACTTCACATTAACATTCTCTCAGCTATAAGCCCCAGTGGAAATAAAACACCTCTTTGCCAATAATTCCAACAAAAGTCTTGGCTCGGGTCTCATCTGACCAACTTAGACCATTCGTGAACAGATCAATTTGCCAAGTCTAGGTACTAATGTCCATCCCTGAAGTCAGGATTCAGGGTAAGGCCCCCAAAACCCACATGAGCTGCAAGTTGGGGTGGTGTTAGTCAAAGGAAAATGAGGGGGCTTTTTATTCAAAGAAGAGAAAGTGGGCTTCCCTGGTGGCGCAGTGGTTGAGAGTCCGCCTGCCGATGCAGGGGACACAGGTTCGTGCCCCGGTCCGGGAAGATCCCACATGCCGCGGAGCGGCTGGGCCCATGAGCCATGGCCACTGAGCCTGCGCGTCCGGAGCCTGTGCTCCGCAACCAGAGAGGCCACAACAGTGAGAGGCCCACATACCGAAAAACAAAACAAAACAAACAAAGAAGAGAAAGTGGATACTCTGTAAACAAAATATATGGATGTCCATTGCATGCAGTACGTGCTCAATATACTTTAGCTATTAAAGGGAGCACTTGACCAAAAGTTAAAGACCTTAGGGGATCATTGAAGCTCCAGAATCATACCTTTAAGCTGGTGGTTCTTTATCTTGGGGGTTCTTTGTCTTAAAACTCTTCCATCCCTGAGCCCCACCCTCACGGGTTCTGATTCAGTTGATCTGGGGTGAGGTCTGCCCAGCACTGGGTATTAAATGCACCTAGGAGAACGTAATGTACGGGGCTGAAAACCACTGCTTGAAGCTAACACACACGCTTGGCTGGTGCCCACAAACTCTCAACTATAGGACCACCTCCTTTAAGACCCAAGGAATTATTAGGAAGTAATGATTATATGTGATGCTTCAATGCAGAATTTTAAAATCTCTCCAAATTATTTCTTCCAATGTCCCATGTGCTGAAACCAGACTTTGGTGGTAGCTAAAAAAATGCAAAGTGGAACAGAGCTTGGGTGTGTGAGAGTGTGTTTGTGTGTGTCCCTTGTGATTATACAAAACCCTACTTGGAGTGGTTAAATCAGCAACACAGATGACTCAGGAACTTAACTAATGCTGAGTCATATGCCTCCTTGTTATTTAAACTTTCTTCTCCCTTCCTCCACCTCATGTCATCCACAAATGTCGGATAAAAGGTTGTGGGTATTTAATATCATCAATGACAGACGGGTGGACATCATGTGCCTCCAGAGGTGATATCCTGAGAAGGATACAACATCTCTACTCTGCATTCCAGCCAAGAATGCATAACCTATACCTAATCAGACAAACACAACTTGAGGAACATTCTGTTATAATGGGGTAGCGGGCAGGGGAAGGATGGTGGTTTTCAAAAATGCTAATCTCACAAAAAACAAAGAAAAACTTTGGAAATTTTCTAGATCCAAGGAGGCTAAAAGGACATGACAATTAAATGCGAACCCTGCCCCTAGACAGGACTCTGTACTGGCGGGGGGAATGTCAAAAGCAACAGCACAGGCTAACTGATGAAACTAGAATATGGATGATAAAGAGTTGTATCAGGATAAATGTATGAAGTTGTTAAATCTACTGTGGCTGTGTGAGAGATTATCCCCATTCTTAGCAAATACATACTTGGAATATTCAGGAGAAAAGGGCCATGATGAATGTAACAGCCACAGATGGTTCAGGAAGAAAGTGTGTGTGTGTGTGTGTGTGTGTGTGGAGAGAGAGAGAGAGAAACCGAACAATCAAGTAAATGGAGTAAAATATTAATAATATTAGGGGCTTCCCTGGTTGCTCAGTGGTTAAGAATCCACCTGCCAATGCAGGGGACATGGGTTCAATCCCTGGTCCAGGAGGATCCCACATGCCGCGGAGCAACTAAGCCCGTGCACCTCAACTACTGAGCCTGCGCTCTGGAGCCCGCGAGCCACAACTACTGAAGCCTGTGCGCCTAGAGCATGTGCTCCGCAACAAGAGAAGCCACTGCAATGAGAAGCCCGCTCAACACAATGAAGAGTAGCCCCCGCTCGCCGCAACTAGAGAAGGCCTGCATACAGCAATGAAGGCCCAATGCAGCCAAAAATAAATAAAATAAATAAATGAATAAAATATATTAAAAAAATTAATAGGTAACTATGATACAGGGTATACAGGTAATCTGTATTATTTCTATATTTGCAACTTGGTGGGTAAGTTTGAAATTATTTTCAAGTAAACTGTTTTAAAAGCTGGAGACAGAGAAAGGCTATAAACAATAAACAGAGTGTTCGTTTAGTTGAAATGTAGAAATATACTTCATAACTCATCAAGATTAAGAATTCCAAACACACGCACACACACCCCAACCCCCATATATCAAAGCTCATACCTCATACTAATAAAATGAAGCGTTCCTGTTTGCACCCAAGATAATTCAACAGTCAAAATGTGAGGTGCATTTCTGAACATTTTCATAAACTCTCCCAGATTAGGGGGTTTACAGGAAGCTACCAGATGGTACAGCCACACCCCAATGGTTTCTCAGGACCCTAGAAGTTTCTGAAATACAGGCCATTAAGTTACACTGCAGCACACACAGAAACACTCCCTCTATGTAAAGCTTCCCAGTGGTATACATTGCCCCCTTAGAATAAAATCCAAACTTAACCTCTGGCTCACGAAGCCCTGTAAGCATCTGGTCTCTCTCTCTTTTTTAATTTGGCTGTACCACGTGGCTTCTGGATCTTAGTTCCCTGACCAGGGATAGAACCCAGGTCCCCGGCAGTGGAAGCGTGGAGTTCTAACTACCAGACCACCGGGGAATTCCCTGGTCTCTTTCATTTATTGGGCTTCATCTCAGACTCCCCCTCGTTAGCCTGCTTTCTGGTTCTCGAACATGCCAAGCCCTTTCTTAACTCAGGGTCTTTGCACCTGCTGTTCCCTCTCCTGGAAAACTCTTATCCAGTGCTTCACATAACTGCCTTCATCTTCCAAGATCATGTCAGTCTCAACTGTTGTCCAGCTCTCTCTATTTATCATAGAAATGACCACCAAGTGGATTTTTTTTTAAACTCCATACAAATATAGTGCAGAAACCTTATCTAAACATCTCCCACTCTGCTCAGTTTCTGGGCACTTCTTTTCCCTTCTGCTCTTTATAAAGAGACTATGCTGCATGACCCCACCCTTCTTTTGGGGTTACCCTCACCTCCTCAGAGAGCCCTTCCCTCAACATTCTCCTCCTTCCTTTGCTATATTTTTCTTCATAACACTTATCACTCTCTGATCACACACACACACACACACACATAAGCACACACACACACAGTGTATATCTGACAAATATAATCTACATATATTTCTGATTATCACTCCAACTCCCCAACCCCAACCTCCAATAGATTGTAAACTCCATGAGGGCAGGGAGTGTGTATATTTTTATCACCACTGTATTCCAGCACCTAAAGCCAAGCCTGGCATAATAGACACTCTAGAATTTTTCTTGAATGAATCAGTGAACAGACGAGCAGGACTGGATACACAGCTGGCACTCCATGAATAAATGTTGAAAAGAAGAACAAAATTGGAAGCCTTCAAGTACCTGAATTCAAGACTTACTATAAAGCTACAGTAACCAAGAGAGAGTTTTTACTGATGTAAGGAGAGATTTGTAGATCAGTGGAACATCCAGAAATATACCCACACAAATATGATCAGTTGATTTTATAAAAAGGCATCAACTTAATGGGAAAGTGGTAGTCTTTTCGACAAATGATGCTGGAACAATTGGATATCCATAACAAAAAATAATGAACCTTGACCCTTTTCTCACAGTATGCATGAAATATTCATTTGAAATGGACCAAAGAGCTAATAGACCTAAATGTGAGAGAGAAACTTATAAAACTTTTAGAAGAACACAGGAGAAAAATCTTTATGGCCTTGGGTTAGGCAAATATTTCTTAGGACACAAGATCATCCATATAAAAGAAAAAAATGGATACATTAGTCCTCATAAAAATTAAAAACTTTTGATCTTCAAGACCCTGTTAACAAAATGAAAAATCAAGTTACAAATGGGGAAAATATTTGCAAAGCATATAGCTGATGAAAGGCTTGACTCTACAGTAGAATGAAGAATACCTATATTCTAGATATATAAGTAATAAGAAGACAGTTTTTTTCAATGGGGAAAACGTTTAAGCAGACACTTCACCAGAGAAGAAAGAAGAATATCAAGTAAGCACATGTACAGATATTCAATATCATCAGTCATTAGGGAAATGCACATTAAAATCACAATGAGATATTACCACACACCCGCATTCTAGGCTAAAATTTTAAAGATTGATAATACCAGCTGTCAGCAAGGATCTGGAGCAATTGGAACTTCCATACAGGGCTGATGGGAATGCAAAATGGTGCAGCCACATTGTCAAACAGTTTGGTATTTCTTATAAAGTGAAACATACACTTAGCATGCGACCCAGCAATCCCACTCCAAGGCGTTACCGAAGAAAAATAAAAGCACATGTCTACACGAAAACTCATGTTCAGTCATTCGTGACAGCTCTATTTATAATAGCCCCAAACTGGAAATAACCCAAATGTCCATCCACTGACGAATGAATAAACAAATTGTTACACATTCCTATGATGGACTATCGCACAGCAATATAAAGGAAGGAATTACTAATATGCTCAAGAACACGGGTGAATCTCAAAAACATGTTCAGTGAAAGAAGTATATGATCCGTTTATAGGAAATTCTAGAGAAGGCAAAGCTATAGAGACAGAAAGCAAACCAGTCATTGCCAAGGTTGTCGTGATGGTTCTAGGGCTGTATGCCTTTGTCAGAATTCAAAACCAAACTTAACATGGGTGCATTGCGTTGTATGTAAATTATACCTCAATAAAATACAAGCATGTTGGATGAAAAAAAAATGTATTTCTGTCAGATGTGATATTTATTCACTTTCCACCTCCGGAAAAGTGCCAGCCTCAGCAGCTGTTGCCTGTCGACACTGACGTTCTTGTTAAGCTGCTGGGTCACCATAACCTCCTCTGGTGTTGCCAGAGGACAAATAATAATGATGACTAATGTTCATGCCTTGACCCAGTCACTGATCTTGACCTCCTCATCTGTAAAATGGGATCATCACAATGCCTGCCTCCTAGGCTTGTTTGGGGGAGGGCAAGAGGTAGTCATCCATGTTAAGTATGACTTGGCTGATGTTCAGTAAATATTAGCAAGCACTATGCTAATTATAGGTGGGGCATTTATTAATGTGTCTGGTCCTGGGCTAAGCTCTTTGGAGGCATTATTCCATTTCACCCTCACAGGGCAGGGCTTCTTCTTACTTCCCTCGTACAGATGAGGCTGAGCATCAGACCAGTGGGGGGATAGAAGGTCACACAGCTGGTAAGTGGTTAGATTTGGGATTCAAATCCAGACCTGCCTGACGGCACACTCAGAAGTGCTATGGGAATCCAGTTCCCATCGTCACTGCTCTTCTTTCTCTTGTTTCCCTTCTATTCTTGAGTCACCAAGGAGTCATTTCCTGTATCATTAGATCCTTCAATGGCCCCTCTGCCCACTGAGTCCTCCACCCACCTCTATGGCACATCCTTTCTTAGTGTCTTGCTAAAAGAATATCAAATCAGTTGGAAAGCATTAATGGTCATCTCTTCAGAGAGGCCTTCCCTGACCTCCCTCCATCTCCTTTCATTGCAGTATTGTTCTTCATGGCATTTGCCCTCTCTGACATTGTACAGTATCATTTTTGCTGACTGTCAACACACACACACACACACACACACCCCTCCCTATCCTCATCCCCCATTCCACAGACAAGGGCTGAATCTGTGTGGAGTGTTTGTTTTTTTTTTCCCCACCATGCTACCCCTAGTACTTAGACTCTTCACATGGAACTGGTGTAATCATAAAGTTTGAGAAGGAATTCGTAAGGCCCTCATCCAACGCTTGCATTTTTATAGATGGGGAAATCCAGAGAGGTTAAGTGGCTTCCCCAAGGTCACACAGCTGGTAGGGGCAAAGCCATAGAACAAGCATTAAATTCTTTTGGGTCCCCATCAGGTGATGGTTCTGCTTCTTCACAATGCCCTCATGTCCAGGTCTAAGAAAGCAAGAGGCACAAGACACAATTTAATCATTTTTAAAAATTAATTTGAATGTCATGTAGTAGGGCTGGCAGTGAGGGGTCTAGGGGACATTTGACCCAGGCCTCATATTGATCTTCTAATGTCATCTCCAAAACTATTGCAGGCCTTCACAGGGATGCAGTAATAGGGCTTCACCTTTATACTTGTGTCCCATCCACAGATCGTGCTGCTTATAGTTCATTCTAAGATACGATGTCTTTATAAATCCTATAATCCTGTATACAACCCAATGTCACTGCAGTGAACAGTAATCAGTGTGTGTATTCAAGTTCTTATTTTATTCAATGTAGACACTGAAAATATTTCATAATTTTTGGTAACCCTTGTTTCCGCAATTCTTTATTTTTATCTCTTGAGATGCTAGAAGTCTCATCAAGTAGGCACAGCCTGGTCCTCTCCCAGACTCTCTGTGGTCCTGGGTCCTATGCCTGTGTGGTGTCCACATTCTTTGAGATAGAATCCCCATCATACTCGCTCCCTGGGGGTACACAGCTCTCTGGAAGGGTGAGAAAGAGAGACAGTCTTCTCAGGCACAAGCTCTAACAGGAGGTGGTGTTTCTGCAACTGGCTTTTACACAATTTCCCTTTTGCATCTCTACACAGCTCAGCCTCATCCCTGGCTGCATGTTGTTCTGTGGATGACTTGGCATGAAACATTATCTCTGCAAGAAAAACAAGTCAAAGGCTTATGCCCTGATGGCGAAATCAGCACTCACTCAGCAGGCAGCCAAGGGAAATGGGTACCTGGCTATGCTCAAGCCACAAGATTAAAAGGCAACATCCCACGTGCCAGAGGGCATTACATAGAAGCTCATAAGGGACAGATATCTGGGAGTGTGTGTTTGTCATAAACCCAAAATCTGTTTGAATAGCCGACCCAAAGTGGCAGAAAGAACTATTAGCCAACCAGTGACCCAAAGGGGGACTTTATACTTCTGGGATGAAAACAGATTGTTAAAGAAATCCTTTGTGCTTATCACAGATATCAACATTTGATAGCATTGACTGGTCCCAAATTATGCCAAAAATGACTATTCAATAGCAATTAGAATACCTTTTTGCTTCCCCTTAGACAAATTTTCTACGGTTGAAGCTGCCCAATTTCTTAAAATGAAAGTCCATCCTTGCATATAGGTAAGCCCTAGCACTTGATTCTTGGATTAGTGGATTTTCTCTGTTGCAAAGTTTGGTCATTAATCAAGGTAAGTATTTACATATCCATTTAGAGTTCAGATCAGAAGGAGGATGATGTAATAGTAAGACTACTGCAGTTGCAAGTGAAAGCAGCATAACTCAATCTGCTTTAAGAATAAAAAGGAATTTATCATTTTATGTAACTGATGCATCCAAATATACTGTCGACCTCAGGCATAGCTGGATCCAGGTGTCTAATGCAGTTAGCAGGAGCGGGCCATTCTCCTTTTCTTGGCTCTCTTTTCCTCTGTGTTGGCGTTATTTTCAGGTAGACTCTCTCCATATGAATATAAAGTTATCATCTGTAGCTTTAGGCCTAGATGATCCTCATGGCTGGTGAGTCCAAAGGAACACACATGCACACACGCACCTTTCCCAATACCTCTAACAAAAGTCCCAGGTAAGAACCTCACTGACCATATACTTGAGGCACATACCCAATCCAGAATACGTTCTCTCTTAACTGGCCCTTTCGTGTGTATCCAGTTGTTTACCATTACAAACCAGGTGGACACGCCGATGCTTTCCTAGGTCTCCTTAGGCATTCATGTAAGGTTACTCTGGAGTAGAGAGATGACTATGTCTTTGGACCCCAGACACAATAGCTGGCTTACCTTTAGGAACCATGGTCTAAGAAAACACTGTGAATCTGTAAACCAGGTTTACACACCGAGGAGCAAGAGGGCTCTCCCTTCCTACAGGAAGAGCAGGCATGTCCTCCCACCTCAAGCTCCCTTGAGAGCTGGGACCACCATCACCAGCATCACAAACATTACTGTTTCCTCTCTCACCTCTGACCATCCCTGGCCAAGTTGGATCACAGCGTTTGAGTAATATATATATTCAATGAGCAGAACGATGCAACGTCTCCGCATTGATGAGGAGGATGAGAGAGAAGAAGACAGGGACAGAAAAGGCTTGAGTGAGCTCTGAGTCCCACCTGCCACTCTGCTAGCTACCAGAAGCATTGAGCTTCCTTTTGCGGATGGAGCCAAAGCTGGCCCTGAGCGCTTCCCTCCTGAAACTGTGGGCGGGGAGGCCCTGCTCGCGGGGCTGAGCCCACAGAGCCGACAGACCAAGCCCTCAGCCAGGAAAATGAGTCAAAATGACCTTTCCACTCTGCCTCCTTCCTTTAGAAGGAAATTTTCCCTGACATGGTGTTTCATCTTAATAAATCATGTGCAGTAGACTTCAGGGCTTGAGAAAATATTAGCACTGGCTAACATAACCAGCAATAACAGAATTTCTTGGAGCCTAAATAAAAAGTTGATGTATGACTTCCCACTTTCATTCCTGCCTCCCCACACTTAGGCTTGAATACATTTTTGTAAATGATGATAAAATTAAAAAAAAAAAAAAAAAAAACAGAGTGAAGTACTTCTTGAGATCCTGCCCCGTCTATTTTTTTTTTTAAGTTTACAATTCTCAGAATCATAGTTCAGGGTTAGGATATTCATCCAAACCAAATCCTAGATCTTTTCATCCTGAGTCGGACCCTGGCTGAACACCTGCCCTCGTTCGAATTATGGACCTTCTGACCTAGCTCAAGGCATGGGATTAAAGCCGCTACGGAATCTGAACTCACAGATATTCGTCCTGACTTAGCCACTCTGAACTCTGCTTCACTGTAAGAATCTGTGCATTTCCTTCTCTCATTTCCTCAGCATCTGCTTGGGAGTGTCCGGGAGGTTGTCATGAACAGACTTGCCATAAAAATAATGAAATAAACGGAGAGCAGTTCTCTTTCTGGAATTCGATTTTTTTGTGATAGGAAAGAAAGTGAGTAAGGGGCAGAGAGAAGTCAGGTGAATCCAATATTACCATGTCCACCTCCTTAAATTTCACCTCTCTGGGATTCATTGCTCCTAACAATGGCCCTTTTAGCTGCAAACACAGCAGGGCTAACCTTCTTCTAGCCTGTCAGTGAGAACTACCACCATATATTGGTAAGTCTTTCTGTACCAAATTCACTTGGAAAGGATATCAAGTCTGGACAAAGCTCATACTGTCATGGTCCAGTTCCAGTTATTTTAGGCAAAGAAGGGAATTTCCACTTCTCCCTCTAATCGGTTGCGGGCACTCTGCTCTGAGTAACCACTTCCCTGTAATCTGTCAGAGACCAAGTTATTTAACAGGAAAAAAAAAAATCCCCTGATATTTTGCAGAGAATTCCTAACAAAGCCAGCCACTATAAGAACATGTCGATGAGCTCAAACAGGATCGAAGGTGCGACCTCTTTCAGCAGAGGGAACGAAAGAGAGTTGATTCTAAAAGGCAGGAATGAAATGGGGCAAAACTGACAGTCATTCAACATCGATGTTGATGGTGACAGTGGCTCTCATTTATAGCCAACTTACCATGTGCCAGGCACTAGTTTATCTGAACCATTATTGCGCTGGTCTTTTTTGCAAGTTTACAGTGTTTAAGGATTTTTTTTTTAGAGTCAGTTAATGTATATTAAATAAAAAATAGTGCAGGTGGTAACATATGGCAAAAATCCAAAGTAATGTGCAAATAACAACGGAGAAACGATGAGCTGGACAATACTATTTCTCAAAATAAAACAAAACAAAACAAAAATACCACCACAACAAAGAAAAGAAAAAAGAAAAAATTTTTTACCATATATTAAACGTTCCTTAGGTGCCAGACACTTGATGCTTATAAAATATTATAAGCATTAACTCTAATCCTCACAAAAAACCTATGAATTAGGAAATATTATTATTATTATTATTTACATATTTATTGGAGTATAATTGCTTTACAGTGGTGTGTTAGTTTCTGCTTTATAACAAAGTATATCAGTTATACATATACACATATCCCCATATCTCTTCCCTCTTGCATCTCCTTCCCTCCCACCCTCCCTATCCCACCCTTCTAGGTGGTCACAAAGCACTGAGCTGATCTCCCTGTGCTGTGCGGCTGCTTCCCACTAGCTGTCTATTTTACGTTTGGTAGTGTATATATGTCCATGCCACTCTCTCACTTTGTCCCAGTTTACCCCTCCCCCTCCCCGTGTCCTCAAGTCCCTTCTCTAGTAGGTCTGCAGCTTTATTCCTGTCCTGCCCCTAGGTTCTTCATAACAATTTTTTTTTTTAGATTCCATATATATGTGTTAGCATATGGTATTTGTTTTTCTCTTTCTGACTTACTTCACTCTGTATGACAGACTCTAGGTCCATCCACCTCACTACAAATAACTCAATTTCGTTTCTTTTTATGGCTGAGTAATATTCCATTGCATGTATGTGCCACATCTTCTTTATTCATTCATCTGTTGATGGACACTTAGGTTGCTTCCATGTCCTGGCTATTGTAAATAGAGCTGCAGTGAACATTGTGGTACATGACTCTTTTTGAATTATGGTTTTCTCTGAGTATATGCCCAGTAGTTGGATTGCTGGGTCGTATGGTAACTCTATTTTTAGTTTTTAAAGGAACCTCCATACTGTTCTCCATAGTGGCTGTATCAATTTACATTCCCACCAACAGTGCAAGAGGGTTCCCTTTTCTCCACACCCTCTCCAGCATTTATTGTTTGTAGATTTTTTGATGATGGCCATTTTGACTGGTGTGAGGTGATACCTCATTGTAGTTTTGATTTGCATTTCTCTAATGATTAATGATGTTGAGCATCCTTTCATGTGTTTGTTGGCAATCTGTATGTCTTCTTTGGAGGAATGTCTGTTTAGGTCTTCTGCCCATTTTTGGATTGGGTTGTTTGTTTTTTTGATATTGAGCTGCATGAGCTGCTTGTAAATTTTGGAGATTAGTCCTTTGTCAGTTGCTTCATTTGCAAATATTTTCTCCCATTCTGAGGGTTGTCTTTTCGTCATCTTTATAGTTTCCTTTGCTGTGCAAAAGCTTTGAAGTTTCATTAGGTCCCATTTGTTTATTTTTGTTTTTATTTCCATTTTTCTAGGAGGTGGGTCAAAAGGGATCTTACTGTGATTTATGTCATAGAATGTTCTGCCTATGTTTTCCTCTGAAGGAAATATTATTTATCCCCATTTTATAGATGAGGAAACTGAGGCTTAGAAATGCCAAGTAACTGGCTCAGGGTGACCTAGCTACAGTGTCAGAGCTAGGACACCCACTCCCACTAGACGTCAGAACCCTGGGCAGGTGTTAACTGTGATGTCATTGCCGTTCGTGCCAAGTGCAGGGTTGGATCATCTGGATGATACCACTCACTCCTCTGGGCAAAGGAAATGCCACAGGCCACTGGGAAAGAAGCCACTTCCTGTCCCTGCAGAATAACATCCTCGTCAAGGTCCTCGCCATCCTTGGGTTCAGCCTCTAAGCTAAACAATTTATCCTTGTAGTGACAGATGATGACTTAGTCACCCTGACTCTGCTCTTTTCCCTCTTCCTATAAGCAGCTGTGTTTCATGGGTGGTTAAAGCACACCTCAGAATATAATTTACATAACCAGCAATCACTGGGCACTGTGTGAAAGGTTGTCGGTGTTCCCTCAG
Organism: Hyperoodon ampullatus; assembly: GCF_949752795.1. Lineage (NCBI taxonomy): Eukaryota > Metazoa > Chordata > Mammalia > Artiodactyla > Ziphiidae > Hyperoodon > Hyperoodon ampullatus. Next base: position 80,527,434 of record NC_136927.1, on the reverse strand, counting down.
ATCTCCCTTACGGGCAGGGCACCTTCCCGGCTGCAGTGTTGCTGACGGCAGCTTTAGCTGCTCATCCTCGGAGCTGCCGTCAGCACAACAGGCGCCAGCTCACCTAGGAGATGGTCCCTCCCCCTTCACTGGACAGCCCACAGCCAGTAACTGACTGTCCCAGGGTGTGACGGGCCAGCCCCTTTGCCTCCAGGTAACACTGTGGTGCCATGTATACTTTAGAGATCCCCGTGGGATTGGGCTGAAGCTAGACTCCAGCTAAGAAAAAGCTCTGCTTAACTCCTCCCCCTGCCCTGTCCTGCTTCCCTCCCTCGCCTTCTTCTGGCCGCCTTCTCTGGCTAAACCATGGGCACCCAAATCCACATCTGCTTCTAGAGACCCACTATGTGCCAAGGAAACAGGCACTGGAACGCTCAAATAAGATGTGGTCCTTGAACTTCAGGAGAAAGAAACTTAGTGGAGAAAACAGTTACACAAACCCACGTACAATGAGATAAGAATTATAACAACACCTGCATCCTTTTTTATTACCTTTCTTTTATTATAGTACTTTTATATCCCGAGACCTATGTGAAACTTTACTCAAGTGTTCTATTTGATTCGGAGAACAAACTCATAAGGTGGGGACTCCAATTAGTCCCCCTTTAGAGTCAAGAAAAGCGGTGTTCAGAGAGGTTAATTAACTTGCCTGGGGTCACACAGCCAATAAGTGGTACAGATGAGCTTTGAACCCAGATCTCTCAGAACCTCCTTACTCTTTTACATGGTCTCTTTCCCAAGTCTCTAGATCAGGGGTCAGCAAGCCAGGCTTCCTGGGCCCTGTCTGTTTTTATAAATAAAGTTTTATTGAAACACAGCCGTGCACATTATTTACATATTGTCTGTGACTGCTTCCAGCCTACCAAGGCAGAGTTCAGCCGTTGACACAGACCCACACAGCCAAAAATATTTTCTGTGTCTCTTTGCGGGAAATTTGCCAAACCCTATTTTATTTATTTATTTATTTATTTATTTTTGGTTGTGTTGGGTCTTCGTTTCGTGCGAGGGCTTTTCTCTAGTTGCAGCAAGCGGGGGCCACTCTTCATCGCGGTGCGCGGGGCTTTCCCTATCGCGGCCTCTCTTGTTGCGGGGCACAGGCTCCAGATGCGCAGGCTCAGTAGTTGTGGCTCACGGGCCCAGTTGCTCCGCGGCACACAGGATCCTCCCAGACCAGGGCTCGAACCCGTGTCCCCTGCATTGGCAGGCAGATTTTCAACCACTGCGCCACCAGGGCCCACCAACCCCTACTTTAAATGATGTTATTGTTGTTGTTGTACTTTAGCTTCAGATGAAACGTGAATTCTCTTCCCTTCAAATCAAAGTTTCCTGCTCCACCGCGGTTTATAGCAGAGACCGTGTATCCTTGCTCAACCCGGGGGAAGGGAGCAGCTTACCCACTGTATTAAGTTCTCATGAAACACTCACTGGAGAATAAAATCACATCGTCTGTTTGGCCTGCATCTCCCTGTTTCACCTACTAACTCTTTCAAAGGAATTCTATCATTTCCTCAACAGATGATGCTTATAGAGAACCACAAGGAAGTTTCCTCTTGAGAGTTCATTGTTCAGATATATCCCATTACCTTTTGAACCGTCCCCCCCAAGAAGTTCCTCTTCTAGCCTTTTATTTACTGAATTTCAATGCTTGGAAATGGTGATCACCTCCTTCCAGGGTTTTCTGCCACACAGCTCTCAGACTTTGAGCCCTTTTCATCTTTTCCCATAAGTCAGGTGCTTCTTAATTGTGTTTTGTTGCCCAGTCTTTGAACTGCATCCAATCTGTTTGCGTTCTGGGATGATTAAAATACAATGAGTACCAGGAGACTGACTGAAAGGAAACATACCCAATCCATTCAGGTTCAAATGGCAAGTTGAATTTGAACCCAGCATACTGTTTCCCTCTCTCTGAAAGACTTTTCTGGTCACCAGAATTTGCTAGCTGTGCTGTTGGTAGCTTGTACTAGCTTGTTATTTAATCTTTAAGACTCCTGATTTTTAAATGTAAACTCCTACACTAGGTAAAATTTGAGACAACCTTTCTGCAAAGCAATTTCATCATGCACATCAAGGCATTTTTAAAGTTTATACCCTTCAACTCAATCACCTCACTTCTAGAATCAGTCCCAAGCCTTAGAATCTAATGAAATTATCAGAGATGACACCAATGATGTGGATGTAGGGATATTCATCATGGTATTATTTTAAAAAATAGGAAAAATGAAAAAATCAATTTTAATATAAAGGAATGACTAAAAAAACAGTTTCACATTTTTCTGAAGGAACACTTAATAGGCATGAAAATCCCATGTTTAAAGAATTTTTGTTAATATTGTAAAATATTCATGAAACAATAAGTTAAAAACTATATACTGAAGAATACCAAATTTGTAAAACGCTTATATTTGTCTGTGTGTATATATGTATATTTTATAAATACATAGTAAATAGATTTATATTTTATTGTTTTGTTGGTTGTGTATGCCCCGAACCTAGACCAGGTTTCTCAGTCATGGCACTTCTGATATTTGGGGCTGGATCTTTCTTTATTGTGGAGCCTGTCCTGAGCATTGTAGGATAGTCAGCCGCATCCCTGGCCTCTACTCACTAGATGCCAGTAGTCCCCCCTCCATCCACCCAGTTGTGACACCAAAATGTCCCCAGATATTACCAAATGTCCTTTGCAGACAAAATCACCCCTGGTAGAAAACCACTGGCCTAAACATATAAAAGGTGTTCAATAGTATTGTTGAATAATTCAATGAATTAGAAAAGATACATGGAAATTTCAGTAGTTATCTCTTGTTAATATGATTATTTTGTTACATCATTTGATTATCATTGTATTTTTCCAAATTTTCCACCACCTGTTCATAGTCTCTCACCCACAATTCCAAAATCCACGAAGTTCATTTGACAGCAAATCTGGACTCCTCTGAATTTACTCGAGGGCTTTAATGATCCCAGGTGGTATGAATATTCATACATTTGTTTGAAGAAGTATTAATGTGTTATTTGATATTCAGTGTAAACAAAACATATCTAAAAATCTGAAAAGAATCTGGCTTACACAACACACCTGGTTTCTAGGTTTTGGGACATAGGACTATGGGCCTGTATTACTTTTACAATCAGCAAAACAAACAAATGAAAACACAGGGAAAGCATCGAGACACTCCTCTACTCAACAGAATAGAACGAATCGAGGAGGTATTATTAAGTAAACATTCACCCCAAAAATCCTCTCCAAAAAGTAAATTATGGAAAAAAGAAAAAGTTACGGGCAGTTGTAGTAATCTTATTTTACAGATGCGGAAACAGATGTTTGGTGGGTTTCAAACCCAAAGTCCCACAGCTGGCAAACACTGGTGCTGGGTGTGGATCTTGGGTCTATATGATTGTCTCCCACCTGAGCTGCTTTCTTGCTTCTGTGACACAGAACACAGCACCTGGCAGTCAGCCTCCATGTCGAATGAATGGATGAGCACCTTCCTGGGATGAAGTTAATTTCTTAGAAGACCAAGGTCATATGAATTCTACCTTAAACAGGAAATCAAGCAAGGGGGGGCTTGGCAGGGGCTAGATAAGACCTGGGGCCGACTGATAAATGTTCAGTTGCAAAGTGGAAACTGTCACAGGCAGTGACATAAACAGTCATGCCGTTTATACGATGCCCTGATAAAATTGTGGAGACAGAGGCTCGGGAGCAAGACCCCTTGGGTTCCAATCCAGGTTCACCACTGACTAGTTGCAGGTTCATTAAAGGTTCTGTGCCTCAACATGCTCATTTGTAAAATGGGAACCACAATAAGACCACCTTCACAGGTCTGCTTGTGAGGACGGGATGAGTTAACACAGAAAAAGTGTTAAGAAGAGGGTCCCATGCTAGGCAACCAGAGATATCCTCCCCTCTCTTCCCCCAGTACATCCTCCTAAGCGTTAGCTGATCTGATTGCTTTCTGCCCCATAAAGAGGCACAGAGAGGCACGAGAGTCCCAGGTTTGTACACAGATGGACTTGGTGGCACGTTCCTGTTCTTCCAGCCTCGAGCTGTGTGACGGGGCAAAGCCGCTTCCCCTCTCTGTGCCTTGGTTTCCTCATAAATCCAACCTCAGTTAACAACCATCATTATGGAGACTCTGAGAGAACTGAACAAGCTATAGGGTGTACACTGCTCAGCTCAGTCATTTTTCTATAGTGGTGACTATTTTTATTGACATCCTATCCGAATGACAAGAAACTGAGAAGCAGAAATTCAGGCAACAGCACCTAAAGGTGCAGAATCCTCAGTGCTTTCCCTAAGAACAGTGCACCCCCAAGGATGTTATGTCGACGGCTGGTGGGATACAGAATGACATTAGGGGATGTATGGACAAAATTATTTATTACCTTTTATAGTCATGTTTTTATTTTCACAGTTTCTACCTGTGGCAAGCGAATCAGTCTCCCATTTACTAAGGTGACAAAGTTTCCTTTTGATATAAAGGTAGTTAAGTAGTAATAAGTACTACTTATTAATACAATATTATTTTAATATTAATATTAGTTGTACAGTAATAAGTAGTAGATCGATCTAAAGAAAAGTATTAACTGAATCCTATACAAGGCAGAGACTGTGGTCCATCATATCTGGTGATTAAAACAGCCCAGCAAGATGGTCAAGGGGCCTCTCGAGGGCTGCAGGCAGTGACAGCCTGTGTGATTCACCCTACGTTCTACGTTCTTTTTTAGTGAATCCTTCCTCTCTCTGACTACACATTGACCTTATCCTTGACAGATTTCCTAACCACAAATTAGAACCATCTCATCAACTGTCTTGGTCTCCTATGTTAAGTCCTTCCTAATTTCCCATTTTACATGTTTAACTGGCACACGTATGTGTGTAAGAAAGAGAGAGAGGGATCCTTGTGAGCAAAGATCATACTTTCTTTCCTTACACTACATGCTTCAGTAGTGGACACACGGAGGTGACTTCATCATGATAGTTTACCATGTGTGATATGAATGCATGATTGTTTCTAATCCCCTGATAACTTGATAAGGTAGATAGGATTACATGCCAGTTTTTATAAATGGGGAAGAATTTGAGACTTACAGAGATGCTGTGGGTCCAAAGGGAAGCAGCTGAAACTAGAAGTTGAACCCAGGTGGTAGTCTGAACTTTGAACCTAGATCCTAACTATTACACAACATTGAATCCACTTTAAAAGATGCCTCGGGTGGATGGGTGGATGGATGGATGGAATAGGACAGGCATACAGAGGCAACAGGACGATCTCTGAATAGTCCTGAATCCATGTCATGGGTTCTACTCTGTGCTAAGCACTGGACAGACATTACCTTTAATCCTCATGTAAAATCTTTGCTCAGAGAAAGGGTGACATGGAGATGTCATAGAGGTTTGCTATTGAGACATCTGCTGTTAAGACCACAGACTCTGAAGTCAGACAAAGTCAGGTGCCAATCTTGGATCTGCCACTTAAAAGCTGAGCCACCTTGGGCTGCTACTTATACTGCCTGGGCCTCAGTTTCCCCATCTATAATGGGATGATGATATCTAATCCACAGGGGTCCTAGAAGGATCAAATGAGACCTTGTGTCCCCAGTGCCTGCTTTACATCATGTTCTCAACATATGGTCGCTGTAATTGTTGCTGTTGCTGTAGTTATCACACTTGTGAATCTCAGAACTGAACTACCAACCCAGGTCCATTATAAGAGAGGGAAGAGATTGGGAGTTGAAGTCGGACTTGAACATCAGGGGGTGTAGTTGGCAGACTAGTGGCTCTCCAGAAAGGTCGGTAGCCTAATCCCCAGAACCTGTGGCTCATTACTTTGAATGGCAATGGGGAATAAAGGTCGCAGGTGGAACTAAGCTTGCTCATCAGCGGACTGCAGGGAGTCAGCTGAAAGTAGGGAGGGTAGCCTGGATTACCCAGGTGGGGTCAATGTAATCACAGGGTCCTTAAAAGTGGAAGAGGGTAGCCCTAGAAACAGGTGAGGGCGGGATCGGCGTTGCTGGCTTTGAAGGTGCTGGAAGGCGCCAGGAGACAAGGAACGCAGGACGCCTCTAAACTGCAAGAGGCGAGGAATCAGATTCTCCCCCTGGAACCTCCAGAAAGAACGCGGCCCCGCCAACACCTTCAGTTTAGCCCGAGGAGGCCTGGATTGGACGTCTGACCTCCAGAACTGCAGATAAGTTTATATTGTTTTAAGTTGTTTTAAGGTGATTTGTTACAGCAGCCCTAGGAAACGCATTCAGCAAGGAAAGATTCAGACTCTGGCCTGAGATTTATAGGAAGTCAGAGGTCTGGGCAATTCGCTTCACGGAGGCAGGTTGGTTTCACTTGCCCTCTAAAAATAAAACCAGAGGCAGCCACTGCTTCTGCTTCTCCAGCTCGCCTGCCTGCTCGGACCCTTGTGCTTGGGAAGGGGGTGGGGCGCGTCTATGCAGCCTGATGGGGGAGTGGGCTTCGGGCTAGTCAGCCGGAGGAGGGGTGCCCCCGGGCCCCAGCCACCGGCAGTTTCCACGAGGTAGCAGGTGGAAGGCGTTTCCAGCTGAGCGGAGGGAACTGTCGTTTTTTTTGCAAGACCAGGAAACGGCTTTCTAGTCTCCGAGTTCCAGGGCTCAGAGGAGGAGGGAGCGCTGTTATTTCCTTCACACGAGAGCTCTGGTTAAAACAGGAAACGAGTTGTAGGGCCACTGGCGTCTGACAGACATCAGGGCACCGTTGGTTTCTCCTTTTTCTTTGCAAATGTGACTGGCTTCATCACGGGCAGGAGAGGCTGACCCTTAGAGACTGGTCTACCTATAAAGGGAGATTTTCTCACTTTCAACTTCAGCTGTTCACTCTCATTATTTAAATGGCAGTCAGTTTTACATACAAAGCCCAGATCTTAATGGTTCTCAGTTTTGACACTTACATACACACCCAAACCAAATTATAGAATGTGTTCATTACCTGTGCCCTGTCCTGGGCAATACCAGCCACCAGCCGCTCTCCAGAGGCAACTATTCGTCTGCTTTGGTTGCTATAGATTAGTTTTTTTATAATTTCATATAAATGGCATCAGGCAGCGTGTGCTCCTACGTGTCTGGTTTTTTTTTCCACTTTGCATAGTTTTGATTCATCTGTGTCAGAGATCAGTAGCTCTTTCCATTTTATTACTGAGTAGGTACATCCAATGAATGTACCTTATTTTAAAAAATTTGTTTTGTTGTTAATGCTATTTGGGTGGTTTCCAGTTTGTGGCTGTTCTGAATAAAAATGCTGTAAACATTCACGTATAAGCCTATTGTATGGACATTTGTTTTCATTTCTCTTGAGTAATACTGAGGAGGAGTAGAATTACAAGAAACGGCCAGACAGTTCCCAAAGCCCTTGTACTTCCGTCAGCCATTAAATACAGAACCATAGTAAAGGTCTGAGTTGTTCCTCCTTGTGGGTGTGTGTTTGTTCTTTTTTTTTTTTTTTTGGCTTCTCTAATGTGTGTGAAATTGTATCTCATTGTGGGTTTAAACTGCATTTCCCTGATGACTAATGATGTTAAGTACTTTTTCACGTGCTTATTGGCTATGCCTATATCTTTTGTGAAGTGTCTGGGTTTTTTGCCCATTTTTGAAACATGTATGTTTGTCTTTTATTAGTTGTAGGAATTCTTTGTATATTCTAGATGCAAGTTCTTTATCACATACAGGTGTAAAAATTTTCTCCCAATCTGTGGCTTGTCTATATTCTTTATAGTATCTTTGAATAAGCAGAAACTTTAATGTCCAGTTTATTTTATGATTCGTTCATTTTGTGTCCGAAGAATTCTTTGCCTAACCCAAGTTTACAAAGAAGTTTTTTAAAATGTATTCTTCAAGAAGATTTCTAGTACTAGCATTTACGTTTAGTTCTCTGATCCATCTCAAATTTTTGTGTGTGTCTGGAGTTAGCGCGGGAGGTGGGATCAACAAATTCCACGGCCAGTTCTGTGGAGACATCAGGATGACTGTTCTAAGTTCAGGGTCTAGTGCAGGATTCAGCAAATCTTTTTCTATACATAGAAACAGGGCCAGAGAGTGAATATTCTGGGCTTTACAAGCCATATGGTTCCTGTTGCAACTTCTCTACTTTGCCTTTGTAGTGCAAAAGCAGTTACAGACAACATGTAAACACAAGGGCATAGCTGTGTGCCAGTAAAACAATTTACAGACAATGAAATTTGAATATCATATAATTATACATTTCACGAAATATTATTTTTTTGATTATTTTTTAACCATTCAAAAAATGTAAAAATCATTTTTAGCTTGTGGGCTATACGAAAACAAACAGCAGCCGGATTTGACCTGCAGCCTCAAGCCATAGGTTGCCAAGTCCTGGGCTACTCGGCAAGGCAAACATTCAACAAACAGAAGGACACGCTGTGATAACAGCCTGAGAGTAAAGAGCTGTGTGCTGTGGGCGAGAGAATAATAGGCGATGGGTAATCTACTTTGGATGAGATCAAAAGGAATTATAACTAAACCACAATGAGATACCACTTCACACCCATTAGGATGGCTATTATTTGTTTAAAAATAAAGTGTTGGTGAAGATGTGGAGAAATTAGAACCTTGGTGCCTTGCCAGTGGGAATGTAAAATGGTGCAGGCTGTGTGGAAAACCTGTAAAAGTTAAACAGAATTACCGTATGATTCAGCAACTCCCAGGTAAATACCCAAAGAATTGGAAGCAGGAACTCAAACAGAAACGTGTACACCCATGCTCATAGCAGCACCGTTCACGAGAACCGAAAGGTGGAAACAACCCAAATGTCCATCAACAGATGAATGAATAAACATGTATAAATGCAATGGAAAATTATTTGGCTATAAAAAGAAAAATGAAATTCTAATACATGCTCCAACATAGATGAAACTGGAAAACATTATGCTAAATGAAGTAAGCCAGACACAAAAGGATAAATAGTGTATGATGCCACTAATCTGCAGTAATATAGAATAGGCAACTTCAGAGAGACCGAAAGTGTAATAGAGGTTACCCAGGAGCTGGGGGGAAGGAGGAGTTATTTAATAGAGTTCCTGTTTGGGATGATAAAGTTTTAGAAATTGACAGTGGTGATGGTTGTATAACACTGGAAACATACTGAATGCCACTGAATTGTACACTTAACACTGGTTAAATGGTAAATTTTTTTTCTTAAACAGAGAACAAGAGTATTTATTTATTTTTAAATTTATTTATTTATTTATATTTTTGGCTGTGTTGGGTCTTCGTTTCTGTGCGAGGGCTTTCTCTAGCTGTGGCAAGTGGGGGCCACTCTTCATCGCAGTGCGCGGGCTTCTCACTATCGCAGCCTCTCTTGTTGCGGAGCACAGGCTCCAGACGCGCAGGTTCAGTAGTTGTGGCTCACGGGCCTAGTTGCTCCGCGGCATGTTGGATCTTCCCAGACCAGGGCTCGAACCCGTTTCCCCTGCACTGGCAGGCAGATTCTCAACCACTGCGCCACCAGGGAAGCCCCTATGGTAAATCTTTTATTGTGGTAAAATATACATATTTTTAGGAATTAAAGCAATTATAATTAAAGGTCTTTCTCTGAGTCTGTCAGGCACTGTACTAAATGTATCACATATCAATTTACTTAATCTTTACAACACTATGAGGTAAGTTCTGTTATTACCATTATACCCATTTTATAGGTGAGGAAACTGAGGCACTGGGTTTTTTGTTTTTTTTTTTTTTAATTTATTTTTGGCTGTGTTGGGTCTTCATTTGTGTGAGGGCTTTCTCTAGTTGTGGCAAGCAGGGGCCACTCTTCTTCATTGCGGTGCGCAGGCCTCTCACTATCGTGGCCTCTCTTGTTGCGGACTCCAGATGCGCAGGCTCAGTAGTTGTGGCTCACGGGCCTAGTTGCTCCGCGGCATGTGGGATTTTCCCAGACCAGGGCTCGAACCTGTGTCCCCTGCATTAGCAGGCAGATTCTCAACCACTGCGCCACCAGGGAAGCCCGAAACTGAGGCACTAGGTTTTGACAACTTGCCCAAAGTCACACATCTAGTGAGTTGCAGAATCAGGATTCAAACCCCAGCAGCCTGGCTTTCAGCTACCACGATCCACTGCCTTTAAAAGCAGTAACTCTCAGCTTTGGCTGAACTCAAGCATTTTCTGGGGAGCATTTAAAAATCCCCGTGTCCGGGCTGCACCTGGTTAAATCAACCTCTGGAGGCTGGACCAGGCATCACTAACTGTAAAAAAAAAAAAAAAAAAAAAAAAAGCTCCCCAGGTGCTGCCAATGTATAGCCAAGGTGAGAAAAACGGAGATGATGTTACAGCCATGACCTCAAAAGTGAACAGGCGTCAGCCATAGCGGGAGGGGGAGAAGGGTTCACTCCAGGCCATACATTTTATGAGTCATGTATTTTTTTTTTTTTTTTTTTTTTGCGGTACGCGGGCCTCTCACTGTTGTGGCCTCTCCCGTTGTGGAGCACAGGCTCCGGACGTGCAGGCTCAGCGGCCATGGCTCATGGGCCCAGCCGCTCCGCGGCACGTGGGATCTTCCCAGACCAGCACGAACCCGTGTCCCTTGTATCGGCAGGCGGACTCTCAACCACTGTGCCACCAGGGAAGCCCTGAGTCATGTATTTTTATTAAACCACGTTGGTCTTTTTCCTATGTGAGAATAATGATGTGTCCTAATAGGAATGGTTGCTGATATTTATTGAGCAATTATGCCCCAAGCATGACACTAAATGCTTCTCACACTTTGTCTCCATTAACATTCATGATGATCTTAGGTGTAAATGCCATCATCCCCATTTTACAGATGAGGCAACTGAGGCCTAAAGAGAGTGAGTTGCTTGCCCAAGGCCACACTGGTACTAAGAGGCAGTATGCGGGTACCCAGGCACATGTGGTCCAAGCTCAGCTCTCCAGCCTGCCCGGCCAGGGAAGCTGGCCGAGGGTGTCCCAGCAAGAACAGTGAGAAAGGAGGTGACCTACCCACTGCTGTTGGTTTTGTCTTATTTTGTTTTCTGTACATGTCTGCCTATGGCAAGGCCTCTTGATTGAGTCAGGACCTTGGTGCTCCCATAACATCACCATGGCCCGGGGCTGCTCCGAGGAAGAAGTTTGTTAAAGAATCTGAATAATCCCACTCTGGGGTGGAGAGGAGGCCTGAGGCCGGGAGAATTTTGTTGGGGGAATTCAGTGCATCATCAGCTGGAATCCAATAAGGAGATTTACAAGGCCCCTGGTTCAGGGAGAGTGGACCAGGGTGTGACAGTGTGTATGTTTTTAGGTCTGGATCATGTTGACTGTGTCCACAACTCAGAACAAGCTTGACTAGGGAGAGGGGCTGACCCAGGAGACACTACAGAGAAGAGCCCCTTGACATTTTCCTCTGATTCTGAAAGGCCCAGACCACATCTTGCTAACACATAACTCTGCTTCGAGAACAGTGTCTGGCATGCAGTGTAGCTGCTCATTAAAAACTTGTGGAGCAAACGCATATGTGCAATGGGTGGGGGAAGGGCTGCCCTGCAGATGTGTAGATGAACTGAGATCCTGGCTGGACACTTGTTAATAGACGAAGGGATGAAGGAAAAAATGTTCCAAGGAAGGAAAAATTCATGTTTCAAGTTCAAATTAAGCTTTTCTATGATGTCACTCATGACTGATAAGGAAACTGAGGCTCAAAGAGTTCTAGTGAGCTTGTCAATTACGATGCAGCTAGGAAGTACCAGAACTTGGATTTGAACTTGGGCCCCCAGACTCCTGTTCCCGGGTTGTTTCTACTGCACATTAGCAAACAACCAGAGGATAATGCAAGTGAATAGAAAGAATATTTCATGGCAACACGAGGACCCTAAACATCATCACCAATGAGAAAAAAATCATAAGAGCATTAGCTAAGATTCATTAAGAGCTTACTCTGTGCCAGGTGTATGTGTATTTGAAATACATTATCTCTAGAATCTTCCCCCCCAGAAAACGCTATGGAATGCAAGCTATTATCATCCTTATTTTATAGCTGCAGAAATGAGGTGCAGGGGCATCAACAAGCCTCAGTTTACACAGTTAATACACAGCAGAGCAGAAATTCAAACTTGGGAGTCTCAGACCCCAAAGCTTAGCCACTGTTCTCCTGTCAGTCCGTTCAGTGTCAGGTAAACTGGCCTTTGATTGTAACTGAGTTGATGATAATAATTATTATACCTTCCTTTCTGGGGCCTTTAATGTTTCTATTTTAAGAGAACTTTCACAGTCCTTTGACAAAATTTTCCACATTTCAAAACCAGGTGTTTTGGTGTCATGTCCCGAGTGATGGAAATATTTCTGGTCACAGCTGTGAAAACGTAACTGATAGATAGCCACAGAGACTATGAACACGGCTGCAGAGTCGATTGTTATCAGCCTGGGGTCAACACCTCTGGGTACCTTCCCCGGGCCCGCTGGTGCCCAGTCAGGAAGCTGGGAAAGAGTGCTTCTCCCCTTTTGCTCCTGAAACTCCTGGCCCCTCCCTACCCCTCACCCACTCCCCTTCAGGAGAGGAGCAGAGACCTACCTGGCAGGTAAACTGGGGAAGGATCAAGCTGTCCTCTGATCCCTGTCTCCTTGTGGGGGGAGTTGTTCTCTGCTCCTGCGTTGGAATTGGAAGATTCATTTCATTCTGGGGTCAGTGTGGGGAAGCCCAGTGGCCCACAGATATCTAGATGTATCAGCAATAGAGGTGACACTTTGGCTCCCATCTGTGCTATCGATTGAATGTTTGTGTGTTCCTCCCCTCCGCAAATTCATATGTTGAAACCTAATCCCCGGTGTCATGGCATTAGGAGATGGGGGCCTTTGGGAAGGAATTAGGTCATGAAGTTGGGGCCCTCACGTGTGGGATTAGTGCCCTTATAAAAAGAGATCCAGGGAGCTCCCTTGCCCCTTCCACCACTGGAGGACACAGTGAGAAGACAGCAACTCGGAGAGGCCCTCGCCTGGCCATGATGCACCCTCATCTCCGACTGCCAGCCTCCAGAACTGTGAGAAAGACATTTCTGTTGTTTGTCAGCCACCCAGTCTGGGGTATTTTTGTTACAGCAGCTCGAATGGACTAAGACAACCTGCTCGTTCTTTTGTCTTATTTCTCAATTGGTTAAGAACTCCGGCTGGGAAGGGGCCTACCCAAAAAGCCCATCCCAGAGGATGCTAGTTTTAATGAGGTGTGATGTCTGGTCTGTAAGCGGGAGCAATGATTCAGCATCAGGGATGTTCTTTCTTTTCAGTTCACTTACTTATCCCACATTTACTTGCTAATAAGCACCTGCTCTTTGCCTGGCCCTGCACTAGACACCCTTTAGATAAGGATGAGCCACTCCAAGTGGGAGAAAAAGGCTTCATCAAGACTGAAGAGAGTTTTCACTTCTGACCTTTTGATGGTAGAGTGGGGTCAGCTCTTTTTGAGAAGCCTAGCATCCGTTTCCCATTGCCTGGGTTACAGTGCCCTGATTTTTCTTTGAGGAAATACGTACCCCATCATGAGTCACCCCGGTGGGACTGTCAAGGCACCCTGCCCTTTCCTAGCCAAGGGATGAATCCACAGCCAAGATTAAGTCAACACACTGTAGGTTCTGGGATGGTTGATCTTCACCAGAGTGAGGCAGGGTGGAAAGCAAACTGTAGCTCCCCGACTCCAGAAGAATACTTTTGAGAAGCCTACTTGCTCCCTAGATGCATGGGACGGCTCTGGTTCTCTGTCTTCCTCCCTTCCTCTCTTTTCCTTCCTTAGCTCTCAATTCCCCATCTGTGAGTGACTCAGTATCAGTCCCTTAAACTCTTCTCAGCACAGGTCAGCCAGAGTTGGTTGCCTTTGCAAGAGAAAATACAACCCCACTGTCTGCACATGGACTGGAAGAATTAGAACCTTGGGTTCCACACCTTCATCTAACAGCTGGAGAAAATGAAGTTAAGAGGAGACTTTCCAGTTTGGGGTCAAGGAGGCCTTGTGGCTTGATGATTAAGAGCACGAGTTCTTCACTTGTCTGGTCTGGACCTAAAGCCTGCCTCTGCCGTTTTGTAGTTATTGATTGATATGGGACACATTAACTTCCAAGCTTCAGGTCATCATCTCTGAATACAGGATAATAATAGTACCTAGCTCCCATGGCTGGGAACACTATGAAGTGCATAATAACCTTTGGCTGTTATTTTAGTGATTATTCTTCTAGATTTCTTCTGAGAAGTCATGCAAAACAGGAATGTAAATTGCAAAAAAGATGCTGAGCAGGAAGGCACTAAAGAAAGCCTTTCTCCAAAGGGGATGTTTATTTCAGAAGCACACAGGGGGAAGCTCAACCAGCTGTTTTCCAGGAAATCATCCACTTAACCCAGGGTGAGCTCTAAATTTTAATGACCAGCCAGTGTCGAAGGACTGGAAAAAGAAGAAAACAAACAAGGATGATGTAAAACTCCAGCCACACACTGTATAAACTCTGAGGTCTCCAATATTTAATCGGATTCCTGAGTTTGGAGGTGGTTCCCACCTCCATCAGGAAAAGAATCACAACCATCACTAATATTGGCAGCTAAAAAATGAACTTAATAGTAAATATCAGAAACCAAATACCAAGGCTCACTAGGACCTTGGAAACAGTAAGATGTAATTGATTAATCCATATGCGTTGGATTAAAAGTCTGGTTGGGCGGGGGAGCTTTGTACTGGAACTTTCTTCTGCCACAAATGCTCTCCCCAGTCCCCCACTTCCCTGTACACCCAAACTTTCTCATCTCACCTCAAATGTCACCTCCTCTGAGGAAGCCTTCCGAGTTCTAATGGAGCTATGATCTCAGAAGGTCCTCTTTCTTCCCAGCAATACCAAGTTTGTAATGAGATGCTTTTTGCAGTTGTTGGATCAGTTGCTTTCCCCAAGTAGACTGCAAGTTCCAGGTGACCAGAGATCTTGTCTGTTGTATATACTACTGTAGAACAGGTTAGATTGGTTTCAGACCCACAACAGAAACTCTGTATATCTTTGTTGATTTATTGACTTCGGCAGTGTTCTATTATCATTCATTCACTCACTATATGAGGGCTTAAATCTTTAGCATGTACTTTTCATTCAATTAATTATTAATAACCTCTGTTTACTATCTGCCAGGCACAAATGTGGGCAATGAGGACACTGCCATGACAGAGAGACAAATCTCCACCCTCCTGGAACTCAGGGGGAAGGGACCATCAATGAATACATAAATATGACGTGAGTTTGTGGAGCCTTAAGTGCTTTGGAGAAAAATAAGTAGAGGTGAGAAATAGGGAGGGTCAGGATGGGGGCAATTTTGAAGAGAGATGCTGGAGAAAGCCTCCTTGGGCAGAGACCCCGACAAGTGAGGGAACACAGTGAGGGGCACCTGGGGGATAATTCCGGAAAGAGCAGCAGGTGCAAAGGTCTGAGGGGCCGTGTCCTTGGTTAGTGTGGCCACAGTGGAGAAAGCAAGGGAAAGAGGGTGGGTGGGTGGGTGAGGCAGTCAGGGGAGCAGATGCGTGCAGGTCACCAAAGGACTTTAGATTTTGCTCTGAGATGGGGAGTCACTGGAAAGACACATCTGGAAAGAGATGTGGGATTTAAAATTATTTTCGATGCAATTCCCTGGTGGTCCGGTGGTTAGGACTCCACTCTCACTGCCAAGGGCCTGGGTTCAATCCTTTGTCAGGGAACTAAAGATTCCACAAGCCGTGCGGAGCGGCTAAAAAATATATATATATTTTTTTCAAATAACCTGACTCTGGAGACTAAATGGAAAGGGGGACCCAGGGAGATGTAGGGGGCGGTTAGGCAGCTCCAGGAGCCCTTTTTCTGCCTGCACCAGGGCAGGGGCAGGACGTGGCAGATGAGTTGTCAGGCTCTGTGAAGGTAAGGGCACCAGGAAGTGCTGATGGATTGAAGGTGGGGTGTGAGGGGAGAAAGGGGTGTCAGGGGTGACTCCAATATTTCTGGCCTGAGTCACTCACTAAAGGAACAGTTGCCACGAGCAGAGTCCTATGAGGAAAGCAGGTTGGAGGGAGGTGGTGATGGTGGGGAGGGAGAATTCCAGGAGCTGGGTTTCAGGCATGTGAAGTTTCAGACTATTTTTATAACATCCAACTGGAGATACTGACAGGACAGACACAGTCCTTGCCTCGCTGGGAACCTCTATCCTAGTGAGGGAGAAATCCCGTCAACAACAGAACTAAGAGACAACCTAACCTGTCATGTAGTGCCAGGTGTCGTGACGATAATGTGATGGGGAGTGGTGACTGTCATAGTTGATTGGGGGCGGCCTCGGCGGGCAGGTGACGGGAGAGCTGAGACCCAGGACAGGGGCAGCAAAGCCAAGTCCCAGAGGAAGGAATGAGCTTAGTGAGTTAGAGGAATAGAAGGAAAGCAACTCCAGGAGCCTTACCCACAGCTGGGTCTTACTTTACATGTGATGGGAAGCTGTTGGGGGACTTGAGGGAGGATGTGGTCACCTGATTTCCATTTTTAAAAAAGGTAACTTTGGAGACCAGATTAGCATGAGGGAGCAGGAAACCTGACTGGCAGTCCATTAACCGTCGTCTAGCCAAACAGGACGTTGACTTGGAAGGCCAGTGGAGATGGAGTAAATCAGAGAGAGGTGGGATCTGCTTTGGAGGCAGAGCCAGCAGGATGAAAGAAGAATCCAGGATGCTGCTGAAGTCTTGGGGTAAGTCATTGAAGGCTACCACGAGCTAAGTGGGGGCAACACCGCTAGAGGAGGATCCAAGCTCTCTTTGGTCACATCAACTTTGAAATGAATGAAGGAGGAACAGGGAGATCATATTGGCATTTTTTTAATGTTAGTAAAATATACATAATCGCAAATTGGAAATATCCAGCTTGATGAATTTCCCCAAAGTTGTCACATACCCGGGAAGTCAGCGCCCTGAAAGTCCCCGTGTCCTCTCCTAATCATTCTTCTTTCCCCAACGTAGCCTCTGTCCTAGTCTGACATAGTTTTACTGACATTTTTAAACCTATGATTAAGAGATAATAATCAGAGGTAAGCGTGGGGCATTTGCTTATGTAATTCTCAGAAAAATAACCCCACTTGGTTTTTTAGATTGAGTAAGGCTTTGTTTTCTTTTGTCGTCAATAATTTTGAGGTTTGCTCGTGCGTCTTTTTCTCTTTCTTCCCACAGGAGGTGCTCACGTGGAGTGTGAGGTCTCGTCCGACCCCAGGCTGGCAGGTGGCCTTTGTCTCCGTGAGTCAGAAGGGCATCAAACCAGGGCCTGAGGTTTACCCACGAAGCCCTGCCCCTGGCAGCGAGCAGGTCCTCCTCCCACCCACCCCCTTCCCCTCCGCGTTTCATTTTTCTCGTCCAGTCCCAACAGAAGGCTCTTCAGAAGGCATCGTCGTCAGTTTATAGTGCTTGCAGTGCTTTAACACTTTAATGACATGATAGCCAATTTTATTCTGTCCTGGAAATTACGCTCTTCTGTTTCTCTCTCCCTCCCTCCCTCTCCTCCTCCTTCCGTCTCACTGTTCCTGCGATTATTTCTTTTGGAAATAATGCCCCTCACACTCTGCCTCCATAAATCTCTGAATCCCGGCAGATGGAACAAGGCTGTGATTACGAGGGAACAGAATCAACAGGGAAGCGGCTCGCGGGAGGCCAGCTTCACGCTCTGTGGTTTCGCCCCAGTAGGAGGACGTGATGACACCTCCAGGACAAAAGGTTCATCTTTTCAACTACTTTGACTTCTCAGGAGCCCCCCAGCCCCATGGTCTTTTCATGAGAGAACTGTTTGCACCGCCTTGGCTCTGCACGTGTTTTCTACATAATATTAAACAGTAACCTTTGAGTCCCCACATACTGGACTCACAGACCACCGCATGCGCACGCACACACACACACAGGACTCACAGACCACAGCACGCACACACACACACACAGGACTCACAGACCACAGCATGCACACACACACACAGGACTCACAGACCACAGTACACACACACACACTGGACTCACAGACCACAGTACATACACACACACACTGGACTCACATACCACAGTACACACACACAGATTCACAGACCACAGTACACACACACACACACACACACACACTGGACTCACAGACCACAGTACACACACACACACACTGGACTCACAGACCACAGTACACACACACACACATACTGGACTCACAGACCACAGTACACACACACACACTTGACTCACGGACCACAGTACACAACACACACACACTGGACTCACGGACCACAGCACACACACACACACAGGACTCACGGACCACAGTACACACACACACACACTGGACTCACCACAGTACACACACACACACACACTGGACTCACAGACCACAGTACACACACACACACACAGACTCACACACCACAGTACACACACACACACTTGACTCACAGACCACAGTACACACACACACACTGGACTCACGGACCACAGTACACACACTGGACTCACGGACCACAGTGTACACACACACACACACACACACACACACACACACAGACACACACACACACACACACAAGACCTGAATCTGTGCTGGCTGCCCGCTGGCAAGATAAAACAACTTTTAACTGTTAATTTGGCTCTTCCTTTTTTTTTTTTTTTTTTAACACCTTGAGATATAATTTACATGCCATGAAATTCACCCATTTTTAACCATGTAGTTCCATGTTTTTTCACTTTATTTACCGACTTGTATACTGGCTGTTTCTTTTTGAAAATGGAGCCCCTGGGTGAACATTTTGACCCCACATGCTCCCTCCTCACTTTGAAAGGTGACATCTAAAGTGCAGAGAGCAGATTCTGTTTCACCCCCAAAATAGTTGTTTTATTCATTCTGCCATTTACAACTTACTTCCTGTGTTTTGATTCTGAGCTGCTCCGGCCTGCTTCTTAGAAGCCAGGTGGATTCATTTTTTACACTGTCAAGAAGTTTATCTTGTGTTAGAGGAATTTTCTGTTTGCTTGTTTGTTTTGTTAGTGTTTAGTGAGTCTTCAGATCTTTGTTTCATCTGCTGGGCTAATTAGACTTGAAATGTATCTTTGTGACATGACAGACTATATAGAAATATTTGGTATTTAGAGCTCAGCTCAAACGTTCACAGCATTCTGACTGCTGAGATTGGTAAAAAAAAAAAAAAAAAAAAAAAAAAATGAAGTTACCTAGAAATATAAATAGGGCATGGAGGCCTAGAACTTTTTCCTAATATTACATCTTCATCTATAGTTCGGTTTTGATATCTGAGTCTTTCTCATTTGAAAAACAGAAATGAAAATAATCACTTTAGGAGATCTGCCTGAGGACTGCATGAGCTAATTCACGTGAAAACACCTAGAATGCTAACAACTTTTTAAAATTTATAAATGTTCATTGAATACAAATCCTAAGGAACTTCACTAATGGCATAAGAATGGTGTTTTGACCACGGTACATTAATAAAAGCATAGCACCTGCTGTTGAAGAGTGTGTACCAGTTTAACCAATTGTTCAACGAACAGGTAATGAGGCTTGCTGTGTGCCAGGCACTGGGGATAGAATGGTGGATAGGCAGGTACAGTTGGATGGAAGAGAGATGTTCAACACATAGTTGAACAAATAAGTATCTAAGTACAAACTGTGCAAGGGTTAAAGAAACCATTCTGGTATGTGTGTATGCATGTGTGTGTGTGCATTTAAAGCAATTTAAGGTATATTTTGCTAGTAAATGTATACCTATGGGCATAGAGAAATTTTCTGGAACAATTCATGAGAAATTGGTTACAAGTGTTTCTTTTTGTAGATAGGGGAATGTCTTCTACTTTTTATTCTGTAACTTTTCTATGCAATTTCAAGTTTCTAACTATAAGCATGTACTTTTGTTTTGCTGTTTAAATATCAGTAGGCTTCTCTGATTAGTAGGCTGGGAGTCCATTATTATTTTCTTCATTAGACTTCTATTAAAGAACAACCTGTTATTTAAAATGAATAAATGATTAACTGCTTGCAATATTTAACTTGTCAAGCCAAACCAATTAAATATTAAATATTACACTTGAGAAGACAAAGGTCATTTACAAGAGTGCAAGACTTCATCAACCCACACTAAATTGTTACCAGCCTGCTCGTGCCCCCAGTTTGCCCGGACAACACTTTCATTCAACAGATATTTACTGAGCGCCTACTGTGTACCAGGTAGGCATTGTTCTGAGCACTACTAGATAAAACAAAGCCATCAGGGAGTCAGGCTAGATTCTAGTTGGAGGAAACAGACAAATAAGTAAACCAAACATACATATTTATATATAATATGTGCTATAAAAAATTAAAGCAGGGCTGGCTGGCAAGTGACGGATGGTGCCCTCTGTTCATCATATAGAATACACTCTGTAGTTGTATCACTATAAAGAAAGATTGGGAGGCCTGTCTGAGAAGGTGCCATTTCAGCCTGGATGAGGGAAGGAAGGAATGAGCCATGCAGATAAATGACTGCCAAAAGGACCAGTAAAGGCTCTGAAATGGGAAAGCTGGAAACCAGTAAATCTTGGCAGTAAGTACATGTACTGACTATTGCACCATTTATTCTGTCCACTTGTCACAGCGTTCAAAACATTTCATCATTTAAAACTTAAAAAAAATACTAAAGGGCTTCCCTGGTGGCACAGGGGTTGAGAGTCCGCCTGCCGATGCAGGGGACGCGGGTTCGTGCCCCGGTTCGGGAGGATCCCACGTGCCGCGGAGCGGCTGGGCCCGTGAGACATGGCCCCTGAGCCTGCGGGTCCGGAGCCTGTGCTCCGCAACGGGAGAGGCCACAACAGTGAGAGGCCCGTGTACCGCAAAAAAAAAAAAACTAAAAATGAACACTGATAGCTTTATTATTGTATTTTTTTTTTTTTTTTTTTGCGGTACGCGGGCCTCTCACTGTTGTGGCCTCTCCCATTGCGGAGCACAGGCCCCGGATGCGCAGGCCCAGCGGCCATGGCTCACGGGCCCAGCCGCTCCGCGGCACGTGGGATCCTCCCGGACCGGGGCACGAACCCGCATCCCCTGCATCGGCAGGCGGACTCTCAACCACTGCGCCACCAGGGAAGCCCAGCTTTATTATTGTATATACAGGACTCAGATTATGTGGTTCTGGGCACTGCTTCTCTTTTTCGATATTTAATAAAAATAGTTGATGCGAACTATACATCCTAGTGAAATAGAGATACATCTTTATTAAGACGTATTTTAAACTTCTTTAGCCATATTGTCATTATGATACATTTTTATTATTCTAACAGTATCTCATAAAATGTGTATTACTGTAGTATATGCCCATTTCTAGACACTGAAAATTAAATTAATGAATATTAATTACTTCAGGGTCATAAGGAAAAGGATCCTGAGATGCGTTGTTTCCCGTCTACTCTGAGATGCTTCCCAGTAGGAGGGGCACAATGATAGGTAAGTGAATCCATGAACTACTTGAAATAACAAGAAAAAAAGCTGACAATAACTAGCCTTAGCTCACCATCTAGCTGTATATGCTGGGATGCACTTCCTGCTGTGGTCCCCACCTGTAAAATGAAGGGCTTGCTATTAACATGTCTGAGTCCTTTGATTCCTTCTCTTGCTCTCTCTCTCATATCTTGAGATCTAACTCTATGAATTGATTAAAATAACTGCTTTGTAACCAGTGATTTTCACTATCACTGGCTGAATGCTAAGTTAATCTTCTCTTCCTCCTTCAAACAGGATTCTGTGGTGGGTTGCTCTAGAACAGTGGTTCTCAACCCGAGGCGATCCAAATGCCCTCCCCACCCCCCTTCTAGGGAACATGTGGCGGCTATAGGAGCCGAGGTTGCCTGTCATGACTGTGGAGGGGTGCTGCCAGCATCTGGGGTTTAGGCCCAGGAAGCTGGTAGACACCCCACAACGCACAGCACAGTCCCCTGCAACGCAGAATGACCCAGTCCAAATGTCAACAGTGCCGAAAATGAGAATCTCAGGTCTAGAGAAAATGGAAAAGATGGAGAAGGGAGAAAATGAATGGGGGGCACTGCCTACTTATGTCCATCTGGTATTTCCCACCTAAGAAACAACATAGCAACTTTTGTCTTTTTTGATCCTGATTCTCCTCTATTGATTACGCTTTATTATTCCTGAAGACTAGGGTGTGTGACTTAAATAACCCCACGTTAGACACAAGCACAATAGAATAAATGAAAACTGGAGGGCAAATTCTAACATGTACCGTAACTATAAGAACATTCTTTCTAAGGCTTGAAAAAGTCTTCAGATCCTTGGTTTAATTTAATCGACAATGCGTTCATCTGCATATGGCATTCAGCAGCAAAATAAACTTTTTTTCCTGCGTCTTTTGTTTCCAAATCAATGGGGAACAAAGGATATCCCGGTTCCATTCAGGCAGTTTCAATGATTCTCAAACGTGGGAGTAATAGTTGAGCCATTTAAAATACAGTGATGAGAAAGCATACTTAGTAACCTTGTAAACATGCTATGAAAGTACAAGGGAACCTTTAAGAAGAATATCCAAGTGTCCTTTTTATATAATAGCCCTTTGTACTATGAAATGTTCAGAGGTCCATAAAATGGAATTGAACAGAACAGACTAGAAGAATGCAATTTCCAAGTTTTCTAGTAATGGTGCTGTTAAAACATTATTTTTGTTTCTTAACACTCAGAAAATTACGTTTCCTCACCCCAGGATCAGCCCTACTCACAGAAAGGACTTTGGACCCGTATTTAACCAACCGTCAGAAGGGATTCAAAAGGAGGCTAACTGAACACTGAGATTTTTTGAAGCTCTCAAACGATGACCCAAGTGTTTTCTTGAAAACAGCAGCAGCTTGGCAGGAAGCAGGAATTAGACAAGAGAATTGATGGAAACCTGCCCTCCAAATGGGAAGAAAAACCTCCAATAACAAACTGTGAGTTTGAAATCACTGCGTGTTATACTATTCATCATTCAAACGGCCACCAGCCTTATTACTGGCATTTTCTCCTGCTTCTGAGCTGCCCCACGAAACACACTTTAGTAAGGATGATCCCCCCTTTCTGAGGAAAGGGAAACCCTCTTTGTCTCCCCATTCTGCACCCCCCTTCTATCTGCATTCTCTCTCTCTGTTCTAGCTGCATGTTTTGCAATCCCCTCCAGTGTTCCAAAGGCCAATGAAATCAGTCTCCCATAAGGGTACTCAGCCAAGTACATTCACTGCTCAACTGTATTTTTCTCTTTCTTAGCCCTTTCACCCACTGATTTCAAATTTCTCTTTAATAGGCCAGCTATGGCAGACCTCAACCGAATAGGTTATGAAAAGGCAAGCTAGGAAACCACACAGGTACGATTTCTCGAAGAGGAGAGCAGCCTGATGTTTTTCATCTAAATCCTTAGGCTTCACTCCAGCCTGCGAAGACAAGTGGCAGGAAACTAACAGCAATAATCAAAATGAGCTCAGCTGGCCTCGACTTGCTTTTAAAAAGTGTGTGGAGGGGAAGGAATACAGGCACTCTGCCCAGGAGAACCTAGAGAGAAAGAAATCTTCTCTCCTAAAAATCCCTTTAGTTTGCTGCCAGTGATTCAGTACATACCTGACCAAAAAAAGAAAATCTCCTACCCTAACTGGTTTGGCTGTTTCCCGGCTACTACCTAGAGAAGTGACCAGAGCTTTATCATCTCAGTTACATCTGATTTGGACTTTTTTTTTTTTCAAGTAAATATTTGTAATTTCAATGCAGTTCCGTTGCTGCCCCTGCTGTCTTTGAATTGGATTGACTGACAATACTGTCTTGGATGACGCCGACTCCATAGCAACAAGCCAGGGAAGCCTGCACCTTCCTCCCAGCTGGCCTCTCTGTGGCCACTGGGAGGGCTGGGGGAGTATTTGGTGACTGGGGACTTGGCAGTTATCTTAGATTGTCGCTGAACGTTCTTCCTTTGCCCTCTGGGCCCCTCAGTCGGTCAGGATTTCTGCTGATCACTGTGCACTTCTCAATGAATCCAGCACTCTGGGCATTTTTCTCTCTTTATTCAGGAAGTGGCGAGCTGAGCCCTGAGATTCTTTCTGCTCCGATGATATAAACAAATTGCAGAGGAAGTCAAGTCAAACTTTCCCTTGCTGCTTTTGTTCTCCCAACTAGCAATTCAGAAAACAGAGCCAACTTTTTTTTTAAACAAAGATACTCAACTTATTTTTTCAAAAAAGAAATGCCCTAGAAGGTTTTTTTTTTTTTTAAAGGCCGTTTCTGAGACTTTTCAAGCCAAATTGCTCCCCTGACATTGCATACTTACCTAATGGCTGTTCTTCCCCTCAAATTTCAACCAAAAGAGCAATAATGAGCTTTGTGAGGACAATGGCTAGACCTGACTGGAGGCTCCTGGGGCCCTAGTTCACACCCAAGGAGAGCTAACAGTCATGATTCACTAAGGGTGCTAGGACAAGGCACACACCAGACAGAAAGGAGACATCTTATCTGTATAATCTACAGATACTGCTCGAAAAATCACACAATTAAGCCCTTCTCACAGTGGAAGCTACTTGAAGCTTTATCACCAGCTTGTAAGATGTCATCTCTGGGCTTCACTGATGGCTGAGTGAACATTAACAAACCAGAGGCATCTGACAATCCGGGTGACATGTTTACCATGCCTACCTTAGTCATCTAACACAGAAGCTCTGCACTACATAACTGAAGGAAAGCAGAATGGCAGGGAGGTATACAAATATTTGCAGGATGGCCCTGAGATGGCTTCCCACACTGGGTGTTCTGTTACATTAATCCTGGTGCAAGAAATAAGACGTGACAGTCACATGCATATCTATATGCCACGCTTGCTGGTCCTCAACTGGCCCTCCCTGTACACATGTGGGTAGTCAACTTTCAAAACAGCCTGATTTTCTAGTGAAGCATGTTAGAGTTCAAATACAGGCTCAAGCTACTTACTCCATCTGTGTTCCCTTCTTTACTAAAGGGATATGTTCTAACATGGCAGTGCTGTTACATGGGTTAAAAATAATAATATATAGAGATATCTCACCCCAATGTGTGGCATTTGTTAGTCTCTCAAAGGTAGTTATTAATAAAATTCATAACACTGAGTTCCCCGGGTCAGTAAAAACTAGCATTGGTAGAAGCTGAACATCGTAGTATTTGCAAGGTTACTTCTGTGTCAGAACATGTTTGTTCAATCATGATCATCCCTGCCCTCCTTATCTACAAACATATATATACTGGAGATATTTATAGACTACTAGGTATATAAAATCAAGTTGTAATTGTGCAATTATGCAAGTTGTAATTGTGCAATTACTGAATAAACAGTAGATGAAAGGAAAATGTGAGGTTCTGAAAGCTGGCTTTAATTCATGGCTTTTTTTTTTTTTTTGGCTGCGTTGGGTCTTCGTTGCTGTGTGCAGGCTTTCTCTAGTTGCAGCCAGCGGGGGCTACTCTTCGTTGCAGTGCACAGGCTTCTCATTGTGGTGGCTTCTCTTGTTGCGGAGCAGGGGCTCTAGGTGCGCGGGCTCAGTAGTTGTGGCTCGTGGGCTCTAGAGCGCAGGCTCAGTAGTTGTGGCACACAGGCTTAGTTGCTCCGCGGCATGTGGGATCTTCCCGGACCAGGGCTTGAACCCGTGTCCCCTGAATTGGCAGGCGGATTCCTAACCACTGTGCCACTGTGCCAGGGAAGCCCTAATTCATGTTTTATCTTATATTCGTTAAACTGTTTATTTACTTGTCTGCACTCTCCTCTCTGTTGATTATCTTCCAGGCACGCATTTCCCTTGAGCAACATCAGATGAGAAAGCAATCGCTTTTCCATTGCAGGGGAAACAGAGAAACAGGAAACCCAGAGGCAACGACTTGCCTGGAGGCCTCCAAGGTATGCACGGCAGTGTTAGAAGTTGTGTGCACCTCCACACCCCATAACTACTTTTAAAGCTTTGATGTAGAAACGTGCAATACCTACAATGCTCCTGAATTTCTGTAAAGCAAATAGAGCTATCATGCACTGATGCAACTGCCATACATTTATAGAATTCAACAATTGCATTCAACAACCTAGGTCAAATACCTACCAAGTGCTGGGCACTAGGATACAAAAAGTAGTAGTCATCAGTGCTGGCTGGCCCCAAATGAAGACTAGACACACACTTAAAGGACCAGAAAAGCAGGGGCACCATTACAACCCCTCTTGCCTGCCAAAGGAGACAACCAGAAAATTCAGGAAAGCTATTTTTAACATGTACATGTTCTTGTCTCTTTGAAAAATATAACTTTTCATTGTAGTTTGATTTTTATTTTAAGTTTTATTTGGTTATGGGTCTTGGGATAGTGTGTATTACTGTTCAGGAAATACACCTCTCCCATGCCTGCTTTGGATGGAATATACTTCCCTGACCCACTGATTTGGACTCAGTCATGTGACTTTGTTGGTAATAGGCTGTTAGCAAGCAGGATGCAAGCAAAGCCTTAGAACGTGTTTACACCGCGGGTCTCACTCTTTTTGCATGTCCAACGGTGCCGTGAGAAGAACAGGCCTGTTCATTCAAGGAGGATGAGAGACACCTAGAGCAGACCCTGATGCAACCCACACCTTGAAGCCCAGCCCAGACAGTCTAGATCATCTGAAAACCAGCCAACTTGAAGATGCTTTTGTGAGATTAAATAATTATTGTTTTAAGCCACTGAGCTTTGGGTGATTTGTTACATGACATTAGCATGGCAATAGCTGATTGATGTAGGCCTCATAATATTTATAGGTCTTAATCTGTCTGTGGGCATACCATGACAGATACTAAATTACCACCCCCCCACAAAAAAAATTTTTAAAAAATGCTTCAAACACTTGTCTTACTGATTTGTTATGTAAATCAAGGTCAGTTATAGCCTTTCATGGACTAAATGAAACTTGAGGTCCATAATGTTTAAATGAAACAGCATATGGTTAAAAAATAAAAGAGGTATGAGGCACTAGATAAAGCCTTCATTTCCACAAATGCTTCATTCCAAAAACTTTGTTCACTCAAAGAGATACTGGTTGTACTCTTGTGTTCAACCCTGAAGATACAGTACTAAGTATTAATAGCTAACCCTTATCAATTGCTTACCAGGTACTGGGTTTCATTTTTCATTTTTTTAACTATTTTTTTTGAAGTATAATTGATTTACAATGTTGTGTTAGTTTCAGGTGTACAGCAAAGTGATTCAGAGATACATATACATACACACACATATATATATACACACACACACATTTCTTTTTCAGATTCTTTTCCATCATAGGTTATTACAAGATGTTGAATGTAGTTCCCCGTGCTATACAGTAGGTCCTTGTTGTTTGTTTGTTTTGTTTTTTTTTTTGCGGTACGCGGGCCTCTCACTGTTGTGGCCTCTCCCGTTGCGGAGCACAGGCTCCGGACACGCAGGCTCAACGGCCATGGCTCATGGGCCAAGCTGCTCCGCGGCATGTGGGATCCTCCCAGACCGGGGCACGAACCCGTGTCCCCTGCATTGGCAGGCGGACTCTCAACCACTGCACCACCAGGGAAGCCCTGTTGTTTGTTTTATATATAGTACTGCGTATCTGTTAATCCCAAACTCCTAATTTATCCTCCTTCCCCTCCCTTTCCCCTTTGGCAACCATAAGATTGTTTTTTTTATGTCTGTGAGTCTATTTCTGTTTCGTAAATAAGTTCATTTATATCATTTTTTTTTTTAGATTTCACATATACATGATATATGGTATTTGTTTTTCTCTGACTTACTTCACTTAGTATGATAATCTCTAAGTCCACCACATTGCTGCAAATGGCATTATTTCATTCTTTTTGATAGCTGAATAGTCCATTGTGTGTGTGTGTGTGTGTGTGTGTGTGTGTGTATATATATATATATGCCACATCTTCTTTATCTATCCATTCATCTGCCAATGGACACTTTGGTTGCTTCCATGTCTTTGCTATTGCAAATAGTACTGCTATGAACGTTGGGGTGCATTATCTTTTTGAATTAGAGTTTTCATCTTTTTCTGATATATGCCCAGGAGTGAGACTGCTGGATCATATAGTAACTCTATTTTTAGTTTTTTTACGGAACCTCCAAACTCTTTTCCACAGTGGCTGCACCAATTTACATTCTTACCAACAGTGTAGGAGGGTTCCCTTTTCTCCACACCCTCTCTGGCATTTATTATTTGTAGACTTTTTGATGTGGCCATACTGACCGTGTGAGGTGATACCTCACTGTGGCTTTGTTTTGCATTTCTCTAATAATTAGCAACGTTAAGCATCTTTTCACGTGCCTGTTGGCCATCTGTATGTCTTCTTTGGAGAAACGTCTATTTAGGTCTTCTGCCCATTTTTTGATTGGGTTGTTTGTTTTGATATTGAGTTGTATGAGCTGTTTGTATATTTTGGAAATTAAGCCCTTGTCGGTCTTTTCGTTTTGTTTATGGCTTCCTTTGCTGCTTCCTTCTTAATGCTTTATCTACAACTTATTTAATCCTCAAAACTTAATGTAGTACTTACTATGTTTACCATGTAGTTACTATGATTATCCCTATGTTGTAGATGAGAAAATGGAAGAAGCAAGAAGATAAGTGACTTACCCAAGCTTCCACAACTTGTGACAAAGCTGGGATTCAAACCTAGGCTGTCTGGTTTCAGAGCTCACACTCTTACCCACCCTGGGATGTTGACAGGGAATTTGCAGAGTAAAAGGGGCAGCAACCTTAACGAACAAGACAAGTCAATAATTACAAACCATGGGCAGGACTATGATTGAAAAGAACAGGAAACAAGGGTTAAGAATAATAGAAACTGGGCTTCCCTGGTGGCACAGTGGTTAAGAATCTGCCTGCCAGTGCAGAGGACATGGGTTCAAGCCCTGGTCCGGGAAGATCCCACATGCCATGGAGCAACTAAGCCCGTGCACCACAACTACTGAGCCTGCGCTCTAGAGCCCGCGAGCCACAACTACTGAAGCCCATGTGCCTAGAGCCTGTGGTCCACAACGAGAGAAGCCACCTGGCGCACCACAACGAAGAGTAGCCCCCGTTCGCCACAACTAGAGAAAGCCCGCGTGCAGCAACAAAGACCCAACACAGCCAAAAATTAAAAAAAAAAATAATAATAATAATAATAATAGAAACTGTTTTAGACAGGTAGCCAGAGACGTCTTCTCTAGGTAGGGGAAATTGCCTGAAGGATGAATATGATCAGACCAGAAAGGGCTGAGAGAAGATTGTTCTCCAGAGAGAAGGGTGGAGAGGTTAGTCTTGAGTCAGTACACAGCTTGGTATATTTTAGGGACTGAAAAATGGCCACTGCTTCAGGAGGCTAAGAAAGTGAGTGTGTCTCTTGCTCATTTCCATAGGACAGGGGTTGGTCAACCGATTTTTTGTAAAGCACCAAATACTAAATACTTTAAGCTTTGTCGGCTCTGTGGGCTCCGCCTCAATTACTCAACTCTGACGCTGCAGCATGAAAGCAGCTGTACACGGTAAGTAAATGGATGAGCATGTCTAAGTTCCACTAAAACTGTATATATGGACACTGAAATCTAAATTTCAGTGTGACAGTTCCATAAATAGCAAGTATGTGTGTGAAGACACACAGGATAGTCAAATGTGGTGCATTTCTCATATATCAGGTAACTTATATTTGATACACCTTGACCTTGGAACTCTGGTGAGTTCTCTGTCAAAGTATAAGTGATACCAGTAAAACAGATAATTTTGAATAAAACTAATAACTAGGTTTTTAATAACTGTTTTTTTAATCATTCTATTTATTACGATTGTCCAGAAAAATAGAATCAACAGGATATGTATGTACAGGAAGAGATTATTAGGAAATTGACTCACGCCATTATGGAGGCTGAAAAGTTGCACAATTTTCTGTCTATAATCTGGCAGCCCAGGAGACCCAGTGGTGTAGTTCCAGTCTGAGTCCAAAGGCCTAAGAAACAGGAGTACCTAGGGCAAGAAAATCAATGTCCCCACTCAAGCAGTGAGTCAGGAAGGGCTGAATTCTTCCTTCCTCTGCCTTTTTGTTCTATTCAGGCTCTCAATGGACTGGATGATGCCCACCCACACTGGGGAGGGCGCACTGCTTTACTGAGTCCACTGATTCAAATGCTAATTTCATCTGGAAACACCTTCACAGACATTCCCAGAAATAACATTTAACCAACATCTGGGCAACCCATGATCCAGTCAAGTTGACACACAAAATTAACCATTACAATCTGCTAAAGAGGAGCAAATGATAATGATCACCCAGGAAGAAGAAATATTGGCACTGACAAAGATAACATAAAAGAAATGCTCCATCTTTACAAAAAGGAAAGCAACAAACTAGTTAATGGGTGTCCTCATTCAAAGAGTATTTGAGATTCATCACTGCCCTAGAAAACTCAAATTGCCTAAAATCTTACAGGTCATATTATAAAAAACTCGACAGATGTTTTCCCAAATCTGACACAACAATCCTAAAAATTTACATCACTTAACCAGTAATGTGTTGCAAAGCCAAAAGAAACTTTTCTAAATTGACAATAACAAATTTTGATCAATCCTGATGGTGGAAAGATTATATCTTCTTTCTAGCAGTCTCTCTAAAGAAAATGATAATCCAAGATCACTGTCACATTAACAGGTAATCCAAGAGTGTGTAGCCAAAATATATAGGAAACGCACATTACAGGAAAAGTCAGGTAGTTAATAAAAAATAAAGATGTTATTTGGAGGATTTTATGATGTCAGTGATATTTTCAGCTTTAAAAATTGGGTAATTTGTAGTATATTCTTTTATTCTAAATAAATACTAACTTTTATAACTTTTTTCATAACTTTTCTACATCCTTTCTCTTAAAGCCCCCAAATTTTATAACCTTCAAGGCCTACCAACCTGGAACCAGCTCTGATTAAGCATCTATTATAGGAGCCAGGCATATCTAGATGCTAGAAATACAACATTGAATGGAATAGACACTGGTGGTTCTAAAATGTCTACAAAAAAAGAATCTGAAAAAGAATATATATATGTCTAACTAAAACACTGTAAATCAACCGTACTTCAATAAAAAAAATTTTTTTAAGTGTAAACATATTGGGGGAAAATATTCTGTGACACTCCCCCTTCAAAAGGCAGAAGCCTCTCCCTTTGAGCTTAGGCTGGACCTCATGACTTGTTTCTAAGGAGTAGAATATTGTGCAGATGACACTGAGCAACATCCAAGACTAGTCAGAAAACACACTGCGGTTTCCTCCTTGCTCTTTCCCTCTGGAAGGCAACGGCCATGTCCTGAGAACATTCAAGCAGCATTATGGAAAAGTCCACATGGGGAGGAACTGAGGCCTCCAGCCAGCGGCCCTGTGAGCTCCATCTGAGAAGCAGATCCTCCAACTCCAGTCAAGCCTTTAGATGTTGGCGGCCTCAACCAACATCCTGACTATATTGTGACTACTTACAAGAAACCTTGAGCCAGAGCTGCCTGTCCAGACTGTTCTCAGTGATTCCTGACCTCAGAAACTGTGAGATAAGAAATGTTTGTTATTTTCAGCTGCTGAGTTTTGGGGTAGTTTGTTACACAGCAAGAGATAAATAATACACCACCAAAAGTCCTGTTT
This sequence comes from Hyperoodon ampullatus, assembly GCF_949752795.1. Classification (NCBI taxonomy): domain Eukaryota; kingdom Metazoa; phylum Chordata; class Mammalia; order Artiodactyla; family Ziphiidae; genus Hyperoodon; species Hyperoodon ampullatus. The sequence goes on along the minus strand of NC_136927.1, from coordinate 80,495,760 downwards.
TCATGATTCTTACAGTCTGATGTTTGTTTAGGGGCAATGAATAAATGTTTTTTGAGGAAATGATGAATGACAGTAAATCAAATAAATGTATCAGATTATTACCCATTCATTCATTTATCAAATATTTACTGAGAAGCACCATACGGTTATCTGTGTTCTAGGCATCAAGCTAGAATAATAAACGAGAAAGACAGAAAGCGCTCCCTGCACGGAGCTTCCAGTCTGGTAGAAAACCAGGTCTTTGGGCTTCCCTGGTGGCGCAGTGGTTGAGAGTCCGCCTGCCGATGCAGGGGACATGGGTTCGTGCCCCGGTCCGGGAGGATCCCACATGCCGCGGAGCGGCTGGGCCCGTGAGCCATGGCCGCTGGGCCTGCGCGTCTGGAGCCTGTGCTCCGCAGCGGGAGAGGCCACAACAGTGAGAAGCCCGCGTACCGCAAAAAAAAAAAAAAAAAAAAAAAAGAAAACCAGGTCTTTGCCCTGTGTCTCTGATATGATGCTCCCTCACTGCCGGACACTGGAATGAAGCCTCCATTTCCCTGTTCCAGTTACATGCATTATCTGACATGATCCCCACCACAGCCCCGTCTCCCTCAACCACCTCCATTCTGGAGCCTTCCCTGGTCTCCCTTGCAACTTGGCCATGTGACACAGTTCAGGCCGGTGAAGGAGATCGCTGGGAGTTTTCTGGGCAGGTTTGTTGTCTCAAAAAGGAAAAGATGTCCTTGGTTCTACTTGCCTTCCTTTTCCCTGACTTGAGAGTAAAGCGGTTAGGCATCCTGCAAGCATAAAGAAGAGAGAATCGCAAAGCTCTGACATTCTGGAGCCATTGAAACATAACAACTTCCTGCCTCTGGACTTCCTTTTAAGTGAGGGGAAAAACAACCTAAGTCTCTGTAGGCTTTTTGTTATGGTGGTTGCTACTTACAGCTGAAAGCATTCCCAACTGATTTAATGAAACTGAAGCAGAGAACGTTTAGATAGCCAAGGTCACAGAGCCAGTGCATGGAGCGATCAGAAAGCAAAACCAGATCTGATTGACCTTAAAATCCATACCCTTAATCACGATGTTATACTGTCATTATGGTTCCCTCAAGTAAGCAAAAACGCTGGAGCAAATGTATGTGCTCCAAATAGAGTAACAAGACTATTTAATGTCGCCTCGAACTCCAGGACACTAAATCTACATGCCGATTTTAACACTTAATTGAAAATTCCTCGGAGGTCATGGAAAGTGCTAAGGAATTTCTTAATATTGATGATGATGTTGAAAATATGCTAACCATGTATATATCTTTTAGAAGAGTTAATAAAGATAGATCCTATTCCTTGAGGGTCCCTTCAGCAAAATACTTCTAGGGCATCTACGATGTGCCTCCTAATTTACTCCCATGATCTGTTTCTCTGTCAGACAAGTTGAGCCCGTGCTCCCCTTTTAGAGATGAGAAAATTGCAGCTCAGAGAGGTGATGGGAGCAGGGTTAAACTCAGTTCTGCCATAGTCCAGAGCCTGCATCACTCCAAGTTAGGGGGAGAGTAGTGAAATGTATCCTGTATGTGATAGCAGAATACATGATATTGGATATGGCAGCAACTCTGACAGTTTATACATGAATGAATAAAATTTGGGAAATACTCTAGTGGTAGATATTGTAGTGAAATAAAACATGGGTCAACTCCTGCTCTAGCCCCACCTAACTGTGACATTAGGTAAATCTCCCAATCTCTCTAAGCCTCAGTTTCTTGCTCTGTAAAATGGAGAGAATATTCATACAACCTCACAGGATTGTTCTGAGGACTCAGTGGGGCAAAGCTGCTGGGCTCCAGGCAGGCTGTCCAGCTAGCCCTTGACAAATATTAATGGTTACCATTATTTTAATTACTGTCCCATACTTCCTCCCTATATACAAAGGAGACAGTTTTGATCCTTGTATTTCTCCTCGACAATTATGAGCACTCTCAGTACTAGAAGGAATATGTAGTAATCTGAGAGCAAACGATCTCTGCAAAAGCAATGTCCTGAATTTTGCTAACAATGTTTTCCGTGCCCATGGCATAGAACAAAATGAAGATAGAACACGGTGAGGCTGCCTGGTGGGGAAAACAGAGGGTTTTGCTGCCCTGGCTTGGAGGTTCTTTTTCCATCCCCGCCCTGTCCCCTACCACCGCTTCCCTTCTTGTCCACATTGATCTAGTTCTCCCTCCACAATCTTGTCCTGCAGTTACATCAGCATTTGTTTTCATTTTAATATAATAGATCCCTGACCTCTCCCCACGAAAGTAGTGTCGTGGTTTACAGGGGAAAGATCCAACACAACTGGGGGTGTCCGAATTTCCAAGGAAGTGTTCGAACATGGGCCCCTGTATTCATGTCCCCTGGAGTGTGGGCTGGCCTAGTGACTGTCTAGCAAATAGAATACAATAAACATGGTAGAATATCACTTCGTGATTAGGTTACAGAGGACTGTGACTTCCACCTCTGCTAGCAGATGCTCTGTCACCTGCTCAGCTTATACACTTTGATGAAGCAAGCTGTCATGTTGGGAAGCTCCATGCAGCAAGGAGCTGAGGGTGGCCTTTGACAGACAGCAAGAAAAGACCTGAAGTCCTCAGTCCAACAGCCCTTGAGGGAATGAGTCCTACCAAAAGCCACATGAGCTTGGAGGCAGATTCTTCAACTGAGCCTTCAGATGAGACCCTGGCCTAAACTGACACTTTGAATGCAGACTTGTGAGAGACCCAGCTAAGCAGAGTCCAGATTCCAATCCACAGAAACTGTGAGACAGTAAGTGTGCCTTGTTATAAGCTGCCATTTGGCGCAGGGGTGTGTGTGTGTGTGATTTGTTACACAGCCATAGATAACGAATACAGACCCACCTAATCAATAAATAGGAAGAAGGGAAAGAGTTGGATCGGGATCTAGTGTCTCTGGATTCTGGCCACATTCTGCCACCTACTACCTGAGTGACCTTAGAAAAGGCATTTCCCTTTCTTGCCTCAATTTCTTCTGTCGAAGGAGAGGGGTGAATTAAGGTTTATAATTTTTTGTAGTTTTTCTCCTTAAAAACTAATGATGTTCTGCCCTGGGTTCACTTTCTCCTTGGCAACAATCAGAATTAGATACAAGCTGTCCTTGTGAAACAGGGATGGGGTTTTAACTCACCTCAGGCCTCACCTGAACCACTTTACCCATTTATATTACCTGCCAGGCACGGCAGGTGAGGTAGTCATACTAGCAGATGCCAAGTTGGGAAAAGACATACAAGACTTTTCATGGGGGGGAACCCATAGGATGGGAATACGAGAAAGGAGCCAGAGGAGGCTGCGAGAAGAGTTAGACCACAACGTTTGTCTAACCCCCGCAGAGGAGAAAAGAAGAAAGAACAGGTGGGTAGGAGTAGTCTGAGTCTGTGGCACAATTCTAAGAAAGTTCTGGCAAAGCCACGTATCTCCCAGAAATGAGCCTGCTTTAGTACCCCTGTTGCAGGCAGTCCCTGGTAAGGAGAAACCTGGGGGAAATGTGCTCTAGGCACAAAGATGGATTTCAGAGCAGGGCATCCGGACCCTCGATCAATTACAGGCCCTGCTGCGGGAGACCCAAGAAGCACACTGTCATGGCTTCCACATCCCCCGAGGTTCCTTCTAGTCTAAAAACCCCACCCCAGTGTGGGGCCCGCAGGATGCACGTGGCCCACAGATGCATTCTGATTGGCTCATGGTGTTTAAAAACATCAGCTACAACACCAAAACCTTCATCCACACAAAAAAATGTTGATACACTGGACATCATCGAAATTTAAAACATTTGCTCTGTGAAAGACACTGCAGAGAAAATGAAAAGATGAGCCACAGACTAGAAGAAAATGTTGGCCAATCATATATCTGACAAAGGATTCGTATCCAGAATATGTGTTTGAAAACTTTCAAACTACAATAATGATAATTAGAAAACAAACCACCCAATATTTTTAAGTGGGCAAAAGATTTGAACAGGCACAAATAAAATATATACTGATGACAAATAAGCAAATGAAAAAATGTTCAACATCTTTAGTCACCAAAATGAGAGACCACTACAAATCTATTAGAATAGCTGAGTTAAAAAAAAAAAAACCATACATCAAGTGCTGGCTTCATAGGACTGTTGTGAGGATTACATAAAATAATGTGTGTTTGATACTTGGCAAAAAATGCATCCCTAATACATGTGTTATTGGAAATTTCAAAAGAAAATTAAGAACCAGAGCTTTGGAAGAGAGGGTTAAAAAGAAGACAGAGGGACTAAAATTGGAATAAAATGTCAATGGATAGGAGTTCACCTCAAAGGAAGTGATTTCCCTTCCTGAAAATTTCAAACACTACTGGGTCATCTGCCATTTTACAGGACAAAGAGGACGGTGTAAAAATGACATCACATTTACTAAACATCTGCTGTTCCTCAGGTACTTCACTCGGACTCTCATATTGCTAGTCCCACATTATAGATGTGGCTCAGAGAGGTCAGTGGTTTGCCCAGGACCACACAGCAAATGAATGGCAGAGCCAGAATTCCCAAGATGTTCCTTCTCTCCTCCTTACACAATACTGCCTTCCCAACTAGGAAGTAGGAGCAGCAGCAAAGAGGATGACGTTGCTCACTCAGGGGAACTTTCTCACTTTAACGTGCTTCCTGCACACATGCAATCCCTCCTCCCATCCCCCCACCACCACCTTCCTGCCATCTGAGGTCCCGCCATTTTTAGTCTTATATTGGGTACCTGTCCCGTCCACGTCCCCCCCAGCCCGTTATATCAGTGTTAGCCAGTGTTATTTAACATGTTTCTCATTTGCATCCCCCCTATAAGGAATATTTTTAGACTGTTTTTTGTAATTACCCCCCCATGATACGTTAATACCACATATGCACCATACATCTGTTCATGTACTGTGCATATTTCTGTGCTTTATCTATAAAAAGAGTATGATTTTTGAGAAATCGAGAAACAGTGTGATCCCCTGGAGGGCAGCTCTGTGCCCCTTGGGAACGTGGGTGTCAGGGGGAGCAGACCCAGCAGCACAGTATGAAACGGGGCTTACCTGGTGCCCGACACTGTTGTTAAGGGCTTCACATGCATCGACTCATCCAGCCCTCTGCTCAGAGGCAATAGTTTCTGGGTTCCACCCAGAACTGGGAAGCTGCATAACTCTGGGGACCCTTCTTGAAGATGGAACACTTTGCTTTGCTTTCATTTTGCTCATCTCCAATCTCTCTCCATCTTTGTCCACTTCCAGGCTAGAAGCAGAAGTGATTCTAGGAAAGCAAAACCACAGGAGGATGTTGGCTTCTCTTCCAGGTGGCAAGATTACTCTTGATCGTCCCCACTGCCATCTTTTCCCAACTTCTAAAACCTGTTCTGAATTGTTCCTTTAATTTCAAAAGTCTTTCTGAGTCACTGTTTCCAGAGAAGGATTTCGAGTCCGAAAACGTCCTGAAGCCGCCCTTTTCTAGAAATCATGATGACTAACCTTCACAAACACTGAGCTAAGTTCTTTTCAGGGATTATCAAAATTTCATTTTTGCAACAACTGTCATTTTACAGGTGAGAAATGGAGGCTTGGAGAAGTCGGTTAATTCACCCCAGGTTACATGAGGACATGTGGTGGCCAGCTCGGCTGCAAACCCAGGACAGACTGGCTCCAAGTGTAGGCTGCTAACCGCAATGAGAAGCCACCGCTTAATTTTAGTGTATCACTTCCCTCAAAGTGGAGAGGAAACAGAAGTTGGAGATTTTTCAAAGTGGGAGGGGGTACCTTTGTGCTTTATATAAGTTTACTCTCCCAGCCACAAAAGAATACCCTGGTGCTGAGTAGTACAGACTTTTTTTTTTTTTAGTGATGCTTCTGATAACTGATTTGCTACCCAGCCACTTACTGCTTTTAGCAAGAGATTTCTCTCTTCCTACTCAATTACTGTATTATAAAGTGACTCCCTCAAGGGAGAAACTTCCCAGTGAAGACAAGGCTGCGAGGGGAAAAGTTCACTATCTTACACTTTGCCACATGTGCCCAGAATCTTCGGACAGATCTGAATTATGAATTGTGTTTTCTACGTTGCTCAAATTCGCTTTTCCACATGCCGTTCTCTAGCTTGGTTTGCACTGTGTTAACCTTGAATCTCTTCCTGTGTCCTTGGAGAGCTAAGTGAACGTTCAGTTTTTTTTTCCATAGTAAAAGGAAGAAAAAACTTTATGTCTATAATGATCTATAATGTTTCTATTCTATTATGTACAAAATAACTGGGAATATACCTTCTACTATGTACTTCATACAAATTACCTCTAATCCCTTCGACAGCTTCCGGTAAATGTCCCAACACCCAGTTTTAGATAAGGAATCTCAGAAAAGGGAAGTGACTGACCTGGGGCACACAACAAGGTGTTGAGAGAAGCAGATTTCAAGCTCCCCTTTCGCTGGTCCCCGGACTCATGTGCTTTGCAATATCACCATTTCCTGCACGTGGCCAGAATATCGGTCAAAACTTTCTCTTTCAGGCACCTTTGAAACTTCCAACAGAAGCCTAAAATTTCCATTTCTAACCCAATAAATCCCCCCTGCCCCGAAAAAAAAATTCTTGACGTTCTCAATCAGTCACTTTTTTGGTTCTTAAAACTGGTGGGCAGACTTCCGGTTTCTAGTCCATCATGTAAGAAGCTTAGAAGCCACCTCTCCATCACAGAAACAGGCAAAAAGCTGAACAAACTGAAAACAATTAACAGCTCTTCTTAGATCAGTAAAAGAAATGAGGTCACAGGGCAAACCACTACCCCAGAATCGGGGAGACAGACAGCTGAATACACAACATCACCACTTATTGGACCATCAACCTTGGCGGGAGCCAGTGCCGGCACAGGGAAACCGGTATGGAAACTTGACGAATAGCTGGAGGCTGCTGTGGACAGCTCTGAGAGTCAAAAACTCCAGGGGTACCCAGTCATGGGGGGTGGTCCCCACACTTTGTTTTACTGGACCAGGTACTCACAGTGAATATTGGAGAAAAGTCCCCTCATTCTTCCAGCAGGGGAGGGGAAAAGGAAAAGCATTCTGAAATAGGCCAGACCACTCTGTACCTCTTAACAAGGTCTGACCTCAGGAGAAACTACTTAACCAGGACTTCACCTGCTGGGATTTTATAAGAACTTAACTGATTTAGGAGAAGGAAAATACCGAAACTCCAGGCCCCTATAGCTCTCCACGTGGAGGAAGGGAAATACCCAGCTTCAGCCCACTCTAGCCACCTGTCCCACATTAGGGGGTGAGGAAGATGAACTGAGAAGCATCGGGGGGGTCACAGTCCAGAGGCACAGTCTCGCTAAAAGACTGAGAGCTAAACACAGGACTACAAAACGCTTCCCCTCCCCTCCCACCTCACCACCACCTTACTAAAAACCTACAGCAGTTCCTTTTACTGGGTACATCATGTCAGGCTATCAGCAAAAAATTACAAGGCATACCAAAGAGCAAAAAACTCAGTTTGGAGAGAGAGAGGGAGAGCATCAGAACCAGACTCAGATGTGGCAAGGACGTTGGAATTCTCAGACTGGGAACTGAAAACAACTATGATTAAGATGCTAAGGACTCTACTGGGTAGACAGCATGTAGAAGCAGATGGGCAACGTAAGCAGAGAGTCAGAGAAATTCTAAGAAAGAATGAAAAGGAAATGCTAGAGATAAGAAGCACTGTATCAGAAATGTTGTCTTTAATTGGTTTACTAGTAGACTGGACACAGCTGAGGAAAGCATCTTTGAGCTTGACAATGTATCGATAGAATCCTCATAAGCCAAGAAGCACAGACAATGAAGACTGAAAAAAGAAAAAAACAGAATGGAATTTCCAAGGGCTGTGGGAGAACCACAAAAGGTATAACATATGTATAGGGGGAATACCGGAAGGAGAAGAGAGAGAGAAAGCAACAGAAGAAATATTTGAAGCACTAATAACTGGGAATTTCCCTTAAATGAATGTCAGACACTAAACCACAGATCCAGGAAGCTCAGAGACATCAGGCAGGATAAATGCCTATGTCTAGGCTACGTCTTATTTCTTCATATTTTATAACTACATCTAGGCATAGCATATTTAAATGGCAGGAAATCAAAAATAAAGGAAAAACTCATGAAGGAAAGGGAAATTGCCTTACTGATGGGCAAAGATAGTAACGACACCTGACTTGCCGGAAACCAACACACAAAAGGAGTGGAGGGAAATACTTAAAGCATTGAGAGAGAAAAAAACTGACCAACTGAGAATTCTGTTCTAGGCAAATTATCCTTCAAAAGTGAAGGAGAAATGAAGATGTTCTGAGACCAAGAAAAACTGAGAAGATTTGCTGCCAGCAGACCAGCCTTGTAAGACATGTTAAAAGTTCTTTAGAGAGAAGGAAAAAAAATCAGAAACTCCGATCTACATAAAGAAGAGCATCAGAGAAGGAAAAAGTGAAGGTGGAATAAAAACCTTTATTTTTATCACTCTTTATTGATCTAACAGATGCAGCTTGTTCAAAATAATAACAGCAACAATGTATTCAGTTATGTATGCCTACACGCACGTGTGTCTGTGTGTGTGTATGCTTATGCCTAAGTGAAGAGAATGACAGCAATGATGCAAGGGATGAGGAGGAATAAGGATTGTTTGTGAAGGTACTGGTGTTACCTGCGAAGTGGTGCAGTGGACTTGGATCAACTATAAATGTGAGTAAATGCACATGTATGTAGGTGTATACTGCAAATTCTAGGGCAACCACTAAAAAAAGTAGAAAACACACCCCATAGCCACACAGCCTGGGAGAACGCCATGCTCAGGTGGAGAAACCGAGCGCCAGACACAGGCTGAACAAGCGGGGCTGGACACAGCAGTGCTCCTTTAAGTTTCTTAGCTGGAAAGAGGTGTTGTTGTTGTTTTTTTTTTACTTCCTCACACGGCCAGTCCTGGCACCCGAGGCCTTACTTTCAGTGCAGCGGAGGGCAGCCAACAGTTATAACCTCAGCGGCTTCCTCACCTCTGGGACCTTTTACAAAATGATTGCCGCTTGCTGTTTCCTTACCTGTTAGGGTCCATGCCCGCAGCATCTGAAAGCCAGATTTTAAGGATAAAAACCACAGGTGTTTGTCTTGTTCACACCTGTCTCCCATGCCTGACAAAGCGCCTGGCTCAGAGAGTTTTATGAAAGAGTGAAAAAAAAAAGTGGATAAAGGGAAAGAGGAAAGGAAGGAAGGGAGGGAGGGAGAGAGGAAGGAGTTTCTTAGAAACTTTCAGCTGAATCTCTTTGGAAAGGTTTCCCATGAAATATAGAGTATGGGTCAAAGTTCTGCTTTTTTACTGCTTCAGTGCTTATAAAATGTATGTGTGTGTGTGTGTGTGTGTGTGTGTGTGTGTGTGTGTGTGTGTGTGTGTGTGTGTGTGTGTGTGTGTGTGTGTGTGTGTGTGTGTGTGTGTGTGTGTGTGTGTGTGTGTGTGTGTGTGTGTGTGTGTATGTAAACAGTTCAGCCACAGAAGGATAATGCCATTGATCAAAGGGATGAGGGAGGAGAGGGAGGCTGAGGGGCAGGGGGATGCTAGGACACAGCTACGAAATAAACCGAAAACACTGCGGTCTGCAAAGTTGAAGTCTGGTCAGGGACGGGATAAAATCCAACTGTTCTCACTCACGAAATCAGCCTCTCAGCTGGGCACACATGGCGGGTACACATGTTGGTACCTACAGGCCAAAGGGAAAAGCCTGAAAGAGAAGTTTTAGGACGGTACAGACGGGGGAGCAAGCACTGCCCTTGAGCAACGGGACAGGTAAAATCCTCCATCCATCCATCCATCCACTGGATATTCGCCGACTGCCCATTTTCCTTTGTGTCCTTTCTCTGTAAAAATCACGGCCATGCTGCGTCCTGGAGTCCTCCTAGCAAATCCTTAAATCCGGAAGTGGTTTTGGAGACCTCCAACACAGCCTCTCTGAGGATGTGACATTTGAGCCAACCCCTGAATGAGAAAGAGACAGTCTTAGGACTATGTGAAAGACAAGTATTTCAAGCAGACAGAATAGCTCGTGCAAAAGCCCCGAGGGCAAAATGAGCTTGGTGGGTTTCAGGAATAAAAAAAATTAAGTGTAGCAGAAACACCGTGCAGGGGTGGGAGGCGGGCGGGGCAGATCGGGTGGAGTTATAAGCTGGGGTGCAGAGTCTGAATGTGATTCTAAGTGTGGTGGGGAGACACTGGAGGGCTTCAGAAGGAAATGACTTTGACAGGGATGGCAGCAGGCAGGGCCAGAGAAAGTGGGGAAAATGTTCAGTAATTCACTCCTAAAAAAAAAATCTTGCACTCCTAAGTCCAGCCTCATTCCCGCCCCCACCCCCCCGGCCCCCAGGTCTAAACTCAGGCTGCAGATTACCAGCTAGTAGTTAAGCAGCCATGTTTGGTTGACAAACGCTTTGGTCCCCACTGTGCCCCCCTCCCCAAAATCTGAGCTAACATTTTAAAAATCAAAAAACAACCTATAAAATTCACCCTTTGGACTTTTAAAATGGGCACCGCCGAGCATATTCAGTCCCACAGGGCACCTGCAGCCGGCCATGCACCCAGGCCACCTGGGCCCAGGTCTTCTCTTCCCCACAAGCCCTCCCAGCCGAGGGGAGCAGGTGTCCTGGTGAGACCCGGTGACCCACGACACACCGTGTATTAAGGAGCTCGCTCTTGTTTTGGCTTTTTGTTTGTTTGTTTTTTACACAGCTCACGTTAGCCATACTACTAGGCTAAACCATAAATAACCTCCATTTTTATAGTTTGAAAAGTGTCGAATATCAACAGTTTCATATGTTCTACCTGGTCCTCTGAGGCCTTTGGGCTTGCGTTTTAGGCACTTTTAACTTTTTTCAGTTCCTCAAACTGCCGTAAGAGCTCTTGCTTCCAGGTCTTTAGAAATGTTGTTCCCTCCCCCTTAAACTCCTCATCAGGCTTCACTGGTGATGCAGTTTCCTCCAGGAAATGCCACCTGACCCTTCACTGTCTGGGCTGCTGTGCCCCCTGAATTCTCCCATAGGGCCATCTTCTTCCCATATGGATAATAATAATAATATCTAACACTTAGAAATATGTTAATGCCAGACACTCTTCTAGTAAGTCTATTAGATATGCATGTCTCTTAACCACAGTTGGCAATGATCCAAGGTCATCTCTTTAGGAGAGTACAATGGTGCAATGGTGATATACACAGGCACCTTGGAAATATTGCCAATTCAGTTCCAGATCGCTGGAATAAAACAAATATGGCGATAAGTGAGTCATGTGAATTTTTTGGTTTCCCAGTGCATGTAAAAGTTATGCTTACACTGTTAAGTGTGCAATAGCATTATGTCTAAAAAAACAATGCGTATACCCTAATTTAAAAATACTTAAAAAATAAAATAAAAATACTTCATTGCTAAAAAAAATGCCAACCATCATCTGAGCCTTCAACAAGTTGTAGTAGTAACGTCAAAGATCACTGGTCACAGATCACTGTAACAAGTATAATAATGAAAAAGTTTGAAATAGTGCAAGGAAGGCTTCCCTGTCGGCACAGTGGTTAAGAATCTGCCTGCCAATGCAGGGGACACGGGTTCAAGACCTGGTCCGGGAAGATCCCACATGCTGCGGAGCAGCTAAGCCCGTGCGCCACAGCTACTGAGCCTGCACTCTGGAGCCCTCAAGCCACAGCTACTGAAGCCCGTGTGCCTAGAGCCCGTGCTCCGCAACAATAGAAGCCACCGCAATGAGAAGCCCGCGCACCGCAACGAAGAGTAGCCCCTGCTCGCCGAAACTAGAGAAATCCCGTGCACAGCAATGAAGACCCAACGCCGCCAAAAATAAAAATAAATTAAAAAAAAAATAGTGCGAGGACTACCAAAATGTGACAGGGAGACATGAAGTGAGCCGATGCCGTTGGAAAAATGGCAACAACAGACTTGCTCAACACAGGGTTGCCCCAAACCTTCAATTTGTAAAAAAAAAAACAAAAAAAAAAACCCCGCAATATCTGTGAAGCGCAATAAAGCAAAGTGTAAAAAAAACAAGGTATGCCTGCAGATAATTTTTTTTCTCCCCACCCCACCCGACCTGCCTATAATTTAATCCTTACAACAACAATATGTGGTACATACTTTTATGAGCTCCATTTTACAGATGAGAAAACTAAGGCATAGAGATATATTGTAATCAGCTCAAGCCCATATACTTAGTAAGTGGCAGTGCCAAGGTTTGAACCCTGTTTTTCCCAGAGCCTGTGCCTTTGCCATGACACTCTCCTGTGTCATCACTGTAATGACTGTTTGTCTTTCTCAGCCACTGGACTGAAAGTGCTTCAAAAGCAGGGCCAGTGTCTACACTGCCTTGAGGTGTATGTGCAGTGCCTACTGGTATCTGGCACAGAGAAGGTGCCAAATGCATTCTTTATTTACTGGACTTGACGGGAGGAAGAGAAGGGAAGGAGGTGTTGCCCAAATATTAAGGGATATAGGATCTTTTAAAAAATGATATGAACCACTGCTGATTAGGGAGCTTGAGAACTGATCAAAGGGAGGGAGCACAGAACTAAGAGGAGAGGCAATCTTAGAAACAAGCCTCGAACGGGTCCGTTCTGAGGGGTGGGAGGGCGGAAGAGTCACCCCAGGATCTAGCCTTTGGCTTTTCCCAGCAGAAGTAGGTCAATGGCAGAATAAATGATCACAGTGACTTTCTTACATTTTGATATTCTTAGAGTAGTAGGCAAGAGGGAAATGTTAGGAAAAAAAGAAAACCAGAGGCACTGCAGCATGCTGGATGACATGTAATACACAGACCTTTGGCTAAACAGTTGTGGTCATTATCATTTTAATATTCATTTGCTATTTCACTGACTATTTACTATGCACTTAGAACGTGCTTAGTATTTATTTTCTCTAGTGAACAAAGCAAAGCCACTAACCATGTGGAGATTATATCCTAGAGCCATGCTGTCCAACATGGCAGCCACAAGTCACATGTAGCCCCTGAGCCCTTGAAAGGTGGCCAGTTGGGATTAAGAGGTGCTGGGAGTATAAAATAGACACCAGATTCTGAAGACTTAGTCCAAAAAATGAAAATGAAATATAACATTAGCAATCATTTTACACTGATTTGATGTTGAAGTGATAATATTATGGATGTATTAAGTTTAATAAAACATTCTGTTGAGATAGGCTGGGACCTGGGACCCTCTACCAGACTGCTTGCACTTGGGTTAACATCTCTCTGGGCAACAGGATACAAAGAAACTATAAGGGACTAAAATAACTGCAAGAATGGGCATTTGGGGCAATTATGAACAACAGGATACAAAAAGGCCACAAACCAACTGCCATTTCTGCGGTGCTGGGAGCAAAAGCAGGGGACTGTGTATGATCCCTGCATGCAGCACCACTGAGTGGGTGGGCAGACCACCTAAGCTAGCCACCTGCCCGCCCCACAGACCCGCCCCCCCCTCCGTCATTACCCCATTTAAGGACCTAAGCAGCTCCTCTCAGGGAGAGTGCAAAGGCACCTGCTTCTTGTTCTCACTCCCTCATGCCGTAGCCCGAGCCCCGATAAAGGCTTGCCTGGAATTCTCGTCTGGCCTCTTATCAATTTCTGTTGATTAAAGAGTCTAAGGGCCTGGGTCGGTAACACTGTTATAATTAATTTCACCTATTTCTTTTTACCTTTAGAATGTGTTTCCTAGAACGTTTTTAATGTCCTGTGTGGCTTGCACTGGATTTCTGTTGGGTGGCGCTGTTCTAGAGGTTTATAAGCTAGCAGATAAATACGGGTGTTAATAAATAACCTGTATTGATGAATGCTTTGAAGAAAAGTAAAGCAGGGCAAGAAAATGGAGAGAGATGGGAGGTGAGGGCTCTAGCAGTATTTCATAAAGGTTGTTCTTGGAAGGACATTCTGAGCAAGGAATATTTGATTATCCAAAGAAGTAGATAAATCTTGATTTCTAGAAAAACTGCCTAGAGCTTATTCTTTCACTTGTATTATCAGCTAAAATATTGAATGAATACTCATAGGAAAACTGAGGGAATAAAAACGGTTGAAATATTTTGTGCCTCCTTGTATGAATGACTTCCAGACTTAGGAGCCAGGAATAATGATTTTCTCTTATAAACAGTCAGCAAATAATCAGAGAACAATCTTATTTAGGCTCAAGTAGTAAAGACCTTACAAATAGATTTCCCCTTCCCTGTAGCTATTTGCACTCACATCATCCATTTTTATTTAATTCTGATAAAATAAAACCCATGTCTGATGGTGGGGGCGGGGTGGAGGAGAAAACGAGAGTTTCTCGTTCCTCAAGGGCCTAGTTCAATTCCAAACAATCATTGGGTTTCCTGTATCTACAGAATAAATGCACAGTAGTGGAGATTCTGTTTCAAGTGGACAGAGACACTTTTAAAATCTTCCATATTAAGAGTATTGCTATTACGAGAACAGGGTAATTTAAGCCCCTCTCAAAAGTATGGTATGAAAAGTTAAGCCCAGATTAGAGAGTTCTGCCCAGGGGAAATGAAAATAAACACAAATCGAAGCACTGCAACTGCTGAAACTATTAAATGTGCTTGAACTTTGATCATCAGGAAGCCCTTAAAACGTCAGGTGTGTACAATCTCAGAGCTATTTATCAGTTCATGGAATCCATTGTCCAGTTGCCACAGGTTCCTGCATTTTAATTAAACTTGACAATGGACACAATGTTTACTATTAGAACAATGAGATTGTGTACACAACTCAAGAGCTGTGTTTAGTGGGTTCAAATCCAATAAAATAAATTATTGCAAAGTTTTGCTTTCATATTCAGGGAACCCTAGGTATATCACAGATCATACTGTGTGGTTGACAACAAGCCCCATACACTAAAACCTTGATGTACAACAGATCTCTAAATTGTGGGAATTAGAACTGTGCCTACCACTTAGGAAAGGGTTCTACTGTATTTGTTTTATTCCTAGATCTTGGCTGTACATGAATCAAAGACTCTGTGTCTTCTCATTCCCCACAAGGAAAAAAATAAAGGACAAAGAGTATTTCCTTTATTTTCTAAGATTGCTTCCAGTTTTTCCTAGTGATTCTTAAAAATAGAAGCTTGGCCAGTGGCTTAATGGTCAGCTCCTGAGACTGACTCATACAACTGAGCCATCATTTAGGGAGGCATTATCTAGAAGAGCCCTGGGAAAGAATTTTGTTCTAATCACTAATATGTTATGTTTTTAAAAACTAGGTTGTGGCCAGAGTTCTCAGACACCCTTGAAGAAGGATGATTTGGATTATTATTTCTGTTGACTGGCCCTTCAAAACTTAACAGCAGCTGGAATGACCAAGTCATCATATACCATGAACGGAGAGCTACGTGTATTTGAAGACATATTCGGAAGAGCAGCGGTTGACTCCTCCTTTCCCCCACCCCACACGCTTGCATATCTCTCATCTCTAACTCACCCACGATTCAAGTGCCTGCAGCAGTCCACAGATATTAGCTCTCTGGTGGAAATACCAATACTGGTAAAGGAAACCCCAAAGGGCCCAGAAAGAAGCATTCACACAAGAAGGTCGTACCAAAATTTCATTAGAAAGGAAATAGGTCCTTACGACAAAATAAAACAGAAACTGTTGGAAGATGCCAAGAGGATAGTATTAATGTGCTTAGCTAGAAGGCGATTAATCAGCCTCCTTGCTTCCCTAGTTTCCAGCTGTAGAAATATGCCAGGGGAAAAAAAAAACATCTCCCCTAACACTATCAAGTGTAAGAAGAGTGCTATTTTGACTCCAAAGCCAAGGCTGAGGACTGGGGGTGTGGGGTGGGAACGTGGGCCCTCTCTAACAACAGAAAAGACTTTTTTTTAATTTATTTTTTTATACAGCAGGTTCTTATTAGTTATCCACTTTATACATATTAGTGTATATATGTCAATCCCAGCAAGACTTTCACAGTATCCGTTCCCAGACTATAAACATTCAAAGACTCCTAGCCAAGCACATAATAAAATTTTCTTCTCCCTCTCTGATTTCCTGTAGTTTATATTTCACATGCAAATCGTGATTATTAGTGTAGTCTCTGACATAAAGAATGCTGAATTTCTCCAGAAGTTACCAAAGCCTCCTGCTGAGAAGAAAGCACCTTTTAGGAGATATTTCACTGGTTGAGAAATGTATGTGTTCATTTCAGCAATTGTTAGATTTGAAACAAGAATATGAAAAACGATCCACTAATAGTGATCACAACAAGAGATGTCACCCAGGAAAGCCTGTCTCTACAAACAGAAAAGGAAAAAACACAGCATTCTTAACCCACAACTCTAAAGACGGTCTTGCGTAAAAAATCACGAATCTAATCCAAAAGTCAAACAACGTTTGCTCCAAAAGATGACACTCTGAAAATATTCCTACAACTGGTTTAGATCAAGAAGCAAATTTTCTCTTTCACTTGGGAAGTAAACACTGACTATAAGACTCTTTTAAGAGATGAATCATTTAGCCCCTGCGTCTGACATGGGATTAGGTCATTTGTTTGTTTCTGGGATATATTCTACGCTTGAATATGACTGGGTTCCACGATTTGTTCAAACGTTTTCTGGCAATTTCTGATTTGTTCAGACAAAGACCAGAAGCTTAAATCCCACTGAATTAACCGGGTGGGTTATTACCAAGGTGGAACAGAGCCAGAAAGCTGAAAACATATACACCATGTGCTGCTGGAACATAATGTCTGCCTTCCTGAGGACAGGATCATTCCTACGACTCTCACCCACCAGTTAGCTAGATGAACTGGAAATGTTTTTTTCTTATTTTTTTTTTTTTAAACAGCAGGAACAGAAGAGACTGATAATTCTCAGGTGAGCAATTCTTTTGCCTCTTGGAACATACTAGAAAGTAAAAATAACTGTCTTCTTTCTTACAACATTGACATCTCTACGTTAACCAAAAAGGGGAGAGAAGGAAAAAGGGAGAGAAGAAAAATATCATGCTCCACAGTCACAGAATAAACAACCCAAACACACCTGAATGCACTATTCTAAAAACTCAGAAGTCACTGAAGTAGCGTCCATGTTCAATTAATTGAAAAGTAAGTTTAAATAATACCTCCAATTTGAATGCCATTTAAAGTTTACCCAGGACTTTCACATATATTATTGTTTTGTCTGACATCATTAATCATTTTGTATATTGAAGAAAGTCAAGGATTAAAGGAGATTAAATAATTTAAGAAAGATCATGCACCTAGTACAAGATGGAGCCAAAACAGACCTTGGTATGGGAATTCCCTGGCTGTCCAGTGGTTAGGACTCCATGCTTCCACTCGTGGGGATCCAGGTTCAATCCCTGGTCAGGGAACTAAGATCCCGCAAGCTGCGCAGCACAGCCCCCCCGCCCCCGAAAAATAGACCTTGGTATTTCAGTCTTAGTTTCTGGGAGAATTTTCTGGTCCTGCTATAACATTTATAACATCTTGAACACGTTCATAGGTATCCCCCAATTTTTATGTACCCTGTCACAAAATTATTTTGTAAGAATTACAGCACTGCACTAAACTGTACCCGTCAGTGGTTCATTGTACATTAACAGATCCCAACAATTGGTCCACTTCCTTCTGTTCTGCTCAGAAAACACACCGGAATAGGTCACAGGCCTATTTTCCCAGCCAGCATCTCTTCCCGTAGAAAACTACTCTAGCTCCATAGAACTGGTTCTCAACGGGGGTGATTTTGCCCAGCAGGGGACATGTGGCAAAATCTGGAGTTATTTTCCTGGTCACGGTGGGTGGAGGGAGGTTAATACTGGCATCTAGTGGGTAGAGGCCAGGGGTGCGGTTACATGTCTTACGATGCACAGGTCAGCCCCCACAGCAAAGAATTCTAGGGCCCAGAAGATCAGTGGTGCTCCGGTCCTATCACCCTGTGGGCCTGACCTCCTCCTGACCCTCCACCAAGAACCGACAGGGGACGCAAGCCTGGCCAACTGGGGTCCCCTTGTCCACGGGACTTTTGCCAGAGATACTGGGAAGAGTGTTCTCTACTTCTCTCTCAGGTCAAAACGTTAAGGCCAACAAAAACTTTGTCCCACCAGGTTGAGAACTAAGAGGGAGAGAGACGGAGAGGGAGAGGGGTCTGAAGACTGTTTGAATCAGGCTCTGCCTCCCCGCCTCTTAAGCTTTTGAGCTATAGGAGCCTATAAATTCCACTTACGTAAGGGGATTTCTTCTAGGACTTTTGCTTAAGCCAGTTTGAGGTGGACTTCCACAACTTGCAGGCAAGAGTCTTGGCTAATACAGAAGCTGGCGAGTGAGAGTGATATTATTATAAGAATACCTTAAATACTTTCTAACTAATATTTTTAAGACTACTTCATTCACCAATGCCAGGACTTTAGCTGCTACTACTACTAACAAATAGCACTGCAGCCCATTAGTCAAAAGCAAAGTCTGTTCCACGTCTATTTAAAATAAGGGATAACCAGAATCACCAACGTATTGTTTTCCTTTACCTGATCAGGGAAGAAACAAAGCTAAAGTTTTGAGGCTCATCAACCAAACCAAAGACCTAGTACATGAAATAATTTAGGGAGTTACAGCTGCTAGATTGAGTCCAGAGTCATATTCCAAATGTCAAGGCAATCACTTGATAGGCAATGTTACGTTGCATGCACCTGAGTCTTTGACTCACCTTGAACACGAGAAGTCTGGGGTGTCAGAAGGGATTCTTCCAGAAAACATTTCAAGGAAATCTCCACTGGGATGGTTAAGAGGCATCTCAAAGTCAACATGTTTGGGGAGGGAGACACCAGGAGAAGCAAGATGGACTCTGAGCTGAAGAGATGGAGCTGAGAGGCTGGGGAGACTGAGGCAGCTGAGTTCAGAGGGCAGGGTACCAGAGAGAGGAGTGGGGTGGAGAGAGAGAACCCCAGAGACAGGCAAAGGACCCACGTGATGTCTTCAGCTGACCATGGGTCAGCACACACACCAGAAGAAACTTCGAGGCTTCAGAGACAACCACCCTGGATTCGAGCAAACCACACTGGAGCTCACACAGCCCAGCTGGACAACCTCACAATTCCCGGGCAATGGGCAGAACACTGTCTTGCCTCAGTAGTGGAGAATAATTAGCCTTGGACGCTAAACGCTGCTTTGATCCTGCCAAACTAATCTTAAAAGCAAGCCCTGAAAGAATCAAACCATTTCCAGGTCATTTAACTGCATTCCAGAACAAAGCTTGGAAATATTCATGGAAACATAAAAACACCCCACAGCCAACAAGGTCAAATACATATGGGCAAACATTAAAAAAAAACAAAAACAAAAACAAAAAACTAGGCCTGCAAAGATGGAGGAAAATAGGACCCAGCTGATACTTGTGAAGCAAAAGAACTGCCCAGGCAGCCCACAGAACCATGAGAAATAATAAACTATTGATGTTTTAAGCCACAAAGTTTGGGATGGTTTGTTAAACAATAATAACTGGGAGAAAAAAATCTTCTCTCCTCTGGAGTGTTGTACTAGCCTCCAAACTTGTTTTCCTGATTCCATTCTTGCCCCCTATAAATATCTCAAGAGCAGTCAGAGTGATCTTTAGTCCAGGTCATGTACATCTTAGGCTCCCAACCCTCCCATGGCTTCCCATTTCCCTCAGAGTAAACAACAACAATCCCTACGGGGCCCTCCACACTGTGCCTCTCCACCCACCTGGTGAAACATACTTATGCTCCCCAAAATGAAGCACAGTCACTCCTCTTTGTGCTTTCACATTTAAGGCATACCTAACACATCCTGATGTCATATTTCCTGCCCTGTAGAAGGAGAAATCCCAGCCATAAAATAGACCCAATACAAAAAACAAAAACAAAAGAAGAAAACAACCTAACCTCACGTCCAGTCTCCTCTTGGCCCTCTGGCTCCAACCATTTGGGTCTCATTCCCACTCCTCAGATATGCCGGGTAGCCCGAGCCTCGCTCGGAGCCTTTGCCCTTGCTGGGGCCTCTTCCTGGAATGCTCTTCCCATGTATAGCTCTTCTAAAGGCTTTCCTCGTAGGAGATCCTCCTCTGACCGCCTGCAGAAAACAGGGCCACTTGCTGGTGTTCCCTGTCCCCTCTAGGTAGCACCACATCCATTTGACATGCAATATGCTTTTCTTATTTGTCTGTCTGTCCCTGAAGGCAGGGGCTTTATTGATTCTGATTCCTGCTCTCTCTCCAGCACACACAATTGGTCTGAGGCCTGTAGCAGGCAATCAATCAAAATATTGGCTGGATGGAATGAATGAAGAATGAAGATGAAATGAATGTATGACTGACTACTAAACACAGGACCAGATAATGCCGAGCATAAATTTTTTCCCGTGGAGGTCGGTACTAAGAGGTTAATAGGATGATATTCTTGTAAATGTTCTTAGCCTCCAACTGTATCTCATCAGCTCTTCTAAATGCCTTAATTTTTTGTTATTAAAATGCTGTCTTTCTGCATTTCCATCAACAGCCCCCCTTATGGGCCCAGAGCAACAGACAATGAGGGCTTGCTCTCCCAAGGCTATAGACAAGATTCCATTTGCTAAGGCTGAATCTGAAAAAGAAAGAAAAGGGGGGAAAAAGGCACCTACAACGACCACAAAGCAAAACAAAACAAACTAATGCATGGAGTGTAAGGGGGTACGAGAAGAGTTTCTGGGGTGCTAGAATATTCTATGTCTCTATCTGGTGGCTGTTCACACAGACCTGTTGTTCAGTGGGTGAAATTCCATTGAGCTGTACGTTTATGATATACACACATTTTAAAATGTACCTATGCATAATAGAAAGTTCTCTCAATGACCTATTTCTTAATTAAAAAAAACTACAAACTGTGACGTATGTGTTCAAGTCTCTGCAGTGGTCAGCTACTGCCCATCAGTGACCAAGTCACACTTGACCTCTCCTCCTGGGCTCCCACCACATGCTCTGTGTTGTGCTGGGGTCTGGGGACCTCAAGGGCGGAATGAGGATCAGTCTTTGCCCTCAGAACACTTCCCATGGGGTCGGGGACAAGAGAGTAACACACCCGGATGAACCAACGAGGACAATGAAAATAGCAAAAAATAAAAAACTTGAATATTCACTAAGCCTTTCCCCAACGCCATTCCATTTGATAAACAGATATTTTAAAATGCCAAACTGCACTGTAATACAGTGACAAACAGAAAATAACCTGTTACCCACCTTTGGAGTGGGGCGCGAAGAAGCGTCCTCCAGCCTGGCGTCCTTGGAGCCAATTGAAGGAGACCGAGGTGGCTTCAGAAGTAAAGGAAAGCTTCATTCTTTGAGAGAAGAACTGACAGCCGGCCAAGGAGCTCCACAGCACACGCTCTCCCAACAGGCTGTGCGCGGGACTGCTTTATAGAGTCAGCGAGGAGGGGGCGGAGTTCTCGCGGGATGAGCGTAGCTGTGCGGCTCGCGATACTCTGGATCCAAGCGCCCTGCGCAGCCGCTGCGCACGGCCCGCCGCCGCCATCTTGAATTGCAGTGCCGTGTGCAGTGTTTACGCATGGGCAGCCCCACTGAAGGCTCCTGCGCAGCCGTTTCACGGTAGGAAGCCTGGTCTGAAGTTCCGGGTGCAAGGCCTCTGTACGCGGCCCCCTGCCAGCCAGTGAAACTACACTCAGCACCAAGGAAAACGGAAAAAAAAAGGTTAGACTTTATTTTATTACTCAGATTCTGTTTTTATTTCCCAGGAGTTGTTAATGGACTTTGCCGTTAGAAGCCTAAATATTTCACAATGAGGGAATAATATAGTCCCGTCATGAAATAGAAAATAGAATATTCGATAGCCCTAAGAACTAAGGTATAAAAGTATATTTAGTGACATGAAAAGATGCTCATAATGTACTTGACTAAACCGAGGGAAAATGGTGTGTACAACATGGTATGGCGCGGGCGCACGCGCACATACACACGCACGCACACAGAACAATTCTAAAGAAAATACATCACCATGCTGTCGCCGGTTATCTCTGGTAAGAACGGTAAGAATGGTAAGGTCGTTTTTTTCCAGAGCTCAGCTCCGATACGGCCTCTTCTTTCCACCTTTTCAGGCCCTCCAAACACATTTGCTCACTCCCATGTTCAAAGATGAGAACACCCTGACACCCACGGGGATGCCGAGGAGCTTTTCCCAAACCAGGTTCCTCTCGGGGCTCCGTCCCCTCTTTTGGAGGTGAACACACATCCGCTCAACCACTTTGAATGCCTTTGCTCACTCTCACCCACACACTCTCACACGCACAGCTTTCTTGACAGTCTCTGCCTACTGAGTCCGTCGGTGCCGATGTCAGTGTCCCATGGCGCATTAAATATTCGAAAAATAAAACAAGACACCTGTGTGCACACCTGTTAAGCTAAAAGTAGTGGTGAGAACTTCAGAAGAAACCTGTGTGCGGAGCAATGTGGTTGAAACTGTGGTTTCTGTGCATCAGCAACTGGGTGAAACACTTGTAGGATCCGGGTACCTTATGGGGAGGGCAGTGCAACATTAATCAGTAATATTATTCCTGTTTCCCTAGATCTTTTTTGGCAGGAACTCCAGGGGTGGAGCCAGCACTCAGGATGCTGGGAGTGAGTCACAGTAAGGCTGGGCATTGCGTGACTCTTGGGAGAGTGTCTAAAGCCGGTGTCTGAGATAACCTGGGGGTCCTGCCGCGCCTCACCCCTTCTCATGGAGTATGAAGACATACACATGCTGCCCTCAGTCTATATTAAGTGAAAGCTTCCCAGGCTTACTCGTCACTTTGCTAAGTGCGTAATGAGGACATCAGTGCCAAGCACTCATGCTAGACATTGGGGATATAGTTTGGTTCACAAAACATGGCTGGCTGCCTTCATAGGTTCATAGACTGTGATGGGGACAGATAACCAGGCAGAACAATGAAGTGTGATCAGGGATCATTGGGACGACAAGGGTTAGGGGAGCAGGAGCAGACCCCCAGGAAGGGAGCTGGGAAGGATTCCCAGAGAAGGTGAAACTGGATTTCCCTTGTATCACTGGGTTCAACAGGGAAAGTGGGCTCAGCTCTTCAGTGACAAACAGAGACAATGAGTCTGGGAGAAAGGGAATAGAGAGAGAAGACAGCGGGAAAAGAAACCCTCCAGAACGTGTGGACTTTATATTTCAGTGAAAGAGCATGGACAGCGAGGGCAGTGAGAGCCACTGAGAGGGTTCCATCCAAGGCATGAAGTGGTCCCCGTTGTGTTCCAGAAAAGCCACACAGGCCACAGTGCAAAGACCAGACTGGAGGGAGGCATAGTACATTGTGATGGAATATTTGGGGTCAGTTTAAAGTATGTGAATATAAATGTATATCAACATAAATGCCAAATGTTAGCAGTAGACTGCATTGCAGGTGATTTTTTTTTGTCTTTTAAAACTTAATCATATTTTCCGATTTTCATATGGTAAATGAGACATAGAATTGGGGAGATTTTTTATTTTTAGTGTACTTGGGAGCAGGACTAGGACATTGTTGGGAGGAATGGTCAGCCCTTAAAGGACAGTCTTCCCCCTTTGGTTCTGTTATCACAGAGCTATGTTCCCGAAAGTTTGAAGGGGCCCTCGGACTCACACACCTAAGAATAACTGCCGGGCCACAGGCATTCATGTGGGTTAACTCAATTCCCTTCAGCAGCTCCGCTGGATTGCGTTATGGTTCCCATTTCCTGATGAAGAACCTGAGGCTCGGAAAAGTCAAGTCCGTGCAGCCACTTGTTGGGAGTTCCCCTCATAACACCACAAATTGCTGTTGATAGGAACCTGACACCTGTCTTGTTCTTTTGTCTCTTTGTCACCTGGATGCGTATGTGTGCATATATGTGCGTGAGCTCGTGACCCCCTCAGGCGGGAACTGTGGGCATCCCTCTCATTCTCTTCACGTCTCATTAGGATTTATTGATAGAAAGTCAATCAAGCAGCTGCTGCAGGGCCCTATGGAAATAGGTTTGAATCCCAGCACCACCTCTGACTTGTTATGTGACTCAAGTCAGCCTCTGAGTCTCAGTTTTCCCACCTGAAATGGGGGTGGTGAAAATACCAGCCCCACAGCGTTCTTGGGAGGATTGCAGGCTATCAGATGTATAAAGTGCTTAGTGGGTGCCTAGCTCTTGTAGATATCATCTATTAATATTATTTTTAATTCCCCCCCAAAAAAGACTCCAAAGAAAATTTTGATAATAGCATAATTGAGATGAAGTGTTCGTACCATTTGACCCAGGAGTTCCAGGGTTAGAAATCTGTGGATATATTCAAACAGGGACAATAGCCAACGAGGAAGACCAGGAGAAGCATATTGACGTTAAAATACAGGAGGGTTTCCATACCAGATGGTCAACAGCTGCTTCCTCAGGCCCATCAATCCACCACCCAGGCTGCCTTGGCCTCTCCCTGGAACCATCTGGGGTGTCCCAGGATCCAGAAACTAAAGGGTCAACAAAGGGTCCCATTGCCTGCTGTATTCCGATTGGTCCAGCCAACAGGGCTACTTTGAAGCTGCACCACCACCATCACCACCATCACCACCATCACCACCACCACCAGCTCAAGGATGTTTCCCTGTTTCATTTGCTTCTTTGCATGTTGTGTGTGTGTGTGTGTGTGTGTGTGTGTGTAGCACAAATCTGAAAGCAACCTAAGTGCTTCATAATAGGAGGCTCATTAAATAAATTGTGGCATGTCCCTCCTATTGAATATCCTGCAGCCTTATAAGAAAGAACGGCCGGGGACTTCCCTGGTGGTGCAGTGGTTAAGATCCCACGTGCGGAGGGGTGCGGCCAAAAAGAAAAAAAGGCACAGAAAGAACTGTTGGCTCTAAAGTGTAGACATTAAAGACAGCCAGCGAGGCAGGTCACCTGTGCATATATATTGTACAATTCCATTTGTGCAAAATAAATGGGACAGACATTTATGGGTGAGTATATGCAATATATGTATGTATTTTTATATATGCATATATAAAAATGCAATGCTCTGTACATAGTGTTCAGCTGATATCATTCATTATTATTTAGAAAAACTAAACATCAACAGAAGAAAGACTGTATCTTCCAGTTTGGTACTATGTATCAAAAATGTAAATACATCCCAAATATGCACATATGCTTACAGACATATATATATATATATATATATATATATATATACACACACACACACATATATGTAATTAGAGTGTAGGACATTCCTATGTACATTAGAAACTATGGGCAATTTTTACTTCTGGGAAGTGGAGCTGGAATGCAGGTGATGAGTGTTCAGATCACTTTTAGGTCTCACTTTACACTTCTGTTTAAAATTTTTGACCACGAGTACATATTACTATTATTTTTACATTATTGTTGTTGTTTTGAAACAGACAGACTCCGAGCAAACTGTAGTGGGTTCTGACCACTGCAAGGGAACTTGGTAAAAGGGGCCACAGGGGACCCTGGGAGCCTGCATTGTGTAAGGGAAATACAGGGTTAATACCTCTTCCCAGGCAGCCTGCTGCTGCAGCCCTGCAATTAGGCTAATTAAGCAGTTTCATGAGTAGGACAGAAATGTAATTGGGGGGATTCCCTGGTGGCACAGCGGTTAAGAGTCCGCCTGCCAACACAGGGGACATGGGTTGGAGCCCTGGTCCGGGAAGATCCCACGTGGCACAGAGCAACTAAGCCCATGTGCCACAACTGCTGAGCCTGCGTTCTAGAGCCCGTGAGCCACAGCTACTGAGCCTGTGTGCCACAACTACTGAAGCCCACCTGCCTAGAGCCCGTGCTCTGCAAGAAGAGAAGCCACTGCAATGAGAAGCTCGCACAATGAAGAGTAGCCCCCACTCGCCGCAGCTAGAGAAAGCCCACGTGGAGCAACAAAGACCCAACACGTCCAAAAAAAAAAAAAGAAATGTAACTGGCCGCAGACACCTGAGCTCTCAAAGGTAGATGCTAGAAGCCTTCTGGAGGGGTGGAGGCACCATCGAGGAGAGGAGCTCACTGCAGGGGCTTATCGGAAAGTATTCTCTTTCCAGACTTCGGAGAAGATGTGGAACAGACTCCCCCCACCTCCCACCCTGGGGGCATTCAAAGGATTGAGACCATGGGGGAACCAGTACAGAAAAGGGGTGAAAAACAAAGTCGAAGCTCTCCATTCATTGCATTTTTTTTTTTTTTTTTTGGTTTTCTTTTGGTGGTACGCGGGCCTCTCACTGTTGTGGCCTCTCCCGTTGCGGAGCACAGACTCCGGACGCGCAGGCCCAGCAGCCATGGCTCACGGGCCCAGCCGCTCCGCGGCATGTGGGATCTTCCCGGACCGGGGCACGAACCCGTGTCCCCTGCATCGGCAGGCGGACTCTCAACCACTGCGCCACCAGGGAAGCCCCATTGCATTTTTTAAAGGGGTATTTTTCCATTCATTGAGAAAGAAAAAGGAGTCTCTCTTGACTGAATAAATAAATTGGACTCTTTCAGGGTGAGAAGTTCTGAGCCAAGGCCTGGGGATGGAATGGTGGGTTCTCCAGGAGCTCCAGGCTGGTGAACTGGTACGAGCTATCTTATATACAACACCACCTAACGTTTCGTGGGGGCCTGCTGTGTGCCAGGCGCTGATCTAAGGCTTTTCCTACGTTAATCCATTCGACCCGCACCTCCCAACGCGATGTGCACTACCATATTTCACTAAGTCTAGGACATACGTTTCTGGCCTTTATAACTAGAATTACCAGAGTTAGCAAATAAAATTCAGGACCCCAATTAAATTTGAAATCTGGATAAACAATGAATAATTTTTTCATATAGAGATGTCCCAAGTAGTATGCCCCAAATGAGATACACTGATCCTAAAACATTATTCATTTTTTATCTGAAATTCAAATTTAACTGGACATCCTGTATTTTATGCAGCAACTCTACTTAAAACATTTCTAAAGTCCCTGTAAGTCTTAGAGTCAGTGGGTTATTTTATAATTAGTAACAATTTTTTCTTTCTTACTGGTTCATGGTGTTGCCTTTCGGTGGCTTCTTGGAGTGGTTGAACTGTGATATTATTATTCCCGTTAGACAGATGAGCAAACTGAGGCTGGTGGAGATTAATTCACTCCCCGAGGTTGCAAAGCCAATGGCACAGCCAGGATTTGAACCCCGGCAGGCTGCTCTAGGACTGCACATGTGACTACTGTGCTTCTAGCTAAGGAGGTGCACTCCTAATGTCAAGGAGCAGTTGAAGGGATCATTAGGAGCCACTTTGTTACATTTCTAATTTTACTCTTTTTTTCCTTAAAATTCTGTAAAGCCTTTTGGATCTGTATCTTTAGTTTCCTGCATAAGAAGAGTTAGGATTCAGGTTCAAGTCATAGATTACAGAGTCTAGACTTTAAGAGTTTCTCTGGTATTTAAAAATGAGCTCCATGGGGAAGGCTCCCAACCGTCAGGTGGATTCAGATGGCGGTGGAACCCGTGAGTCAGAATGGAGTGTGCGCAGGGCAGAGTGCTGCCCCTGGTTTAGCCAGGAAGGGATGGGGGTTAAGGAAACAGACTCTTAAAATGATCAGTCAACTCGTAACAAGTGTTCAAATCCCAGCATTCATGCGTCCAAAAAATATTTATTTAGGCTTCCTATATGCCAGGACAGTTCTAGAACTAGAGACCTGGCAGGGAAGGAAACAGGAAAAAAACTTGCCGTCATGGAGTTCAACCTTAGAATGGTAAAGACAGGAGATGAATAATCCAGTTATATAGTAGGGCAGAGGATGATAAAAATTATGGAGGAAAGTAAAGCAAGCAGGGGAGAGAAATAGGAGGTGATGGGAGTTGTAGGGGTTCCAGAGAGCTCTCAGTGGAAAGGGGACATTTGAAATGAGTAGCATTGACCACCGCCGTCGTCGAGTGATGTAAGAATACACTAGGCTCCACCAGTTACGACATCTGGAGCAGTGCTAGAGGTATTTCTTTTCTGTTTTAAATATAATTCATTTAATTGTCAGTTTTATAGCTTAATTTTTAATAATGGCTGTGTTTAACAACCGGATCACAAAATCCCTTCAGATCTATCAGTCGGCTCTTATGAGCCTGTGTAAGTCAACTTCAGCTCATTTTCCACACCTTGTTTGCCCATTTAATGCCTACCCGTCCTTCAGACCTCAGCCGAGCAGTCAGGGAATTCTCAGAGCACCCACCCCAGGCCCTGTCACCCTCGTGTTACCTACCTAATTATACGTGTGATGATTGTTGTATGGTTGCCTTGACCCTTTGCGAGGTCAGCTCTGTGAAAGCAGAGTTTCTGGTCTGTCCCGTCTCCCGTGCCATTCACAGGGCTTGATGCACAGTAGGTGCCCAAATAATGTTTGTTTAAGGGACGCACGAATGAATGAGATATTTCCATTAAGGCTTTCCCTGCCTCTTACATGTACAAGTTTTGGTGATATTGTAAAGAAATTATTTAAAACTTTGTGCCCAAACAGTGAATCATTTATTAAATAAATGGCCCACTTCCCAGCTCTTTACAGGAGCTCAGTCTTTTTATGTGGTGGACCCTTTTGGGGGCTTGGGGAAGCCTGTTATGCCCTTCTCAGAATGGTTTTTAAATCTATAAAAATGCATAGGCTTGCAAAGAAAACCAATTATATTAAAACGCAGTTACTAAACAAACTTTTTTAACAAATAGGTACTATGATAATATATGTGCTTTTTTATTAACACACTAAATGACAGGACCAATATGAAGTCTAATAACAACTGTAATTTTGAAGTGGAAATAACTATAAATGGTATTTCAAATTATCTGTAACTGATGTGATATGAAAGTATCTGGTTTCCACCGGTGACAAAGTTTCAATACTGCTAATTTTCTCTCATTTTTAAAATGAGAATAATAATAATATTCAGGTTAGTGTTATGTGTTTATCTATTTATCCTGAATTTTATCCAAGGATCACTTGGGGAGGTCCATGGGCACCAGGTTAAAGATTCCTGTGGAGAGAGCAATTAGCACAAGGGTTCAAGGGAATATAGATCAAAGATCTCCACACAAGAAAGAGGCTGTACGAATGAAAAGCCAAGATTTGCTGTCAGATGTTCCTGAATTCAGACTCTTATGCCTGCCTCCTACAGGCTGTGTGACCTTGGACACATTCCTTAACTACTCTGAGCCTAAGTGTCCTTATCTGTAAAATGGGGCTAATGGCGTCACCTCCAAGGAATGTTCTGATGCTTAAATTATGTAGAACTGTGCCTGACATGTAATCGATGCTCAGAAAATAGTAGCTACTATTTCTATTTTACTTATGCCAGTTCTTTTTGTCTGGGAAGCTCCAGTGCTTTTAACAGAATCAAACTGAGTCATTGGTGACTTAAGGAGGGAAACTATCCCTGTGACTATTGAAGCTTGGAAACTGTAACATGGGACAGAGAGCAGAAGGCACATATATCTCAACTGATTTTGCTAAGAGGACTTCAGGCTTTTTATCAGAAAAAGACTTGGATCAGAGCTTCTGGAGCTAAAAGGCTGAAGAGAAACACACACGGGTGCTAGAGCCTTGCTGGTGAGATCCACCCTCCAGATTCTGCAACCAGATACAGTTTGGGTGGTCCTCTGGCCCAGTTTACCCAGGACTGCCCTGGACAATGCTTGCAGTTTCCATGTGATTATTCATAGCATCCTTTTCACTCTTCATAGCATCCCAGTTTGTATGATATGTTAGATAGTCACTGTAGGTGAGGAGTACCCTTCTCTCTTAGCTGCCAAAGCCCCTGATAAAATCCTTTTGAGGGAGCAGTTAACATGGTATTTTTTGCTCCTTGGCAGAATTCAGAAAGGGAGCTTGCAGGCCCTGGAATTCTGATCCTTTTCTTCCAGGGTTCTGGAATCATCCTTGCATATGGGCTTTGGAGGCAAAGAAACCTGGAATTAGGGTAACCAACCATCCTGCTTTGCCTGGGAGGGAGAGGTTTTCCAGATGCAGGGTTTTCAGTGCTAAAACCGGGCCAGTCCTGGGGAAATCGGGCCGGTTGGTCACGCTATCTGGAGTCAAATCCTGACTCTAGTAGTGACCATTTGCGTGACCCTGGACACGTTATTTTTTTTCTCTCTGAGCCTTACTTTTCTGGTGTCCCAGTGGGGATAACAATGTTTACCCGCACAGTATTATTATAGGATTAAGTAAGATAATATTTTTAATAAGGATTAAGGGAAGCAATATATAAGCACCCCTCCAATGACTTCCATCCAAATACAACTTAATACAATAAAGCCCAAAGTCCTTATCGTGGCTTACGATGTCCTACACAATCTGGCCCTTGGGTACCTTCCAACTTAATCCTTCATGTCTCCCGCCTCGCTTTGATCCCTTCGCGGCCAGCCCTGGCCTTCGCGCTGGTCCTTGCACACCACGCTTGTTCCTCCTCTGGGCCTTTGCACTTGGTGTTCCCTCTGCCTGGTGTTCTTCCCCAGACATCCGCATCACAGCCTGTACACAGATGACATTTTTTGCAGAGAGTTCTTCCCTGGACACCATCTAAAATAGCTTCCCCCTCCTGTCACTCCCTGTTCCTTTACGTGCTGTATTTTTTCCCTCACAGCATTCATCACCACCTGATACTATATTATAAATCAACACATTTAGTCGTTCATTACCTGACTTCTCCATTAGTCTGTAAACTCCCTGAAGCAGATATTCGATTTTAATCACTGACTCCACCCTACCCCCGCCCCATATCTTGAACAGTGCCCAGCACAGTGCATGGGCCAGCAGTACTTTTAGAAAGAAATGAACACATCCTACACAGCAACAGGGTCTTTTGAGTCTGGGAAATGGCATCCATCCCTGTGGCTGCTCTCCTGTAGTCCTTTGGGAAAGGCTGGGAAGGTCTGCTGGTACCTGTGTGTGCTTCGTGTGGTACTTGCCAGTTCGCTTATCAATGTGCCTGGCAGGTGCTGTATCACTTATAAGTGAAAGATTCAACAGTCCCCCCAGTTAAGCCCTCAGACCCTCTTCTGTTGCTGGAGTCCGTTTCTGGAGCGACGGTGAAGAGGCATCCTTTCTGAGGCAGGATGTGGGGTGGAAGATAATTTTGAAAGTCAGGATAAACCTAAAATCACATTATCCAAGTTAACGCTTGAAAATCCCTTGAGCCTAAATCTCCCGTGATGTAGGTATGGCCTGGTACATACAGCTATGGAATCCTTTTTATGCACGTTCAGGGTTGAAGATCCTCTGAGCTGGACTAAAGAGACGAGCACAAGGAGCCTGTCCACGCCTGTGTGCTTGCAGGCACGCACATCTCGTCTTCAAGACGGCTCTGTCCCAGCAGTAGATGGTGGATGGTGGGGAGCTTGAAAGTGGCCTGCTTACCATGGGACTTACCTCCATGTGCTCGAATGTTAAGTCTCTGTGGCCTTGATATGAGTTCATAGATTTGTTTGCAGTTGTGAGAATTAACTGGGAGAGTGGGATTTGTTTGTGAAAATGTGTGTATTTTTATGGTAGGAGGGAAGGGGGGTGGGTGACCTTAACTTCAGCCTAAAAATTAAATGCACATAGGATGCATTTCGAATGGACTCTGCACCAGTATTTTCAAGTTTTAAAGATTTCCAAGCCCATCATAAATGCCAGGTGCTATGCTAGGTTCTAGGAAAAGAAGAAGGATAGAATCATTCATGCATCCAGTGTTATCATCTGCTATATTCCAGAGTGGGGAGGGGTGTACAGGAGTGAACAGCTTCACCGAAGTCCCTTCCCTCAGACCACTTACATCCCAGGGGTGGAGACGGCAGACAGGTAAACAGATACGTCCTGGCTGGAGAGGATGTGGAGAAGTTGGACCCTGATATGCTGCTGGTGGGAATGTAAAATGGTGCAACCACTTTGGAAAACCATCTGGCAGTTCCTCAAATGATTAAACATAGACCTTATGACCCAGAAATTTTACTCCTAGATATATTCCCAAGAAAGAATGAAAACACATGTCTATACAAAAACTTGAATGTTTATAGCAGCGTTATTCATAATAGCCAAAAGGAGGATACAACCCAAACGTCCATCAACTACTGAATGACTTAAAAAATTATGTAGCATATCTATACAAGGGAGTATTACTAGGCCATACAAAGGAATGGAGTACTGATGCATGCTGCACCATGGCTGGACCTTGAAAACATCGTGCTAAGTGAAAGAAGTCACTCACAAAAGACCACATATTACATGGTTCTGTCTATAGGAAACATCCGAAATAGGCAAATCTAAG
Organism: Hyperoodon ampullatus; assembly: GCF_949752795.1. Lineage (NCBI taxonomy): Eukaryota > Metazoa > Chordata > Mammalia > Artiodactyla > Ziphiidae > Hyperoodon > Hyperoodon ampullatus. Next base: position 80,463,487 of record NC_136927.1, on the reverse strand, counting down.
ACAAAAAGTGGATGAGTGGTTGCTTAGGGCTAAGAAAGGGGATAATAAGGAATGATATGTAAAGGGTACTGGGTTTCTTTTTGAGATGATGAAAATGTTCTAAAAATTGACTGTGGTGATGGTTACACAAGGCTATGAATATACTAAAAACCATTCAGTTGTACACGTTAAATGGATAAATTATATAATATGTGAATGATATCTCAATAAAGCTGTTAAACAAAACAAAACAATTACATCCTGGACCCTTGCGGAGAAACTGACTATGGAGAAAATAGAGCAGGAAGGGGAGGCAGAGTGATGTTGGCAGAGAGGGGGGTGCTCGCTCAGCTGACGTGGTCAAGAAATTCCCGTATGAAGAGGTGGCACCTCGGCCAAGATGGAGTAAAGTGAGAGACTGAGCGTCGCGGGTGTCTGGGCAAAAAGTGTCTGGTAGAGGCTGCCTCGAGGGCACAGGCCCTTTGGCAGGAGTGTGTGGCTGTGTTGAGGACCAGCAAGAAGCACGTGTGGCTGGGCAGAGGGAGCAAGGGGAAAACTGCTGAGAGGCTGGCTTGGCAGCCACCCACCACACGGCCCTGGGACGATGACCAGAGGAAGCTCCGAGGGGATGAGCAGCCTGCCTGGAGGCCCACAGATAAGAATCCCCAACAGACCTGAAGATCTGCCGTGAGTGGGCGCCCAGTCCGAGCTCCAGCCGCTGTGCCGGGTGTCCGCCATCATTTGCTGCCCTACCCGCTGCTCAGCCCTTTGAATCTAATTGTCAGATTCACCGACTGAGTCATTTCACTATGAACTTGTGTTCCTACGAGGAAAGTGGCTGCACCCTTGCAAAGAAAATGGGGGGAAGAAACTGTAGTGTGTAAGTCGTGTCCTCATCTTCTGTCCAGAGATTTCTCGAATGAGGGTGGATGCACAGTCCATTTAGGTGCAGGTGCATGAGTGATGTGAGCATACAGTTTCCTGGCGAGAGACTTCCGTTTCTAAGTGATGAAAAACATTTACATGATACTGCTATTTCAAGGGCAAGTTATTTTCTCAATTTTCTTGGCTTAAAAATACAGAATGGCTTTGGGGAGGGTCAGATTTACTATGTATTTGGCCTAACATGAGTCAGTAAGTGTTGGCCTTGCTACAGAAGCACCGTTCGTGTTCCCAGGTGGTGTTCTCCCACGTTTCTAAAGGGGGGGTTAGGATGCCTACTTTCTGCCACGGTGTGTGATGAGGTCGCTGGTGATGGAATAGAATGGGGTCAGGAAATCCGTTGAGACCAGTGATGAAGGGCTGTGGAGTCGAGAGTCCCACGCTGGAGTTCTGGATCCACGACGGCTGGGCCGTGGGCTGGCTCAGGGCTGCGCTGGGGCCCGCTCTGCCAGCGCGCAGGAGCTGGCGATCGAACCTTCAGGAATCTCACAAGCTGGTGGTTAAACACAGCTTTTGAAAAAATTAAATTCTACACGCTTACGATTAAATGAAGGCTATTAAATACAAAGGATATGCTAAATGAACGAAGCTAGACACAGAAGGACAAGTGTGTGATTCCACTTTTATGAGGTACCTGGAATAGGTATATTCATAGAGACAGGAAGAACAGAGGTTCCCAGGGCCTGGGGGAGGGAGAAGGGAATGGGAGTTATTGGTTGATGGGGACAGAGCTTCTGTTTGGGATGATGAGAAAGTTCTGGAAATAGTGCTGATGCTTATGCAACACTGTAAATGTACTTAATGCCACTGAATTGTACACTTAAAAATGGCTAAAGTGGTCAATTTTACATATATTTTACAACAATAATACACATGCGTGTTGTATATGTATACACATATATATTTACCCGTTGTGTATATATATATATAACTTAAAGGAAACAGATACTCAAAATTCTTCACTTTCTAATGCTTTTTCTACATTTTACTGTTGCTCTTGAGGTTATTTACATGTATGGCGGAAATAATACGTGGTATTATTGCAGATCTCCTCTCAACTCTATGTTCAGTGGCCAAAGCCCCGACTGAGCATGAAAAGTGACCAACTGAGCCCCGTGAACCTCAGAATCATGAAAAAAATAAATTATTCTTTTAAGCCACAAAATTTTGACATGGTTTGTTACTCAGTGATACCCAGGACAATCTTTGCTTACCATCAAGATTATGTGAAAGAAAAACTATTTTTCTACTATATTTAATTCATTAAAACGATTGCTTGATTGCTTTTTTTTTTTTTTTTTTTTGGCTGCGTTAGGTCTTTGTTGTTGCGCGCGGGCTTTCTCTGGTTGTGGCGAGCGGGGGCTACTCTTTGTTGCAGTGCGTGGGCTTCTCATTGTGGTGGCTTCTCTTGTTGCGCAGCACGGGCTCTTGGCACGTGGGCTTCAGTAGTTGTGGCTCGTGGGCTCTAGAGCGCAGGCTCAGTAGTTGTGGCACACAGGCTCAGTAGTTGTGGCTTATGGGCTCTAGAGCGCAGGCTCAGTAGTTATGGCGCCCGGGCTTAGTTGCTCTGCAGCATGTGGGACCTTCCGGGACCAGGGCTCGAACCCGTGTCCCCTTTACTGGCAGGTGGATTCTTAGCCACTGCGCCACTAGGGAAGTCCCAAACAATTGCTTTTCTTGCATTTAAACTGAATCTTTACTAATTCAGGTTGGATGAGGCTGGGTGATGGTGTGAACGAACATTATCAAGAGATTTAGAAACCTTGATTTTTTTTTTTTTTGCGGTACGCGGGCCTCTCACCGCCGCGGCCTCTGCCGTCGTGGAGCACAGGCTCCGGACGCGCAGGTCCAGTGGCCATGGCTCACGGGCCCAGCTGCTCCACGGCACGTGGGATCCTCCCGGACCGGGGCACGAACCCGCGTCCCCTGCATCGGCAGGCGGACTCCCAACCACCGCGCCACCAGGGAAGCCCGAAACCTTGATTTTAATTGCTCGCAGCCAGCGTGACTTTGGCTGTCTTCTTCCTCTTTGGACCTCAGGGTCTTCATCTGTCAAATAAGATTAATCTATTAGATTAAAACTTACTAAGCACCACTACATGTCAGGCATTGCACAGTGCTTGTTGCCTTCTCTCATGAGGCTTATCCTATAGCAGGGTGTAACAGTCAAGAAAAAGATAAAGAAATAAGCCATTTAAACAGTATTAGAGAAGTACACAAAAGGAAACAAAACCAGAGGAAATAGAAGAATGAGTAGAAGGAGGTGTATGTACTTTACACGGAGAGCTGAGGAAGGCCTTTTTCGGGAGGGGATATTTGAGCATCAGTCTGAATACAGGACGAGCCGCCTGTGTGAAGAGCTGCGGGGGTCGCGGGGGGAGTAAAAGAGCAAAAAACTACTTTGGGAAAAAGGTGGTTGAGGAACGGCCAGAAGGCTGCCACGGATGGAGCAAAATGAGTAGGTGAGACACGTGAATGCATAGAGAGATGAATATAGAGACATATATGAGCTTGAGGAAAGCTTGGGCCACACAGGGCCTTGTGTTATAGGTCTCTGTTGACCTAGATCAGTGGCTTCCAACCTTTGGGCTATAGTCCCCAGCAGTGGTGAAAGCTGATGGATGGATTCACAAAGAGAGGAAATTATTATAAAGACTCCAGATTTGGTATATACATAAAATACTATCTGTCAGTTAAATACATGAATCTCACTTCTCGTGTAGCACTAGCTTTCAAATGTATTGGCAATGTTGTTGTAATTTCCCAAAATACAAATCCACTGCAACAGCCCTTGAGAATTTACAGTTATGCATTTGCCGTTATATTTTTCTCAGTCAATGAAAATGAATAGCTTAACTATATTGTGTGATTATGAAATGTCTGGTGAAAAAAAAAAATGAGCTTATATTCCAACCTGGAAGGACACACCTTCGGAATGTCTAGACACTTCTGCTTCTAAAATATAGAAGATTCTGCTGTAAGAAAATGTGTTACAGGGGCTTCCCTGGTGGCGCAGTGGTTGAGAGTCCGCCTGCTAATGCAGGGCACACGGGTTCGAGCCCTGGTCTGGGAGGATCCCACATGCCGTGGAGCAACTAGGCCCGTGAGCCACAGCTGCTGAGCCTGCGCGTCTGGAGCCTGTGCTCCGCAAGAAGACAGGCTGCGATAGTGAGAGGCCCGCGCACCGCGATGAAGAGTGGCCCCCACTTGCCACAACTAGAGAAAGCCCTCGCACAGAAACGAAGACCCAACACAGCAAAAATAAATAAGTTAATTAATAAACTCCTACCCCCAACATCTTTAAAAAAAAAAGAAAAAAAGAAAGAATTAACCAAACTTCAACCTGCCCATAAAGAAAAAAAAAAAAAAAAGAAAATGTGTTACAGCACAAAGAGCATGTGGCGATTTTTAAAAATTATTATTATTACTATAGCAAGAGTTTTTTGAGTATGTACTATCAGCTGGGCACTGTTATATTCTTTTATTTCAGTTACTCATCTGATCTTCAAAACAATTTTGTAAAGTAAACATTACAATATCCATTTTACAGATGCGGTAGCTTAAGGTTCAGAGGTGGTAACTAAATTGACCATGTTTACCCAAGTAGTAAGTGGTAGAGGAATAGGTGAAGACCTGTCCTAATAGAAATGTGTCAGTTAGGTATGACTGTGTAACGCATCACCCCAAAATTCAGTAACTTAAAACAATAAGCATTTATTATTGATTCTGAGTCTGTGGGTTTAGCCAAGTGGTTCCTGTCTTCAGAGTTAAACTCAGGCCTCTGTAGTCAGCCGTGGGTTGAGCAGGTGGCTCTCCCGACGTAGAGTGGGTTCTCTCACAGGTGAGGAGGTCGGCTGGCTGTAGGCTGGTCCGTGGTGGCTTCAGCGGAGACAACTGAACCTGGCTCCTTGCGGCCTCTCATCCTCAAGAAGGCCATGCTAGGCCTGTGCTTATGGCAGTAGCAGGGTCCCAAAACATGCACAGAATACATGAGACCTCTGGAGGTACAGGCTGGGAACTGGCTTACTGTTATTTCCCCTGCTTTTTGTTGGTCAAAGCAAGACACAAGTCTAACTTATCTTCAAGGAGTGGTAAGTAGACTCCACCTCTTGATGGAAGGCACTGCAAAGGTGACATTGCAAAGCATATGAATGTAAGGAGGGGTAAGGAGAGACAGCCATCTTCTGCTGTCATTCTACCCAGACAAAGAAAAATACACGCTCTTGTGTTACTTGAGGGCAGGTAATGAGGCACACACTTTAATCAGGAATCTCAAAACCAAGTAAGTTCCCCACTTTGGAGAACAGTTGGCAGTTTCTTACATATTCATTAAACTTATATCTACCCTGTGACCCAGAATTCCATTCCTAGGTATTTATCCAAGAGAAATAAACATACATGTCTCTAAAAAGAGTTATACAGGTACATCCATTACAGCGTTATTCACAGTAGCCAAAAACTGGAAAAGAAGTAACAAATGTCCATCATCAGATGAATGGATAAACAAAGTGCTGGTTTTCCACACAGAGGACTGTGACCCAGGAGCAATTTAAAAATGAACTGGTGGCCTAGTGGTTAAGATTCTAGGCTTTCACTGCCGTGACCCGGGTTCAATCCCTTGTCAGGGAATTGAGATCCCACACGCCACGCAAAATGCGGCCAAAAAAAGAAAACAAACAAAAATAAATATATAAATAAATAAAAATGAACTAAGGAGACACACAACATGATGAATGAATCTCCAAAACCTTATAATACTGAAAGAAGCCAGACACAAAAGTGTACATTTTGCCTGCTTCTATTTACATGAAGCTCCAGAACTGGCAAACCTGAGCTATGGGGATAGCCATGGGGGAGGGAGGGTTTTTACTGGGAAGAGGTGTGAAGGAGTATATGCGGGTGATGGAAGGTTCTATATCAATTAGGGCGGTGGTTACAATGTTGTAGGCATTTGTCAAAACTCATGAAACTGTACTTGAAATCTTTGCAATTTATTGTGTACAAATTGGACCCCAGTTCATCACCATCATCATCATCAAGTCGGGCTTCCAAAGGCTTTTCTTAGAAAGGTTTGCAGGGACTGGCAGGGTTCCACGGTGAGGGTGAGACTCTGTGAGTCGAAGCAATAGGGAGGCTCGAAATAGGGGGCCAGAGGGCCCGTGGGGAAACCAGTAAGCATTAAATGTGTCCTCACCTGCTCCTGCTACGACAGAAAGGAGGATAATTCTTTTACATTTTCAGGAGACACACAGGAAACATCAACAAAATGTGCATGCAAATTCACTCCAGCTAGCTGGGGTGACAGGGATGTGCCTCCAGTGAGGCCAGCTTTATTTTCCCAAGAGTTTGCTGGCAAGAGGCTGAAACGCCGCCTTCCTGGAGTCACATGGCAGGAAGGAGAGCAGGGATCTCTGGGGAGCCTTCCGTAGGAGTCAGACCCCACGCAGAAAGTTGTGAATCAGGTTCTGGTGTTTATGCAGCATAGAAGCCAGTAATTCTCTCACTTAGAAAAATCCCTCCGGATGCAGCCAACTATTTGATCACAGAGACTAATCAAATTGAATTGTACCAATAAAAATGAATACACATCCTGATGTAGAGCCCTCAAGCTACCCCTGGGCTAAGTGGAGCAAAGTGGGGACCCTGGAGCTTGTATTTTAGGGACTTTTTTTTAATAACTCGTGGTCCTGGTTTGGAATGCATCATTTCTCCTGTAAAGACAACATAGCCAAAGTCATTTTAAAATCCCACAGAAACCAGCTGAGGAACTGAGGACAGGCTGGCATGTTTTGAGCAGCCTACCTGCGTTATTCTCACACAACCCACTGCAATCCCATAAGGTAGTTACTATTGTTCCACTTTACAGGTGAGAAAGTTGTGGCTCTGACTTGCTCTCAGTCTGTCTGATCCTTGCTCAGTGATGTCAAAGTCCAGCAAAATGAGGCTTTTGAATTCCCTATAAGAAAATCATTCACATTTTATGTTCCCTTTTGCAAATCATCTAAAAATAATCTTTCCGTATTCTGAGCATCCTGCTGGTTCCTGTGCTTGGGTTGACAGTCACTGGCTCCAAGTTATATTACTTTATTTGTGGAGTGAATGGGAAGAAAAGAGAGGCAGGCTGAACATGTAAAGGGTGCATCTGAGCCCCAGGAAGGCTTTGTTTCTCTCCCTCTGGTCCCAGAGTTGAAAAGTGGTGGGCGGGCTGAGTCACTGCACCGTCAGAAAGTGCCTGTGATTGGGAGTCCACGCTGCCTGCAGAGATTTCCAGATTTCACTTCTGTGCAGTTGTTTCAACCACCATATTAAATTATTGTGGCTTATTTGGGTTTAACAGTTTTCATAGTTTTGTTTTGTGTTCATCTGTAAATTTGCTTTGATCTTAGGGTTCCCGAAGAACTATGAGTGTAAGGGACGTAAGCCTTCTCTTATGTTACCGTGCATTTATGTTGTATAGTTACATATATATATATGTTAACACTTGACGTCTACAAGACTTCTTTTCTTTGAAAGGTATCTGAATATTACTCATATTTCAGAGAATCTGTCTTTCACCACTGCTGCCCCAACTCCTTTTTTTAAAGTGCATACATTTCTCATATGTTTCATAAAAAGATTTCAAACTTACTGGGAGTCAAAAAATGCAAATAAAAACCAAATACGATTTCCTTTGTAATATCTGCAAGTGTGTGTGTGTGTTTTAAGTTTAAAGTCCTGAGTTTCTTGGAAGAAACAGATATATTTATCCACACAGTGCAGGTAAGCTGTAAATCAGTACAACCTTTGGGGAGAATGCAGTTTGACAGAATGCATCAAAAGCTTTAAAAATATGACAACCACTACACCAGGATTCAACTGACAAGAATTTATCCTGAGTAAATAACGTGGAAGAGGAAGGAAGGAAGGAAGGAAGCAAGCAAGGGGAAAAGGAGGGAGAAAGGGAGGGAGAAAAAAAATATAACCAGAATGTCTGATATTGGGAGATTGCCTGAAAGTTCCCTGCTGGAATATGATACAGTCCTTTTAAATGATGCTAGTGAAGAATATTTAACATCATGATGGAAAAGCAGTCCCAAGTGTCAAGAGAAAAATTAGAATATTAAACACATCCCACCTTTCATAAAGTACACGTTTTAAATGCAGAGAAAAAAGACTGGATGGATTCCTAACAAAATGTCAACACTGGTGATTGTTAGATGGTGAAATTAGCAGTGATTTTATTTTCTTCTCTTTGTTTTGGGTTTTTTTAAATGCCCTACTGTGAATGAATATAATTTTGGAAATCGGTATGGTGAGTGAACCCCAGCATAAAATAAATTCGGGTGAAGATCCCAGCTGCATCAATTCTTCTGAGTGACTCTGAAGAAGTTATGTCATCTCCCTAAATCTCTTGTTTCCTCATCGGTAACTTGCGGATAATGTTTATGCCTGTTTTAAAAAGCTCTGAGTATTAAATGAGATAACACGCATTAAGGGACTTAGCACTGAGATTGGCAAATAGTATGACTTCAGTGAGTATCATCTCTAATGAGGAAAGGATGATAAAAATGTTTCCTTTGAGCCAACCGTATGTTTAAGTAAACATTTCTCAGGCTTCTAAGTGTGCTAATCAAACATTCAGCTTCCACTAGGAAGTTCTGCTAGTGGGAGAGAAAGAGAGAGAGAGAGAGAGAGAGAGAGAGAGAGATAAATGCCCGGTGTATTTTTACTGGCACTATAACCTAAGGATATTTCTTTGGAGCTCTGAAAGTCATTGTTCAGCGTTTATTAATCACAGACCAGTGGTTCTTTACCAGGGACAATTCTTCTACTCACCCGCCCACCCAGGACATTTGACAACGTCTGGAGACAATTTTGGCAGTCACCGCAGAGCATCTAGTGGGTAGAGGCCAAGGACACTGTAAACGAGAGCTACCTGCCCCAAATGGCAGTAGTGCCGAAGTTGAGAAACTTCACCCCTGGTGTTATCACATACAGTCTGACCGCTGGAACAGTGTGTGACAAAGTGAGCTTATTGTCTTACTATTTTTTGATCCATTGTACGTTTGTGTGTGGGACTGAAATGAAAACATTTTAGAAACCACCCCCATCTCACCCCACACACACTGTTATTTTTCCTCTTCAAACCGACTGGACCTCAAGGCCTATTGTGCACAAGATCTTAGGTTTGTTATCAGGGTTAAAAGATGAAACATGTTTCTATCTTTGTCCTTTAAGATAAAGAAAGACGGACCCCCTGAGGAACTGATTGAAACCCAGGGTGGTAAGCGGGAGACAGTTTGAGATTTGGAGTCTGACCAATATGAGCTCAAAACTCAGCTTCCTCACCTATTCCCCATGTGACCCTGGATAAGACTTTTCACTTCTCCTAAAGTTAGTGTCCTTATATGAAAAAATGGACCTAACAGTACCTAGATAAATGAGGGTGATCGCTAGAAATAAAAGTAAGAGAAGAGAAAAGGAGAAGCACTCTTGACAGTTATTTTATTAAGAGCGGGGTTTTTTGGTAAGCACCTCAGAATGCCCATCAAAGCTTAGTGCATTTGACCTGTAAGCCAGTGGCACCCCGACTTCAGAGACAATGGGCTTGATCAAAGAAATCACAAGGAAGATTACAAATACAAGTTGCTGGACAAACCTGTTTCCTAAAATAACAGGTGCTGAAGCCATGATCCTAGGTGCCAAGAAAGGAGTTCACAGGGCAGTGCTTTGCCAAGAAATAAGTTATCAGATCAGAAGCAAATGCGACTGGTTTATGAGCAGCAGAACTCAGCTCCAAAATGCAAAGCTGGAAAACATCTTTGGACAACAGACACTCATTTGAGAGTCTTACTTAGTATACAAAGAGAGCTTATAGATGGTTTCTAAAAGGCAACTCTCGCAAGAAGAAACAGAAGAGGCTGTCAATGAATGCAGTGATGTTCATCCAGCTCATTAGTGAGGCTGCTGCTTTCGTGGCACACCTCCAGGGGGCGGGGCTTACATCCTAGCCTATTTGGAGTGCGCTCCCAGAATTGTGCAGTTCACAGGAAGCCTGCTCCTGCGCAGTGTCCCTACTTAGTTACTAACAACACAATAATAGTAACAAAACAACAATGAGAGTATTGTAATACATGGAGGGATTTTTTTTTAACTGCTTTATTGACATGTAATTGACACTCGATAAGCTGCACATTTTTAAAGAGTACAGTTTGGGACTTCCCTGGTGGCGCAGTGGTTAAGAATCCACCTGCCAATGCAGGGGACACGGGTTCGAGCCCTAGTCCGGGAAGATCCCACATGCAGCGGAGCATCTAAGCCCGTGGGCCACAACTACCGAGCCTTTGCTCTAGAGTCCACAAGCCACAGCTACTGAAGCCCGCGCGCCTAGAGCCCGTGCTCCGCAACAAGAGAAGCCACCACAATGAGAAGAAGCCTACGCACCACAACAAGCCCCCGTGCAGCAATGAAGACCCAACACAGCCAAAAATAAATAAATAAATTTATTTAAAAAAATAAATAAATAGTACAGTTTGCTGTGTTCAGTCCTATGTGTATACCTATGAAAGCTTCACCACCCATCAGTTTAGTGAGTATATCCTTTATTCCCAAATTTCCTTTGTAAACCCTCTTTTCCGCTCCCCACTACCATCACCAGGGAACCAGAGCTGCTTTTTGTCACTATAGATCAGTGTGTACTTTCTAGAGTTTTTAGAGTTCAGTGGAATCATACAGTATGTAACACTTCTGTCTGGCACCTTTGAGCATGATGATTTTGAGGCTCATCCATATTATCACATGTATCAACAGTTCATTCCTTTTTATTGCCACGTAGTATGCCATTGAATGGGTAAACCACAATTTGTTTATCCATGCATCTGTTGATGGACGTATATGTGGGTTATTTTCAGTTTGGGGCTATTGCAATGAAAGACACTATAAACATTTGTGCGCAAGTTTTCATATGGACATCTATTTCCTCTTCTCTTGAATAAACACCTAAATATGGAATGGCTGAGTCATAGGTTAGATGTGTGTTTAACATTTTAAGAAACTGGGAAACTATTTTCCAAAGCAGTTGTTCCATTTTGCATTCCTACCAGTGGTGTATGAGTGTTCCAGGTCTATGTTCTCACCAAACTTTCATGAAGTCAGTATTTTAACTTCATCCAGGAATATCATACATAATAAAAATAATATAACAATGAAAATATTTTAAACTGTAAAACTAGCAGAAGGATGTTTTTATTATTAATACCCAGCATTGGCAAGGAACCGGGGAAAGCACTCATATACTGATGGTAGAAGTGGAAGTTAGCATAATTTTCTGGGAGCCACCTTGGCAATATATATCAAATGCCTTGGAACCATATTTTATTTTATTGAGCAGTTCCACTTCTGAGAATTTATCCTGAAGAAATAAGGATGCATGCAAACATATATACCACAGCCCTGGTCCCTGTGGAGGGAGGTTTTGCATCCGTTAGTCTCCTTGAGAAGCAATAAAAGCTGAACGTCAGAGGTTTACAGCTTACAGTCCACAAGCTAGCTCCACCTTTCAAACCTGATTCTGTGACTTTCAAAATGTTTTTAAATCATCTGAAGTTTTTGCCTACATTTCAAAATGAGGAGCTATCACAAGAAACTAATTTCCAAGCATTTCTTGAAAAATTAGAAGATTAGGGCTTCCCTGGTGGCGCAGTGGTTGAGAGTCCGCCTGCCGATGCAGGGGACGCGGGTTCGTGCCCCGGTCCGGGAGGATCCCACATGCCGCGGAGCGGCTGGGCCCGTGAGCCATGGCCGCTGAGCCATGGCCGCTGAGCCTGCGCATCCGGAGCCTGTGCTCCGCAATGGGAGAGGCCACAACAGTGAGAGGCCCAAGTACCGCAAAAAAAAAAAAAAAAAAAAAAAATAGAAGATTAGACACACCCTGGGCCCACATGAAAGCACCAAGCAGAATGAGGTACCCTTCTACGCTGGCCTAATTTATAGAATTTCCCACACTCTAGTGCAAACTGTGCGTCCCTCTAGTCTACTGGGAGTACCTTTGAGAGACACCAAGATCTGTTCTCCTCCCACCTCACCCCAGTGCCTGACACAATGAATAAATATTCGTTGAAAAATGAGTGGTTGGAAATTACAATTAAAGTGTGTGATTAGTTGAAGCTAAGTCAACTGAAAGCCAGAGGGCCATATTCTGTTGTTAAGGTGCCAGCAAGATTCACTCTCTCCATCGTTGGTGAGAATGTAAAATTAGTTGTAACCTTTGGTAACACCTATTGACATTTTAAAGCCACATACTATTTGATCTGGTTGTCCCACTTAGAGGAATTATAAGACAGATAAGCTAGCATCTGGGTATTTGTGAACAAGAATCATAGCAATATTGTTTGTAGAAGCTGGAAACAATCTAAATGTCTCTCAATAGGAGACTGAGTAAATAAATGATCATTTATACAGCAGGATATTCTGCAGCTTGAAAGGATCTATTTGTGCAGATACAGAACAATCTCCATGGTTAAGTGAAAAGGAGAAGATGAAGTAAAGTATGTGGTGTATCTACCATTTGTATATAAAAGGGGGTGTGTGTGCATGTGTTTGTGTGGGCATGCATTTGCTAATATGTGTATACAACAAGGTTTCTCAACCTCAGCAATATTGACATTTGGGGCCAGATAATTCTTTGCTCTGGGGGCCCAGCCCTGTGCATCTTTAAGATCCCTAGCCTCTATCCACAAGATGCTGGTAGTACCCCTCCCTCAGTTGTAGCAACCAGAAATGTCTCCAGACATTGCCAACTGTCCCCTAGGGTCAAAATCACCACCACTTGAGAACCACTGGCATAGAACATCTCTGGAAGAATATACCATAAACCTGTAACTGTGGGTTTGTCTGAAGATGAAAGCTAGAAGACCACAACCAAAAGAGGAAAGGAAACTTTATTTTCACCTGTTTGAACTTTTTAACTTTTAAAACACAAATATAATAAAAGTTTCATTTACATTTTTTCTGATGTCCAGACGCCTGTAAAACAGAAAGCACTTTTTAAATTAAAATATGTTGGACATAAACATTGTATAAGTTTAAGATATATGACATGTTGATTTGATTAATTTATAATTACAATATGATTCCCATTGTTGTGTTAGCTAATACCTCTGTAGAGTCTCAAAATTATCATTTCTTCTTTTGTTGCTTATAATATAGTACTGTTGTCTATAATCACTAGGCCCTGCATTAGATCTCCAGGACTTACTTATCTACTAGTTGCAAGTTGGTACCTTAAACATCTCTCTTATTCCATCACTGCTCCCACCCCAGCTCCTGGTAACCGCCGTTCTACTCTCCAAAACAGAAGCAGCTTCAGAAAATACGAAAAGTTCTGAGATCCACTGGCAAGGAATTCCCGTGTCTCTTTTTAGTCTGTTTTTTAAAGTAACAGGATTGATCATAGATTACATGATTTTTTTTCCAATTTGCCCCATTTGCTGGATGGGAAAACTGGGTCAAGAAAATGAAAAAGTCCTAATGCTATCTGATTGGTAACCAGTCTACAACTAGCACCCAGATTCCCCGAGACCCAGTCTTTGCTGCCACTTTGGGCATGTAAGTCTCCACTGTAGAACACAGACCTTTCTAATGAGTTAGAAAGTCAAGAAGGTAGTACTCATAACTCCTGTTTCCCAGCCAGCAAATGTCCATCTTCGTTCCAGGACAGTTTAAGTTGTGCAATGGAGGCTCCCTCCAGCCCTGAGACCCAATATGTGACGAGTCCTAGCTGGAAATGTCACATTTAACCTCAGTCATCTATTTATAACAGGGTCCACCATCTCTGTGCTGTTTACCTCCTGATTTGGTTCTTCTGGTGAATTATGTGTGAATCATAAGTAGTATCTGTATGGTGCTTTGGAAAGTGAATTCCACCTACAATCATATTGTCATAGAAACCCTTCCAGAAAACTATGAACAAACCTTATAGGTGAGGAAATGACTTCAGAGAGGTGCATTAACTTCCCCACCACCACAGTTAGTGAAATGGGAGAGCCAAGTTTGGAACCAAGATCAACTGAACCTTTGCTCTGTAAGATCCTTCATCAAAGTCTTCCATTTGCCAATAAGAATCCCATTAAAAATAAAAATAACTTCCCAAGTATGGAATTAAATTCTTAATTAAGAACACATACTAGTGAATGAAATAAGACAGTAAAGCATGTAGCATCATGCCAGGCATATAATAACTGCTAACTAACTGTTAGTCATTATGATGAGGCAGAGATCTTCAAATACAAAAAATCTATATAGTATATTATTAAAGATATCTTAAGTTGATAGTGTAGGGGTGAGGTGCACCCATCAACCTGTATTATTTGGCAGCACAAAGTTTTTTAAACATTTGAACTTGTTTGCAGAGTTTCAGAATTGGGACATTTCACATGACTAATCCAGATGTATGGCATCTCCTGGAACACTGGCGCCTATGGGCTGGAGCTGTGGAGCCACTGACCTCATAAGACAGCGTGAGTACTTTCTGGTTCACCACAGACTCTTTACGTGCCTGAAGTAAGGCCTGTGGGTTTGCCGTTTCTCATTGGTGGTTAAGAGAGGACTCTGGAGAGGCCGACGACAAGTCTTGGTTCTTGGCATTGCTGCCTCCTAGTCGGGTGGCCTAAGGCAAATCATTTCACCTTTCTGAGTCTCTCCCCTGGCACTGTGGTGATGCTTCAATAAAATACTCTGCATGAAAGCATTTAGCACAGTGCCTCCTAGACGGCTTTCAATAAAAGTTAGCTCTTTCTATCATTAGGTGTGGGAGGCGGAGTAATGGCCCCCTAAAGATGTCTGCATCCCGATCCCTGGAGCCTGTGAATATGGTACCTTACACAGCAAAAGAGATGTTGCAGGTGTGATGAAGTTAAGCATTTTTAAATGAGAGATTATCTTTGATCATCCAGGTGGGTCCAGTGTAATCACAGGGTCTTTGGAAGTGAAAGATGGAGGCAGGAGGGTCAGTGTCAGAGGAGATGTGACGATGGAGGCGGAGGTTGAAGTGATGCTCTTTGAAGATGGAGGAAGGGACCATGAGTCAAGGAAGGCACATAGCCTCTAGAAGCTGGAAAAGCCAAGGAAGTGGGTTCTCCTCTAGAGCCTCCAGAGCGACACAGCCCTAGCTCAGTGAATCCCATTTGGATTTCTGACCTCCAGAACCGAAAGATAATTAATTTATTCTTTTTTAAACCACTAAGTTTGTTGCAATTTCTTACAGCAGCAATAACAAACTAATACATTAGGTTATTTAATCCTCACAACAGTTCTATGAGGTATGCCAATTCTCCCCTTTCTGCAGAAGAAACAGGCTCAGTAAAGCTTAAGAACATTGTCCAGGGACCCACAGCAAGAGAGTGGCAGAGCCCAGGGTCAATTCCAAGACTTTCTGAAGCCCATGTGCAAGATTCTCCTTATGACTCCCAATTATCTAAGGTCATTCAGCTCCTACATGAATGATCCCAGAAACAGAAATATCCTTACTTCCTGAGGCTACTCTTTCAGTGGCTGAATAGGATTCACCATGATGTCTTCCATATACTGAGCTACCTTCTGCCGCATTCTGCAATAGTTAAGACGCTTAGTTACAAGTGAAGCAACCCAGCTGGCCTGGTGGAAGTAAAAAGGGGAGGGGGATTTATAACAAAGATGAAAAGGTATCTCACAAAGCACATGTCCAGGGAGGCAGTTACGCTTTCAGAAGAACTAATACCAAGAAATGGGAAGCTGAAAAGAATCCGGGCCAGGCAGAACCCTACATCTTCCACCTCTGCCTCTGCATTTCTGCCTCATTCTTTTCTTCTGTAGATTGATTTTGTCTTGGCTACGCCATTGTCATGGTGGCGAATGGCTGTCCCATATTTACACATTGCAGATGCAATCATATGGAGGGGCAGCCAGGCAGTCTGTCCCCAAGGCAAACTCCACGTTCCCCAGAGAAAGGATGAATTGTTCTGGCTTCCCGCAGGCATCCACCCTTTGTCCCATCAGCTGTCAACTGGAAGGCAGGGTTGTAAAGAACAAGTATGGCCTCCAGGGTCTCACCTCACCTGAGACAGTGGACTCGGGGTGGACAGGGGAGGGGTGGAGGAGCTGTCATGAGCTGAGCTGATACCCCAAAAGGTATCACATTTATTTCCCCCAAGTTTGCCAGAAAAGCAATAGGGAGAGTAAGGCAGCTTCTTCCACATGGAAGAATTTTGGGGTTTTCACAAAGCTCTCTCTTCCCTTGTGGTCATCTCTTTCCCTGGGAAATATCCTTAGATCCTTCAGTCATTCCTCACTATGACGGATCCCAGATGACTCGTCAACCTGACTACTCCCCCACCTCCCTCCCCGGCCTGCACGACTTTGCAAGATCCCCACTCAAATTTGTAATTTGTCTCCATAACTAACCTCCCTTCTCCAAATGTGGGCTGCCTCGCTCGTTTAAATTGTTTTCTTCCTTTACCTTCCTTGGACCCACAAGGCATGTACTGACTGTTAATGCAAACTAAGGTCATTTCCTTGGCAGCTGTATACATCTGGCTCAAATTGAGCTTGTGGCCAACTAGAAGCCCCAGATCTCCTTCCCAGGAACTGCTGTCTGGCCAAGTCTCCCCATTCCCAGACTTAAATAATTGATGCCAGAATCCACATCAATCCCTGGTAAAAAATTTCATTTGGCACTACGGAGACCATTGTGAATCTTGATCCTATTATATCAATTTTTTGTCTCCTAGACATTTCATCTATATACCTTAATTTTTCAGTCCTGAACTGAAATGATATCCAGAATAGACCTAAATCAGTGCCCCGTGGCCTACCAATGGACACTTCCTAAGTTGCCATGGCTCTAGTAATCAACATTAAATATACTGAAAATATGCTGCAAGTATCTTATGACCTTATATATTCCTGGAACAGGAAGAGTGGCTGCACAAATTCCTCAAATATTTTTAATGTTTAATTGTTATAAGGACAGAAAAGATCCAAGAATATGGGAAAACCTCTGGAAGTCTTTAATTTAGATGAATCATAACAACTATCACTGAGTCGGCACTACCAGGATTATTGAATTTACTTCTCACATCAACCCTGAGGTATTCATATTCCCACTTTATAGGTTTGTAACCAAGCTTACACAGACGTAAGTTGTAGAAGTGAGATTTGAATTAAGGCTGTGGACAACCAAAGTGCCTAATCCCAACACCAGGGGTGGGCAAATTTTTTCTGTAAAAGATCAGACAGTAAATATTTTAGGTTTTGGGGACCATCCAGTTTCTGCCTTTGTAGTGTGAAAGCAACAGTAGACCATACATAAATAAATGGAGGTGGCTGTGTTCAAATAAAACTTTATTTACAAAAGCAAGCAGGTATGCCCCATTTGGCTCACAGACTGTAGTTGGCCAACCTGTCCTAGAATATTCTTCCTTCCAAATCTGCATGGCGAAATCCTACTCAAATATGCAGGTCAAATATGATCTTTAAGTTACAAAACTAGATAAACTGAATTTGGTCCATGGATCATAGCCTGCTAACCCATCCTCAACCATCATGCCTTCTAATTCCGTGGGTTAATTTATCTCACTGAAGAACTTTGAGTTACTGGCTAAACAGAGGTCATAGCCAGAGTCAGCAAGACTGACACCTTTCAAAATACATAAAGTTCATTCATCTCCTATTTAATGCTGCCCCGAATGGCAGTAATTCCTTGTAAGGCCATTCGCTTTGAAACCCTTCTCTACAAATCCCCCAAATAAATGCATAATAATCGAACACACACACACACACACACACACACACACACACACACACACACACACACACACACACACACACACACACACACACACACACACACACACACACACACACACACACACACACACACACACACACACACACACACACACACACACACACACACACACACACACACACACACCCCTCCCTCCCTCCCTCCCTCCCCAAGCTGTGAGTCCTAGCATATGACCTCAGCTTCCGGTCTGGCCAGGGCATTTTAGCATTCCATGATGCAGACTTGAGTGCAGTACTGATTCTCAGTTCTATTTGTTCCCCTACATGCATTTAAAAAAACAAAAAAGGAAATGTTTTACTGGAAGTTAGAATTCAAGCAAGGATAAATGGCCCGGGAAGCAGAAGAGTGAAGATTGATTCGGGTAAAACGTGGCAGGATGAAGCGGTTGTAACTGTCGTGGCAACCAGGGAAGAAGTCACCAACAACTGTAAAGAACAGGGGAAAGAAATCAGGACCAGAGCCCTCATATGAACTCGAGCAAGTTGAAAAGAACAAAACAGGCATTGAATGCTGATCCAGAGAAGGCTACCATTTCCAGAGATGCATTCTCCGGTTTACAGGAAATGCAAGCACTAGCGATATTCACTGGGCATTTTGCAGGCAAGCCTATCCTATTAGCCTCTGGCCAGCTTAACCTTATGTTTCTCAGTGTTAACAGTTTTCAGGTAAATTGTTCGTTGGGTTGCTTTAACCTTTAGAAACACAGAAAATATAAACAGTAATAATTGGCTGGTTTTAATGACACAAAAAGGCATAGGTAACAATAACAAAAGCCCTGGACATCTTTTATCAGGTTTATTTGTATTTTTTAATGTGAAAATAAGACTTCTTTACTCGTTGCCTGATAGCCTTTAACAGAGTGCTTAAGAAAACAGGAGCTAACATCAGATACATAGTGCAAATCTCAACTCTACCATTTGGTAAATGTGCAACTGTGAGGTCAGGCCAGCTTCTTTGAGCGTCACCTCCCTCATCTGTAAAATGGGAGTATGAATAGAACCAGCCTCACATACCACCAGGTGTCCTCAAGTTCTCCAGTCTTGCAGACACTCTAGATTTTTCCCCCTGTTGTCACAGAAATTGACCAAACACCTGGAGGAAATGGAGGTGTTTCCTGAAGCCCCTCATGCGCCTCTGCCACTGGAGATTTTTCATTAGAGATCTGTGGTCTTCATTACCCTGCTTCCCCCTCCCTCCCCGCCCACCTCTCCCTCCTATCTCTGACCTTTTCTCCTGTCTGCATCTCTCCCAGGTTCATGAGACTTCTGCCCGCCTTGAAATGCCACCTTCTTTCCATTCCATTGTTATAACTGATCCTCATCAATTTTTCATCTCCCTTGACCCCACTGATACCATACCTAGAAAGCTGGACTCTTCTACTCAAAGAAACCATTGCAACATCTACCAAAAGCACTGTCCTTTGACCCAGCAATTCTATATAATATGAAGAATTAATCTCTCTGATAGGTTCAGGAAGATACTGTATATTGAGGCTATTCATGTCAGCATTGTTTATAACAGACAAGAAAGAAACCACCCAGGGCTTCCCTGGTGGCACAGTGGTTGAGAATCTGCCTGCCAACGCAGAGGACACGGGTTCGAGCCCTGGTCTGGGAAGATCCTACATGCCATGGAACAGCTGGGCCCGTGAGCCACAGCTACTGAGCCTGCGCTCCGCAACAAGAGAGGCCGCAACAGTGAGAGGCCCGCGCACCACGATGAAGAGTGGCACCCGCTCGCCGCAACTAGAGAAAGCCCTCGCACAGAAATGAAGACCTAACACAGCCAAATAAATAAATAAATTTATTTATTTATTAAAAAAAAAAAAAGAAACCACCCAAATATCCAGCACCAGAGAACTGGTTAAATAAACTTGCATGTGATCATAAAGTGGGATATTTTGTAAAAAGAGGGAAGAAGCTCTCCTTGCACTAACGTGGAAAGATATCAGGATAAGTTAAGTGAAAGAAGCAAGATGTCTAAGAAGATGTATGTTACATCAGAGTTTACCTTGAGAAAGTAAAAGATTGAACAAGAAAATGTGTGTGCTTCGTGTATAAAAGAAGACTCTGAAAGGACACCCAGGAAAGTAATAAAAAGGGGCCAATGAAGGTAGTAATGGGTCAGATGGAAACAGGAATATAACTTCTCGTGCTATTCCTTTTTATATTGTTGTCTTTTCAAACCATGTGAATGCATTAACTACTTAAAAGCTTGAATTTTTAAAAAAACTATCAAGGTGTTTAGAGCAATAATTTTCTAAGAGCATGTTGCTACTCGATGTTAAAATATTTTTATTTCTCTGCACTATGTGAAAAATAGATGAAATTAGCTAAACAATGTGCTTGGAATGGCATCTCCTGCGTAGAACGTGGTATAAATTGAAGCTATTTGTGGCAGCACGCAGAAGTGATCAAAATGGAAAATACCTAGGTAGCATTATCATTGTAATATCTATATATTAATGTTGTCTAAAGTAAAGAGACTGAACTTGGATTTCAGACCAACCTGGGTGGAATCCAGCTCCAAAGCTCGCTGGCTGTGCACCCTGAGGAGGTCACGTCAATTCCAGATCCTTGGTAGCTGTGTGTAGTGGGGATCATTACACACCACGAATGAGGGTTGTTTATTCACTCCTTCAACATGTAAACGTTTAACTACCAATAATGTGCCAGGTGCTGTTTCAGGCTGAGACAAGACCTTAAATTCTAGACCAGTGTTTCTCAACAGAGCAATTTTGCCTTCTAGAAAACATTGGCAATGTCTGGAGACATTTTTAGTTGTCACAACTCGGAGGAGCAGAGGAAGATGCTGGGTAGAGACCAGAGATGCAGCTAAAGATCCCACGATGCACAGGAAACCCTCACCACAAAAAGTCAATAGTGCTGAGGCTGAGCGCTCCTGCCCTGCCCTGTTCTAGGAGGGGAAAGAGAAAACAAAGTTAGAATAAACAAATAAAAGACAATTCAAGATATTGCTCTGTGCTGCAAAGTCAGTAAATCTGGGAATGGGACAGAGTGACCCGGACGGCTGTTGTAGCCGGGGCGGGGTGGGGCGGGGCGGGGTGCTGCTGTCAGGGCAGGCTCCCGGAGGACAGGAAGTTTCTGCTGAACACTGGCAGCTAGGAAGGAGCTGGGCAGACGAGTCCTGGCCAAGCCTGGCTTGTTCAAGGAAGAGAAGGCTGCAAGACTGGCTGCAGTCGAGTGAGCAGAGGTGCCTGGAGAGGATGCGGGGAGGACTGGGGCCATACGCCTGCTGAGAATTTTTTGTTTTGTTGGAAGTATCAGGATGGAAGTGGGAATCCATGGAAAGGTTTTAAATAGGGAGCTGGCGTGATCAGCTGTGCATCTTAAAAAGCCATTCTGGCTGCCCTGTGAATGACGGATTGAAGGAGGGCAAGAATGAAGCAAGAAGAGCAGGTAGATGCACCGTCCAAACGAGGCAAGGTGGGGAGCACCAGAGAAACGATCTGAGAGCCCTTTGTGGAGGTAAAACCCTCTAGGACTCTGTGGAGAAGAGAACTAATTGAATAGCCCAGATCAAATGAGTTACCTGTAGAGCAGCCCATAAACAGAAGGAGTTTTAATCCTTCAATTTGGAAGTTAGCATTTAGTTAAAACCAAACTTAAGAATATACTTTTCAGTATCCAGTTTTCCCCAATTGCCCCAGGGTGGTGAAGTATCAGGGCCAGCTGGCCGTTCTGATGTTTGAAAGTTCTGGAAGGAAGATGCATACCCGGGAAAATAAGAAATATAAAAGTGAAGCAATAATTCCAGTTTGGGGAAGGTTACAAGAGATAGTCGATGTGCCCAAATTCTTCAACAGGAACTCAGGAAGTATTTCAAATAAGAAAAGAGTACTCTGAAAAACACAGGTCTCCACTAGGAGTCCGATGCTGACATAAACAGTAGATTGTCAGCACCGTCAACAATGGAAGAGCCACGTCACACAAGGCATTAACCGTAGTCCATGTCAAGCCACTTACAAGCGGCTGTTTAAAGATTTTTAAACATAGGGGATATTGTTTATGAAATGTAATCTAATCACCCAAGCAAAAATGACACAAATTCCACGGCAACTGTGGAGATTAAAGAAGTGTTTTAAGGACAAACTCCACATGAATCCCTTATCTACCATCCCTCCTGTAAATTTTACTCACCAAATAAAAGCTTTCAGGAAAAATGTTAGGGGAGAAAAAAAGACAATTCACTCTAGGGAGAAAGACGTTCAGAATCCCACTTTTTTTTTGCGGTACGCGGGCCTCTCACTGTTGCGGCCTCTCCCGTTGCGGAGCACAGGCTCTGGACGCGCAGGCTCAGCGGCCATGGCTCACGGGCCCAGCCGCTCCGCGGCACGTGGGATCTTCCCGGACCGGGGCACGAACCCGTGTCCCCTGCATCGGCAGGCGGACTCCCAACCACTGCGCCACCAGGGAAGCCCCAGAATCCCACTTTGAAACTGGCATATAAACACCTCTAACCCTGGGGAATTAAAAGGCATAGTTAGGCTTTATTATGTTTTATATAAAGTCTAAAAATAATAATAAGGTAATAATAATAGCAGCTGTTGTTTACCAAGTGTTTTTATGTGCATCAGCTCTGATTCACCAAGGGATTTGAGATCTTCCCTTTGCAGATGAAGGAAGTGGGGTCCAGAGAGGCTGACTGACTTGCCCAAAAACACACAGCTATTGAAGGGTTTCCAGGCTTCTGACCCTGGCAAGTCATTCTCTAAATCATGCTCCTTGCCACATCTTGAGTAAACAATCCAGTACCTCTGGGCATGGGGGAGAAAAGAGCAGAGATACCACTTAGACTAATAATAACAACTAGCCTCAATCGAGCACCTTCTGTGTGCCTATTTCTACAGCTAAGTGCTTCACTTAGATCATCTTATTTGATTCTAATGATAACTCTGTGAGTAGGATTTCTATTATTTCATTCTACAGCTGAGGGACCTAAGGCTCGGAAAGGTTCAGTAACTTCTCTAAGGTCACAAGCCGCTGATCGATAACAGGATTTGAAACCCTGTGGTGGGGCTGCAGAGTCTACATGCTTAGCCATCCCCTGCAGTGAAGCAAAAGGAAAAGGAATCTCAGGGAGACAGGAGGTGGGATGGAAGCTTAGATGCAGCTCAGATAAAGCCTCATTGCACCCTATGTTCGTTTCTTTTCATAGCAAGTATCAAATGGTAATTAAATTATTCTTTTTTAAAATTTGTATTTATTTGTTTATTTTTGGCTGTGTTGGGTCTTCGTTGCTGTGCGTGGGCTTTCTCTAGTTGTGGTGAGTGAGGGCTATTCCTACACTTTGTTGCGGTGCGTGGGCTTCTCATTGCTGTGGCTTCTCGTTGCGGAGCTCGGGCTCTAGGTGCACAGGGTTCAGTAGTTGTGGCACGCAGGCTCAGTAGTTGTGGCTTACGGGCTCTAGAGCGCAGGCTCAGTAGCTGTGGTGCACGGGCTTCATTGCTCCACGTTATGTGGGATCTTCCCAGACCAGGGCTTGAACCTGTGTCCCCTGCATTGGCAGACGGATTCTTAACCACTGCGCCACCAGGGAAGTCCCTTAAATTATTCTTTGAGGAATTATTTGTTCAGTGTATGTCTCCATGTAATTCTCTGTAAGAACCTTGTCTTGCTTACCCTCTTGGGCCCAGTGACTCTAACAGAGCCAGCACACAGTCAGTGCTCCACCAGTGTCTTCTGTTTTGCTTTCTGATTTTTTTTTTTTTTTTTGGTTTGAGTCAAGGAAGCAGTCATTGGAAAGGGGAAGTGTGGAGAGTCACAAAATGAAGGAATCATTATCCCAACCTAGAAAGTAGGCACATTCACTTCCTGCCTTCCAAAATCTGATCTCATTCTTTCCCCCAGGACTTTAACTCTAGCCCCACGTTGGTCAAGAATTATTCTCCACGTGTCCGATCAAAGAGGGAAACTAGAGAACATCCAAATGGGCACCTCTCAAGCTCGCAGCTCCAATCTGGGACATCAAGAGGGTTATTTAGGGCAAAATGGTTGCCTCTGTAGTCAGTGACATCTTGAGAGTGTCATTCCCTTTATCAGTGCCTGGGATGTAATTCTCGTTGGCTGGGGTGAGATGCTTTCTGTTGGATATTCTTATTGACTCACCTTTCCTCTCTGCTTCCTGTACCTCTGCAGCATCATAAGTCACTTGCGCAGAAAGTGACTCTGTAGTAGGTCAAGCCAACAGATTGTAAGAAAGCTGGCTCCAGGAACCCTGCTTGGCCATGGGAGATAATACTGCCTAGTGGTTAAGAGTAGTTAGTAAGAAACAGATCTGGGACTCAAAGCTCAAGCCTTTGAGTCCTAACCGGCTGCCCACCTGGAAAGTTCATCTTTCCTCCATCTGCCATGTTGAAGAAATAAATGTATGTAGAGGCAAGCCCGTACGGATGGATGCACTTCTCCTGGTAGGATTACAGTTTTGGATTTTCAATTCAAATACACCCAGCTTCAGAGTCGGGCTCTGCCACTTTACAAACTGGGCTTCCTGGACTTCTCCAAGCTTTGTCTTGTGGGATTATTAATAGAACCTGCTTAGAGTTTTGGAGCCAAAATTAAATGGGATAAAGAGGATTTAGTACAATGATTAGGGAAAAAAGTGCTTGATAAATGATTGCTATTCTTTTTTTTTTTTTTGCGGTATGTAGGCCTCTCACTGTTGTGGCCTCTCCCGTTGCGGAGCACAGGCTCCGGACGCGCAGGCTCAGCGGCCATGGCTCACGGGCCCAGCCGCTCCGCGGCATGTGGGATCTTCCCAGACCGGGGCACGAACCCGTTTCCCCTGCATCGGCAGGCGGACTCTCAACCACTGCGCCACCAGGGAAGCCCTGATTGCTATTCTTAATGTTATTAACAACCATTCATTTATAGAAAGAGGTTTCCATATTTTACACAAAACAGAAATCTTCACTTTCCTCTCATTTTTTCTTCCCCAAAAGGAAACAGAAATTTGCAGCCAAGACAAAAATGATAGAACTGCTCCAAGTTGGTGCAATAGTTTAGTTTTTAGGTCACCATGTTTATACTGGGGTGATACTGGTGTATCTGTTAATACTAAAGCAAAGAGAAGTGTAGCACGGACATTCCAAATGGCATCTTTGATTTTCATTATTTTACGGTGTGTTTTATACGTCTTTCCTCAGCCCGTCCCCCTAGTGATCATCTGTATTTTTCAGGTATGTTTTTTCTGCACAAATCCCACCCACCCCACTTTTTGTAAGTGTGAAGATTAAGTGGACAAAGACAAATTCAATTAAGCCACAGGCTTTCGTGGCCAGCAGCTATTTTTCTTGGAGAACTGAATCCAAACGTCTCAAGGGTAGGGATGTGGGTGCGCCCTGTTTCTGAATGGACAGGCGGCAGAACTTGAATATAAATCACTCGACAAACGGATCCCTCCTCGATTAATCTTTTATTCAGAAACAGACCCTGTTTTAAGGGGAAATTAAAGGCAATCAATAAGCAGGCTTGCCTGGGCGGCTTCTGAGGTTGAGATGCAAATATTATTCCAAATTCTGGATTCCAGAGAGATCCGTCCATTGATGTGTTAATAACCTCCTCGTGTTTCTATGACCTCAGATCCTGGCAGGGCGTGAAGCTGTACTTACCGGAAACAAAAGGAAAGCACTCGTAGAATAAACATTTGCTAAGTGGACTTTGACTGTAAACCCCAACTTGTCCTTTCCTAAGGAAAGGATGGAATTCTCCCTGAGCCCGGTACTGATGCACTGAATGTTTAATACATTTATATGTTCAAAGAGCTGCCATGACCGATTCTTTCTCTGGCGTCACCTGACATTTCAGCTTCATGTTCGTAGCGCACAAGATAGCATATGTTTTGGGGTAGTCGTCCCCAAACAAGGCAACCCTTGGCAACTGGAAACAAGCAAAATTCCATTTGCCTACTAGTCAAAAGTGATTGCAACCAAATGTTGGTCACCTATTTATAAATTCACAGAGTCAAAAACAAATTCAGAGAAGATTTATTTAGCACCTATTTATGCAAGATATTGTGCTAGGGTACTGGGGATAGACAAGCATGTTTGACAAGGAGCTTATATTTTTAGGGGCAAATAGGCGATAAACAATTTAAAAAGTAAAGATAAATGAGGTTGTGGTGAGTGCTATGAAGAACAAAACCAGATAATGGAAAAGAGAATAACTGAGGGGGATAGGCCTTGAGGTAGGAAATGGCTTGTGTTTGAGAATGAGAAAGTTGCCCACTGTAGCTAGACTGTGGTGGGTGAGATTATGTCTCACTGACAAGCAGGAGCCAGGTCATGCAGGGCCTTAGAGTTAGTAATACTTCATGAAAATAAAATGTGACATTCAAAAAAAAATATTACTTCCTGTCGATGGAGGTACATGTCTAATCTTTTTTAATTTTATTGAAGTATAGTTGATTTACAGTGTTGTGTTACCTTCTGCTGTATAGCAAAGTGATTCCGTTACACATATGTATATTCTTTTTCATATTCTTTTCCATTGTGGTTTATCACGGGATGGGACATGTCTAATCTTTAACCCTGGACATACTAAAAGAATCTCAAAGCCTGAAGAGACATTTACTTTTAAAGGATTTGGGTTTACTCATACTTAATAATTTACTATATTCTTTTTCTTTTTAATTGCTGTGCATTTTTATCATGCTGGTGAACTATGACTTAACATTGGTATTGCTAACGTTGTTAGGGTTACAAATTGTTATCCCTTGAGTCATTTTCAGT
The DNA here is from genome assembly GCF_949752795.1 of Hyperoodon ampullatus. NCBI lineage: Eukaryota > Metazoa > Chordata > Mammalia > Artiodactyla > Ziphiidae > Hyperoodon > Hyperoodon ampullatus. The sequence continues at coordinate 80,436,995 of NC_136927.1, read as the reverse complement.
TAAGACAATATTTACTATATTCTTAGAAAAATATTAAATTCTAGAACTACATACGTTAGCCTCAATATCTGTTCATCAGAATTGAGGTTGCTACCTAATTTGCTTTTCCAGATCTAAACTCAAATAGAGGCTAACCTAATATACCATGTTTTTTATCTTTTACGTGAAAGGAGTTTGTAATATTTCCCAGGAGTATCTTTCCAAGTGAACTAGTCATCTACAATGTGAGGCTAAACCTTTCATGAAAGTCGATTTTCCAGTCAAAGCTTGTCTTCTTTTAAAAGTTTTCTACACACCAGCGTGTGGTTGGTGTGGTGACCAGCTGCTGAGATGGACCCCATCTCCTGGTATCTCCACCCTTGTGTAATCAACCCCCTCCCTGTCGTATCAGGATTGGTCCATGTGACCGATAGAATACACAGAAGTGATAGGATGTCACTGCTGGGATTAGATTATCAAAGACACTGCAGCAAATTGCAGAGCCCAGGCATCTCCAAAGTTTCTGCCGCCTTTTTGAATTGGGGATATTTCCCCAGAATTCCTGAATGGCAAGTGACAACAGAAAATAGTTGACCCTAATCAATGGAGGAAGTACCCTAAGATTTCTGGATTATTCCAAGGCAAGAGATCCTGGAGATGGAGAGACACTGAATTTTCTTCTGCTGTGTTTAGGGAGGGTTTTAGAATTCTGAATAATAGCAGATAGCAGAATAGTTGAGAGAGCTAACTGCTATGCTCTTTGCCTGCTTTTTCCCCTCATGGCTATGTGACCCGAGTCAGGTTACTTTGTCAGTGGCAGGTTCCTTACTTATAAACTGGGAACGAAATAATGACTATTTCATCAGTTAATTGATGAGTATATGAGCTGATTTGTGGAAAGCACTTAGCGCGGAGCGGCTGGGCCCGTGAGCCATGGGTGCTGAGCCGGCGCGTCCGGAGCCTGTGCTCCGCAACGGGAGAGGCCACAACAGTGAGAGGCCCACGTACCGCAAAAAGAAAAAAAAAAAAGGACTTCTCTTGCCCCTATGGTGATTGATTTGGGGCCAAGGTGCTTTAACTAATAGGACTGCCAGGGTGTTTCGATTGTTCTGCTCAGACTATTAACCAATTGCATCAGTTCCAAGTGGTGCCAGTACAGGCATTTTTGTTGCAAAGTATTTGGTCATTGGCCAGGCTATTTAGTTTCCCTTAACTTGAGCCTTTTATTTCCCTGCCCAAGCCATAGGTCTATAAAGAGTCCCACTGTGGAGGCAAACACAAATGACAGAAAAATCCTGATGCACTGGAAAAGGATTGCATAAAGTCTACCTCCTTTTCTTCCGACTTTTGGCTCCTGTGCCCCATTTTTAGACATCATGTAGATCATAGGAAAATAACCTAATCTTCAGAATTTATTTTTAAACCACAACCAAGGAAGCACTGCTTTGGGGAAGTCTTGAGGTGAGTGTAAGTGCCATGCAAACGGTTACAAGTTCACTGGAGCTAAACATGGGTCACTAGGTCCTGAATTGTAACCCAGGTCAGAACACCAATCATTCAAGTGACTCAATTATGCTCAGAGACTTACGAAAGAAGGAAAGATTCAAAAATGCTTAAAGGTTTTCAGCCCCAAGGGATGATGCAAAATAGGTGTTCTGCATATCCTTGAGCTCTGTGACCAGTGCCAGCCACCACAGGCCCCCACAAAACCCAGGACGGTCCACTAAGGCACTTCCTTTTTTGAAGGGCAGTTGAATTAAAAACCCACCAGGATCTGCCCCTCTGCCTACTTGTCCCCCCACCTCGGCTCCCCATTAAGTAGCTTACCCCAGTCCCACGCCCTGGTCACACGTGTGGCGTTTTTGTTCATCAGGGCTCTGCCTGGCCCACCTGCCCTGAGAGCAGCCCCCGCCCGACCCACCAGTCACGCCCCTCACTCCCCAGCTCGCCCTGCTCCGGGGCACTTGTCACTTCCTGCCATCGTCCTGTCCACTTGTTCATGGGCTGCCTTAAAGATCAGACTTAAGACCGACAGTCGTATGGTTACAAGACAGACCCTAAATCCATAGGACCAACCTTCACATCCTGCTGGCCATTCAACTGGCTGTGGGACTTTTGAAAAGATACTTAACCTTTTGGTTTCTTAGATTCCCCATTTGTAAAATAGGGAAGCCTAAAATGAGTTCATATATAAAGAGCTTAGGGTACCACCCAGCATGTAATAAGTACTCTGTCAAGGTTGTCATGTATTAATAAACACAGTTATTTTATTTATTGTAGTTATAATAAATATAACAGGCAATCTAGTCAATTGTGTATTGATTTATAAGTTCATTCATTTGTTATTTATTAGTGCTTTACTAGCTCCCCTAGTAGAAAAGAAGTGGCCTAAGAGCAGGGACTTTGGAGCGCAGTACCGGGCATACAGTAGGCACCTCATAATTATTTGTGGAATGAATGAATGAATGAATGAGTGAATGAAATGATGTGCTTCCTTTTATCAGTGAAGGATGAGGAAGTCCCAACAGAAAGGTTTTACAGAATCTGGATGGAAAGTCCTGAGAGATGATATTTTACTGGGTTACCTTCTTTTCTTTTTAATTAATTAATTAATTTTTGGCTGCGTTGGGTCTTCATTGCTGCGTGCAGGCTTTCTCTGGTTGTGGCGAGCAGGGGCTACTCTTGGTTGCGGTGCACGGGCTTCTCATTGCGGTGGCTTCTCCCGTTGCAGAGCACGGGCTCTAGGCATGCAGGCTTCAGTTGTGGCTCGCGGGCTCAGTAGTTGTGGCTCGTGGGCTCCAGAGTGCAGGCTCAGTAGTTGTGGCGCACGGGCTTAGTTGCTCCACGGCATGTGGGATCTTCCTGGACCAGGGCTCCAACCCGTGTCCCCTGCATTGGCAGGCGGACTCTTAACCCCTGCACCACCAGGGAAGCCCTAGTGGGTTACCTTGAAAGGTCAGAGAAAGCTGGACGCCACTGTCAGGTGGTGGCTCCCGCTCTCAAGGAGCAGCTGGTGGTGCAGCGCAGCGAGTCGCAGTTGCTGGCATGGCCCGGCTCGTCTTCAAGGCAGGCACACTCGCTGAGAATTCCACGGGAAGTTGGCCTCCTTGCCGTCTCCTTGGAGAATCAGAAAGTAATAACCTAAGTCCTTTCATTTCTGAGCCTGGGTTTATTTAGGTTGGAAGAGAACTTTAAAAACAAACTTAAAATGTGAAATGTAAGACTTCAAGGGGAAACTAAAAATAGCTGAGTGGGATTATTCTTTTACTCTATTGCCATTAGCAGTATTTATACTGGTCAACCTTAGGAGGGAAGGAGGAGGAAATAAGCTTTTCTTCAAAGGAACGCAGGAGGATTTGCGGTGGCAGATGGCTTGGGATCCGACACTCTGGCAGACATCATCTTTAATAACATCTGTGTATGCAGAATGTTCTCGTTTTCTTACCACCGACCTGGGCAGGCAGCAGTTTCGAGATATTTGTTTAGTTTTATGTTTTTCACCATTCTTCCACATTTTGCCTGATGAAATAGTTCAAGTCTCATTTCAAAGCTCTTACCTGGGAAAAGTGAAGACACCGGGCTTCTGGTTCAGAGCAGCTGCCTTTAACTGTTGCAGAATAATACCGCCACCACTTTCGGGCTCACCTGATGTGACACCGTGATCTTATTTGTCTCCAATGACAAGTGGATGAGATATCTTTTTTAAAAAACATTTTATCGATGAAGAAACAGAGGCTCAGCACCTTGGCCAAGTTCACACAGCAAGTGGCAGAGCCAGAGTTCAGAGTCAGGTGTGTTCGATTCCAAATCCTGCATTCTTAATTACCGCAGTAGATGGCCTCTGGCAAAATGGAAGTTCTAGAAGTGAAGCTTTGAACGACCCTTTTTACTCATTCATCAAATGTGTGGTGTATTGAGTGACCACTGCGTAGCAGCACTGTACGGGGGAGGAACTGGATCCAGCAATGAACAAGCAGGAGCCCTGGCTCTCGGGAACCCCACACACCAGATAAGGAGAAGAGTGAAGCAGAATGACGATGGCGGGCAGGGAAGGACACTGAGCTCTATTCCAGATGTGGTGGTCGGAGAAGCCTTTCTGATGAGGTGATATTTGGGTAGAGACAAAATACAGTGATGGATGAAGCTAAATGACCATTTGGAGAAAAGCACTCCAGGCAGAGGGAACAGCACAAGTATGATGACCCTGAGGCGGGAGTGCCCTTGTCCTGGTAGAAGAACAGCAGCAAATTAGGATGAAGTGGGAGGAAATGAGTCAGAGAGAGAGTTATTTCTGTTATTTAGAGGTATATTCACTCACACACACACACACACACACTGACCCATTCTCTTGGTCTCATCATACAGAAGTATCAACTGGAATCCCCTTGGGTGCAAGGAGCAGAAAATCCAACTCAAAATAGCTAAACAACAAGGAAGGTTCTCATCTCACATAAAAAGGGAGTCTGGAAGAAAAGTAGCTCCAGGTAATTTAGCAACTCAGTAGCCTCTTAAATAACATGGGTTTTCCCCATCTTTCCATGATGTTAACCCCAGCATATTGATCTTGTTGTACCAAGCTCACTCCCCTCATGTCTGCAGTATCACTCCAACCACCGCATCTTCACACAACAACATCCAGAGGCAGAAAAAAATAGCTCTTCAGGTCTTTGAGTTTCTCTATGGGAAGAAAGAAGCTTTTCCCTAAGACCCCTTGGCACCCTTTCCCTCAAATCTCATTGCCCAGAATGATGTCACCTATCAATACGGAAATCAGTCATTGGTAAGAGGAAAGGAGTTGCCCTGAATGGCTTAAACTCATCAGAGCCCACCTCCTTGGGGCTGCTACAAATATTCCCTGAAGCATACGGCCAACCTGAGGAGGATGGATGTCCTTCAGGGAAAAGGGACTAGTCAGGAGGTAATTGGTAGACAATGCTCATTGCTCATCAACGAGCTTTTTCTTCTTTTTTTAAAAATTAAAAAATTTTTTTTTTTATTTTTATTTTTTGGCTGCGTCAGGTCTTAGTTGTGGTACATGGGGGATCTTCACTGCAGCATGCAGGCTCTTTCACTGCGGTGCGCGGGCTTCTCTCTAGTTGTGATGTGCGGGTTTTCTCTCTAGTTGTGGCACGTGGGCTCCAGAGCGCGTGGGCTCTGTAGTTGTGGCGCACAGGCTTAGTTGCCCCGAGGCATGTGGGGTCTTAGTTCCCTGACCAGGGATCAAACCCACGTTCCCTGCATTGCAAGGTGGATTCTTTACCACTGGACCACTGGAGAAGTCCCTTCATTCTTTTTTATTAACAGAATCCTAAGGTTATTCAGGGTGCCATTACGCTCAGCTTTAAAACACTTGATTCCCCAAGTTCCCTTGCAGAGTTTTTCTCTTGATAAAAAGGCAGAGGTTCTGCTGGCAGGCACACTCGTTACCTCCCCCTCTGCTTCTCTGATGGACTGTGTCCCCGTCTTGCAATGGAACAGTTCTCATGGAATCATGAAGTTGAGGGCTACATGCAAAGGATGTCTGCACCAGGAAGGCAGAAGGAGTTGGCATCCTTGGGGACTTCCTTGGAATGTTCCACCAGCCCTGGAATCTAAACTTCTTACTATGTGAAGGAGGAAAATATCCTATTGGTTAACCACCATTTGGTAGTTCTGACTACATGCAGCCAAGGCAACTTGTTAGGCAACCAGTAGTATGTGCTACACCGGGGAGCCTGGATGTTCCGTATGAGGAAAGCTTGAAGTGACCTCTTCTAATCCAGTTAGCTCAGCAGAGCTCAGGGGGAATCCTCTCAATGTACAAAAGTATATAGTGGAGTTGCGTCCTTCATGCATTTAACTTAACAAATGAGCAAACGGAGAAAGAAATACCTTTACTGGCTTTCATCAACCTTCCACATTCACAGGAGGCCTTGGTCTTTGATGCATCCAGAGAAAGAAAAGCCAGAGCCAAAATGCTGACAGAAACAAGAACCATTCACCCTTGACTTTTGAGCTTCCAAGAACCCTAGTCCTGGCGGTTAAGCAATGAAAGATGCCAGCTGATCCTCTGCCCTTGATCTTCCTCCTAGCGACAGAAACTCACATGGAAGTCTGGAATTAAACTTCACACTCATCTACTGGTTGAAGAAAAAATATTGCCTCCTGTAAGAAGGCAGCAGAGACAACACAGATCAGTCATTTAATGTGGATCTCTTGAGGGTGGTTTCCTGAGAGGTTAAACGCAGAGAACTTAAAAGAATCAGGAAATGCCATTGTTGCCCTTCAGTCTGTGTTCTCTTTAATCATCATCATCAGTGACTAAGCCAGCGAACATCTTCTGAGCACTTACTATTTGCCATGGATGGTGTGACACATTTTGTGTGGATTTTTCTCATTTCCACCTCACATGTCTATAAGGTGCTGTTGTTGCCCCATTTTACAGATGAAGAGGAAAGTAATGCGGAACACGGCTAAGAAATGTGTCCAAAGTCACACAGCTTTAAAGTGGCAGCTCGGGGATGTCCGCAGAGGCCATCTGATCACCCACACTAGCTTGTTTAACATCACACGTCCTATCTGTGAGCCCATGCAAACTCAGTGAAAGGCATTCTGAAGACAGTTCCCAAATGTAGTGGTATCGCCCATGTTTATTTCAGTATGGTGCTCTCATGACAGCAGTCTAAGAAAGGGAGTTCATTAATAGCATAACTTAATCATACAAGTTATTCAACATCTTTCAGTGATAAGAATTGAAGAAATGATCTATTGCTTATAGGACACCAGTGCCTTTTCTGTGATATGGAGTCCAGAGCATTTCAAAATGCGTCTCTACGTGTCTACTCTCTGTCTCCAAGGAATTTATGACCCAACAAGAGGTGCAAGGTAACTGTCTCATGTTTGATTTTGCCTCCTTAGCGCTTCCCATGTGCCAAGGAAATTCAGTGTTTGATCCTCCCCACAAGCCCCTGTCTGAAGTCAGAAGCATCATCCTGATGTGTCAAACGGAGAAACAGAGACTCAGAGACATTGCCTGAAGTCTCGGAACTAGTGTGTGCGGGTGCCCCAGCACCACCACAGACGTGAAGGTCGGCCTTACACAAGGGGACCCGGCACAGAGAAATGAGGGTCAGCTGAAATGTAGCCCCTCCTCCATCTGCCATGCGGAGGCCCCTGAAGTGGGCCTGTCAAGCCGTCAGCTCAGAGAGGTAGCATCTGCCTTGAGCGAGCACGTTTTCCAGTTTTCAAAAGTACCAAATGGACGGGGGTTGGTGAAACCAACTAAAATTGAGTTAATAGATGCCTAAGACCATGTTTGCAATCATCACCAGGGCAAGGATGGGAACAGTGTTTCTTCATTACCAGCCTTGGAAAATTTTGTTAGCCTCACTGTACTTCAATTTTCTCAACTTTATAGTGAGGATAATAATAATATCTACCTTATAGAGTCCATGTGAGCATTAAATGAATTACTACTTGCAAAGCACCTACAGCAGTGCCTGACAAATAGCTATAAGTGAGCTATGATTATTAGCCATTATTATTAGCTTTATTATTGTTGCTAATTTTACATCACTTTTGAACATGCTTGAAACCTATTACTTGCCCCTCACCACCACTAAATTCCTGACTTCAATGTTTTACATTTGGACGAGGTCAGTTTTGTTTTCCCTTAAGCAAAACCCAGCAAATATCCATTTAGACGTCTAGATACTGCCTTTTGAGTTTCTGTTTTAATGAAAAAGGACTCAAAGTTTTGGATCAAAGTCTACCTTCAAGACAATTTAGTCTAAAAGTTAAGCAGGGAGGGCTTCCCTGGTGGCACAGTGGTTAAGAATCCGCCTGCCAATGCAGGGGACACGGGTTCAAGCCCTGGCCCAGGAAGATTCCTCGTTCCGCGAAGCAGCTAAGCCCGTGCGCCACAACTACTGAGCCCACGAGCCACAACTACTGAAGCCTGTGCGCCTAGAGCCCATGCTCCACAACAAGAGAAGCCACCGCAATGAGAAGCCCGTGCACCGCAACGAAGAGTAGCCCCTGCTCGCCGCAACCAGAGAAAGCCGGCGTGCAGCAACGAAGACTCAACGCAGCCAAAAATAAATAAATAAAATAGATAAATTTATAAAAAATAAAAATAAAAAATAAAAAGTTAAGCAGGGAAGTAAGAGTTGATCCCATTCTTTTGTTTCCTGCTCTGCTATAGACTTGCTGTGTCATAGTTGTTTTCCATCCTGTGATTCAGTCTTCCTTTCTGTAAATGAAGGGCACACCCCTAGAGTAAAAGGGAGCCTGTGATTGTCTCGGATTACTGTCTATGTCTGCAGTATCAGCTTGCCTCCCACTCACGCGATCTAGTGTGGTCCTCTAAGATCAGCAGCTGTACAATCAACTCAGGTGTTAAAGTAAAAATAGATGAGTTCCTGGCGGGGCTTGCAAACGCTCATGGTGTGTACCTGATGGATGACAAAGGTAATAGTCCCTTCCCCAAAGACTGAAGTAGGTATTTGGGGATGAATCGTACTTAAGTAAACTTCTGCTTTGAATTTTATTGTACTCTTGGAAATTTCTCCAGAACATTTAGCACAGGTGAACCCTGGAGTTGACTACTCCACCTGAATAAAATCTGATAGAAATTATGCCTGCCTCCGCTGAAAAGGTTGAACAAAAGAGGTGGGAATCCTAAACACTCTGGCCAATTGTTTACATGCATGAATTAACCTTTTATGCCTCTCTCTCCTCACCTGTAACACAGAGGTTGTTTACTCTGACAGCCTCCACGTTGCTATGAGGATCAAATAAGAAATAATATGACAATAGTGCTCTGAAAAAGACAGGAACACAACCTAACATTTGGATGAGACTTTCAAAAGAAAGTCTTTACCTCATTTAATTGAATGAAAACAAAATTTCTTGCATGATCCTCATTTAATAAAAACACATTCTAAAAGGTGGGTGCAAATAGACATTTTCTAACACAGTTCCCTAAGTGTGCAAACCTCAGGGATTTTGACAAACTTTTGCTGACCAGAGGTACATCCTGTAAAGTTGAAAGTCCCAGCCTTGAGAGAATAATTTGCTGGCTTCACAAATCTTTTAAGATCTGCCCATGCTGGTCATTTATTCTTTCAGCACATACTATTAAAGCTTCAGTAATTAAGCATACTGTTCTCCTAAGAGAAGCCAGTTTCAGATTCACAGCTGGAAAAGCTTCTCAGTTTGCGCCTTGCCAGCCAGCAGTCACCATTTTGCTGAATTCCTGTTGTCTGTGCAGATAGAGATGGATGCGGGAAGAGGGAACCCCTTCCTCAGTCTCACCACCCGCCTCAGTCTCCTTCACCTCCTATTTCCTATTTAACGTGACTTATAAAAAATAAAGTGAAAATAGTAACAGACGACCTAGTGAAACTTCAACTGAAAAGTAACCTGAAAATAAAAAGGCAAGCACGTTATTTTACGGTAGATTAACCAGACCAAAATGTTTCTGTATGTAATCGAAAGGGCCTCCAGGAGCTAGCAGTGCATCCCTCTCTTGGTCTCTGAAAAAGGTTGGTTGTTATTTACTTTTATTGGAGTACAGCTGATTTACAATGTTGCGTTAGTTTCTGGTGTACAGCAAAGTGATTCACTTATACATATATGTATTCTTTTTTCAGATTCTTTTCCCTTATAGATTATTAAAAAGTTTGGCTTTTAGATGTGATTTTGCTTTTTAGTATTCAAAGGTAGGATTTGATGCCTTAGTCTAGTAGGATCTGTGTTTTAAAGGACATTATAGAGATCATCAGTCATTTTGGATGATTCCTATTTTTTTTAATGTTAATTACTTTAAATAGAGTATGAGAAAGAGAAGGGAATTAAACATTTCCTTTTTGCTCAACAGGCAAGTTTCAGTAACAATGTTAAGGAGTCCACCTTGTTCCGGGGGTGGGGTAGCGTTCAAAGTCAGCTTCCAAAAATGATCCAACTAGGAATGCCCCAAACCAGGAAGTCCTTTTGTGTCTGGAGCCTCCTAATTCTTAGAAGTTAAAGGGATTTCTGTTTATTTTGAAGTGATGCCTTAGGGTTTTTTTGTTTGTTTGTTCATTTGTTTTTGCAAGTTAATTTTACTCGCTTTTATTTTTTGATTACACAGCAATGGAAGGATACTGCAGTGTATATGACTGAAAATAGAAAATTGCCCTCTCTCTCTGACACACAAGCCTTCCTCCACCCCCGCCTGTTTCTCATTTACTTCCTGTGTTAACGCTGAGGGTGTATTCTTCTTATCCTTTTTCTGTATTTTTACACACATTCATGCGCACACACACATATGTAGATATATGGCTTTTTTTAAACAAAGTGAAAATCATATAGTATTCACCCGTCTACAGCTGTGTTCAATCAACAGTGTCAGCCCCTGGCCAAGCTGTAGCCCATCTCACTCCTCTGAGCTTTTTTGGAGACACTCTTGTACACTTAAACCATGTTAATTTTCCACTGCCTTCTAGAGGCAACTTCTTAAGGAAGCGTTGAAGCACGCGAGAGGAGGCTCACTTCCCCTCTTGTCTGGAGGAAATAATGCCTTCAAGCTTTTGGAAGCAGCATTACTACACCCCATCGCCCTATTCTTGTCTTCGTACCTAACAGACAAATTACACTTTTCCTGTTAGCTGTGGCTTTTGAGTGTCCAGGACCAGAGCAGCTCCCGAAGCCAGAGAGAGAAAACAGTAATGATTTTTCACAAGGGGACGTGTCTTGATGGAGTCAGAGTTTAACCACAATGACAAACTGCCCAGCTCAATCCTGCCTGGCTGGAAAAGCATCTGCTTTCTTTCCCCTGCCTGGTTACTAGTGGGTTTTGTCACCTGATTCATACAGATGAGATTACTGAAAACAGCAGGCAGCCACAAAGCTCCAGGAAATAGAATCGTGTGTAGCTCCTTTCTGAGGGGTGTGTGTGTGTGTGTGTGTGTGTGTTGCACTGCATGTTTTACATGCACATTTATAACTGCAACATTGGCCTGGAAAGATGTTCTGACAGAGGAAAGGCAGGAATCTCCCCAGCAGCAGGCAAAGCAGCCCAGGGGTGGGAACAAGGCCCAGTCAGTTTCATTTACCTTCAGTTCATCCAGTCGACAAGCACCAGCCCCTCTCCTAAGAGAGCCTAGTTACAGACACAACTCAGGGATCAGATTCCTGGATTCAAATCCGGACTCTGCCACCCACTGCATAAACTTTTTTTTTTTTTTTTTTTTTTGCGGTACGCGGGTCTCTCACTGCTGTGGCCTCTCCCGTTGCGGAGCACGGGCTCTGGACACGCAGGCTCAGCGGCCATGGCTCACGGGCCCAGCTGCTCCATGGCATGTGGGATCTTCCCGGACCGGGCACGAACCCGTGTCCCCTGCATTGGCAGGCGGACTCTCAACCACTGCGCCACCAGGGAAGCCCAACATTTTAAATTTAGCTTAATATCTCTATTCCTCAGCTTTGAAATAAGGAAGAGTACACATCTGCATCTTTTATCCAAACCCTTATAGCTGAATATGCTTTGGAATTCAGGATATTTGGATTTTAGAAGTGGAAAGTGGTGCTATGTCATATGTTACAGAGCATCTCCAGCAGGGTCTGGGGCAGCACCCCTAATCCACCTCACTGGTGTGTTTGCAGGGAAACATACACAGGTTGAATTAGGGAGGTAAATATAGGCAATCAATAGCTTCACATTCGTTCAGGTCATATTTTGCAGCCAAATGAGTCAGGTCAGATCAAATCAGATTTTGCTGTCAAATTCGTTTTTTTTTTAAGTATGACTTTGGAGTTTCAGGTCCGTGGACCCTTAATAGACTCTAGCTCATTGAGTGGTAAGGAGGATTAAATGAGATAATATGCCTGGAAAGGGCACTTAATATAGTCAAAAAGTATGTGCTGAGTGCCCACCAAGTGCCAGGCACTGCACTAGAGCAGTCGACCAATAACCACACGGGGAGGTAGCACACATTTTCTGAAAGGGATAAATATCATCACTTTGTGGGTTATACATTCTCTATCACAACTACTTAACTTTGCTGTGGTAGAGCAAAAGCTGCCATGGACAATACATGAAAGAATGGGCATGGCTGTGTTCCAATAAAACTTTATTTACAAAAAAAGACAAAGGGCCAGATTTGGCCCATGAGCCGTAGTTTGCAAACCCCTGATCAAGACAGACATGACGCTAGCTCATCACGGTGCCCACATTCGAATGCAGGAGACAATCGACTAAGAAAATAAATGTCTAATCTGATTGTGATAGATATTACAAGGCAATAAACGGGCTGCCTAATTGAGCATAACCAGCAGGGCGGGAGCAGAAGCTCAGTTCATCTTTATTAAATGAAGAGTAAAGTGGGGGAAAACAGTCAGAATTAGAGGAACCCACGCTAGGAAAAGTCATCACTCAAAATGTAACAAAACGGGCCGCTTCCCTGGTGGCGCAGTGGTTGAGAGTCCGCCTGCCGATGCAGGGGATACGGGTTCGTGCCCTGGTCCGGGAGGATCCCACATGCCGCGGAGCGGCTGGGCCCGTGGGCCATGGCCGCTGGGCCTGCGCGTCTGGAGCCTGTGCTCCGCAACGGGAGAGGCCACAGCAGTGAGAGGCCCGCGTACCACAGGAAAAAAAAAAAAAAAAGTAACAAAAGCCAAAAAAAAGAAAAGGAAGCTGGAATTTAAATATATAGCCATTGAAAATGGAAAAGGGGAACTGAAGAGTTCTTGAGGGATACTCTTGAGACCAGGCTTTCTCCTGTGTGGTCAGGGGACCAGCAGCCCCTGGGAGCTTGTTAGAAATGCAGAGTCTTAGGCCCACTCCAGACCTGCTGAGTCGGAACATGCCTTCAGCAAGCCGTCCAGGTGATTCATGTGATTCATGTGCATGTTACTGCCTGAGAGGTGTCGCCCTGGTCCATGCCTTTCTTCCACTAAACAAGACTTTACATTGCCAACGGGTACTGAGCACTGCTTTAATCTTTATAACTCCTTTAGGAGGTGGGTCTTATGCCCATTTCACAGATGAGGAAACTGAGGCTCAGAGAGTTTAAGTCACTGGTCCCATATCACCCACTTTGTAAGTTCTAGAGTAAAGTTTTTAGACGCAAGCCTTCAGAATCCCAACCCTGCACTCTTAACCACAATTCTTGCTCTGCAGGAAATGACAGGAAATAGTCTCCCTCCTATAAACTCTCCAGGAAAGGAGATTGGCATTGCCCTAAGTCAGCTGCAAGGGAGACTGGAAATCAATTTTCAACATTTTCAGTTTCTATGGTGAAAAGTGGGCTGATTCCTACCACGAATCACTGGGGAGTAACTCCCTAAGTTTAAGAAGTGGGTTCAGATGGTGGGCGACTAAAAAAAGGATAAACACCCACTACAGTTGATGAGAACACATAATCTCAGAACTTCCTCTGCTGGACACATGAGAGCAAGAACTCTGATAACTAGCTTTGGGATCTAACTGAGTCTACATTGGCCAAAGGCCATGTTTAAATATTTTTCCAGTTTTCTCGTTTAAATGGAAAACCGGACCTCTGATAGGTGTCCTTAACTTTCCCCAAAGCCTAAAATAAAAGATTTGCCCAACCCCCTGGAATATCTTACTTTAGAGTGGGTGGCACTATTGTTTTGCTGTTATTTTCACAGGCTCTGCCTCTGTCTTTGGGTAAATTACTTCAGCTCTCTGAGCCTGAATCTTATCTGAAAGTCGGGCTAAGGATAACAGCAGACAAAATGTACTGAACGCTCACCACGTGCGGATGCTGCATTTCCTTAGTTGTCATAATCATTATTGTCTCCATTTTACACATGAAGCCACCACTGGAGAACTCCAGAAAGCAAAACCAACAGCACTGTATTCTAACCAAGGGGACACCTAGAGTTGTGCTACCCGGAGCCTGTAAAGAGCATTAGCCACTTACCTAGTAAGCGACAGATTAGATTTGAACCCAGCTTCCCTAGTAGCAGAGCCAAGGACAAGTTTGTTCACTCATCTGTGCTTTGTTTTCCTTATCTGTACCTCTACCTTGCAGAGTTAGAAAATTACATAAGACACAGGAAGCCATAGGGCTAAGAGTTAGTTCATAAAACAAAAGCTGGTATTACTTTATTTCTTACAAGTTCTCTGAACAGTAACAATGGCACCCTTTTTTTTTTTTGGCGTATCCCCTCTCAGCCAGGATTTGAAACAGGTCATCTCTATTCCTGCAACAAACAGCAGACTCAGGTGGTTCCCTCTCGGTTACACAGTCTATACTTTAAGACACTTCCATATAACCAGTGTGATAAACTGTCCATGCAGTTAGTCCAAATTCAGCTGTAGGAGTGTGGTCAGCTAATTGACGATGGAGAAGGAATTGTTTAGAGATAGTTAGCAAACACCTTGGCAGAAAGGACCACCCTCCAGCAGCAGCTGCAAGGGCTTCTTGCAGTTCAGATACAGGCTTTTCACTGGTAAAACTAGGGACTAGTTAATTAGCATGATGATATTAGAAATGGATTTGCATTGGTGAAACTAAAAGTATTGGAGCCTTGTGAGTTGACTAGGATGCATTACAGGATATATAACAACCCATCCTTCACCTACACCCTTCCCTCTCTCCTCCCAAATTAATTCTGTGTCCAGCCACTAGTTTAGGAGGAGTTCTGATTATGTCATGCTGACCAGTGAGCATGGAATCCTACTTTTAGAATGTTGTTATGCCTGCCTGGAGTGAACCTCTTATTTAGGGTGTGACCAGAGCACCTGAAAGAATAGAGTGCTAGGACTTCATCAAGCTTCCAGAACAGGTTGTATGAATTGTTGTGTCTGCTTTGCTAAGGAATGTTTGGCTGTAAGAGTAGCAGAATTTGGACAGAGACTTGATTTTACGACAACCTGTAGCTAGACTGTAGGAAAACAGCTAACTCTCACCTCTGCCAGAAATAACCTAAGAACTGTTCCATGCACATTGGGTCAGATCACAACAATTTACCTGGTACCCAAGTGCCATCACCCGTGTCTTTCTTTCTAAGAGAATTGCTGCTGGTCCAGCTTTTAGTCAGCAATGTAGTCACAGAAGATGGGCCTAGGACCAGACATGAACCTTGATTAGTCTAAGCCAGGGGTCAGCAAACTATGGCCCGCAGATGAAATCCAGGCCTCCATCTGTTTTTGTAAATAAAGTTTTATTGGAACACAGCCACACCCACTCATTTAGGTGTTGTCTGTGGCTGCTTTTGAGCTGTTGGAACAGCAGAGTTGAATAGTTGCAACAGAGACTCTCTGGTGCACAAAACCTAAAATATTTACTATCTGGTGCTTTACAGAGAAAGTTTATCTATGTCTAATACAGAATAGTGCTAGTCAAAGTGTTCTACAGAAAGAAGCGTCGGCCTCACCTGGGGGCTCATAGGAAGTGCAGGCTCTCCTGCCTCACCCAGACCCATCCCAGGATCAGAATATTTAGGGGGTAAAACTTCCCACAAAGGGGAAAAAGAATTTCATGACTGGCTTAGGTCAAATATCCTTCATCCCTTGGACTGGGTGCATTGCTGGCCAAACTAAATGCAGTTTCTGTTAGTAGGGAAGAAGAGGAAATAACTGTCAGGTAGGGAACCCCAATTGCCCTTAGTGTTCATTCTCCTTTGATTACAGATTTTTTACATATGTAAACAAAGCCCCAAATGCCAAGAGTTTATATGTTACTATCAAGGGGTAATGGAACAGGGATTGTCATTGGATCTAGACAGACTTAGCTTGATGCACAGAGCCTTGGGCAAGTCCTTTTATCTCCCTGAACTTTGGGTTTCTTAAGTGTAAAATAAGAATAGTAATTTCAGATGTAGTGTTTGTATCATATGGGATAAATTCAGCAGCAAGTAATGGAATAGCCTGTAAAAAGTGACTTGACTTATTATCTAACACAACACGGAATCTGGCGGTGTAGGGAGTTATAACGTTGGATAGGAGGATTAAAGATGTCATCGAAGATTTAGCCTCTTTCCGTATTTCTTCTCTGCCACCTTCCATGTGTTTACACTCTCTCCCTTTGTGAATTTAAGGTGCCTGCTGCAGCTCCATCACCTTATCCTCATTCAGAGGCAAGAAGAAGGGAGGTGGCCACCTTCCTGAACAGCTCTTTTGATGGGAGAATGTCTTTCTCAGAAGTGTCCCCCCAGCAGAATTCTATTTAAGTCTTATTGGCCAAAAGTGGTTTATATAATTACCCCTAGACAATCACTGATAGAGATAAGATTACTGCGATTGGTTTACACCAGCCGGGGCCTGCAAACTTTTTCCATTAAGAGTCAGACAGTAAATGTTTTAGGCTTCATGTGCCATACAATGTCTCTCACAACTGCTCTGCTGTAGTAGCGCAAAAAGCACCCACAGACAATGCATAAAATCACTGGGTCTGGCTGTGTTTCAATAAAACCTTATTCACAAAAACAGGTGGTGAGTGGAGTTCGGCCCACAGTCCATAGTTTGCTGATCCCTGTTCTATACCTTAGTCATTCAGAGTACTGGAGCTAGATTCAGATAAATTCAAACCCTGGTTTTCTCACTTACCAGCTGTGTGACTGCAGAGAGAGAGCATAACCTCTCTGTGTTCCACTTTCCTTATTGTGTAAAATTGAAAATGCTTAGGCCTTCAGGAAAGAGAACCCAACTAAAATATGGCATAAATGTCTTCCTGATAGGGCAGCTCCTGGGTTGGTTAATTCAATTATTCGAGTCCCAGGTTCTTTTGATCTTGTTCTGCCCGCCTCAGTGTATTGGCTTTGAACTTCAGGTTTGCCTCTTATAGCCACAAAATGGCTGCCACAGCACCTGGTGGCATTTATTCACCTTAAAAAAGTCCAAAAATTGGAAGAGAGGACATTTCTTCCCTTGTTTATCTTTTCATGAGCAAGAATAACTTTCCCAGAGACATACCCCAGCCCACTTACTTTACCTCTCATTGGTCAGAATTGTGTTGTGTGGCAATTCCTTTATCAGTTATTAGTAACAGAAATAAAATTATCTTAACTCCTTAGACTAATTTAACCATAGCTGGGAGTGGGGTCCAGGCGTTGACAATTTGTTAAAGCTCTGAAGATGATCTGACCTGTGGCCAAGGTTGAGAACCACTGATACTGACCAATCAAAACTCCATCCCCTGGGACTGTTGAGGTTCTAGCTTTCCCTGAAGCACATAACAGTCAAAAAACTTAAAAGCAAAGATATACGTATGTGATAAAATAGATAACTAATGAGAACCTGCTGTATAGCAGAGGGAACTCTGCTTCACTTTGCTGTACAGTAGAAACTAACACAACATTGTAAAACAACTATACCCCAATAAAAAAAAAAAGTAAGGTCAAAAATATATGTATGTGTGTGCATGTAAATTGTGTTTTATTAGCAAAGAAAATAATTAGTGATTACTATTAGGTAGACAACAATCAGGATCTGCTAAACATAATTTTGAAAAAAAAATATACAGTCCCTTGCATTTTTTTTTTTGCGGTATGCGGGCCTCTCACTGCTGTGGCCTCTCCCGTTGCGGAGCACAGGCTCCGGACGCTCAGGCTCAGCGGCCATGGCTCACGGGCCCAGCCACTCCACGGCATGTGGGATCTTCCTGGACCGGGGCACGAACCCGTGTCCCCTGCATCGGCAGGCAGACTCTTAACCACTGCGCCACCAGGGAAGCCCTCTTGCATGTTTTTAATTGACATCTTAAATTTTTCTACCACAATTCAAATAAGCCCATTTTGTCTTAACAAGAAATAGAAAATAGTAAGCATTTTGGGACTTCCCTGGTGATCCCGTGGTTAAGACTCCGCGCTCCCAATGCAGGGGGCATGGGTTCGATCCCTGGTCAGGGAACTAAGATCCCACATACCTCACAGCACAGCCAAATAAATAAATAAACAAATAAAATTTAAAAAATAATCACTTTGTATGAAAAAATAATATAGAGAGTGACTGGAATTGCAATCCGTAATTCATTGTATGACTTGATAAGTTTTAACTAACGTATTGAATAGCATGCACTAAATCTGGAAATATACAGATAAGTTTTTTTATCCTGAGACATATCCAGTGTATCCTGAAATATTTGATGGTTCTAGAAAACATTCCAGTTCCATTTATAAGAATAAACAGTATTATTAAACTTCTGTCATGGTTTGGAATGCTCTCTAGAAAGAAATGCAGGTAACATAAAGTAATATAGAATGCCCACATTGAGGTTCCTTGATTAATCATCAAAGGTGGGTTTCCCAAAACCAATGTTTGGATTAGTCCCTTTGTTTGTTACCTTGAAGACTGTTGCAGTACCTACCCCCTCAATGCTCCGTAGAGTTGCTGGGGTACTCTGCCTTCCCACCACCACCTCAGACTTCTCTGTAATGTAGAAAAAGGGTTATTGTGACCAGTGTGAATTTAGGCCTGCAGTAGCATTCCCAGACAGGCTTAGGAATAAGTAAATGTAAGCATAAACTTGTAGGTTCTAGAAAGTAATTCCCTTAACACTATCCGTGTAACATTCTCCTGCTTTGAGACTACTGTTCTACAGAAATCCATTGGGTTGCTTTGCAGATTAAATGAGATAATACAATTAAGCAGATAGTACAATACATGGCACGTACTCAGTAATTGGTAATTATTATTTCCAGTCACAAATACGTGAGGAGCATCTTGCTCCCCTGTCTGATAAGGGGAAGGAAGTAGCAGCGTTAGGACGTCAGAGCCAAATGTCTTAGATCTGAGGATAACCCCTCTGCTAAGCCTGCACCTGGAGAGCAGCACCTGAGACCTTCACGCTTGGGCAGGTCTTAATGGCAGCCTCATGGGTGAGAGCTAGAAAGAACCAACAAAACTCAACATACCACGGCCCTTCCCATCTCAAGGAATGTGCCTTTACTCTGTCCTCTGCCTGCAACTTTCTTCTGGAGTCTAGATCTTCACCTGCGGCCTCTACTCAGGTCTCTTCCTTAGCCTCCGCATCCCCTACTGCTACACCCAACTTTGACACTCTCCATCCCATCTGTCCTGTTTAATTCCCTCCCTAGCCCTCCTCGGCATCTGAAAACATCCTGTTCTTTAACTTGTTGACTTAGTTACCTGTTTTGTTCGCTGCCCAATCTCCAGAACCAAGTGCTGTACCTGATTCGTGGTAGGTACCCAAGTAGGTAAAAATTGAATGAAAGGATGGACAAGCAAAACCGACCTCCTCTTAGAGGGGAAAGAGTATGGAGTTTGAGGTCAGGATTTGGGGGTCATTCAGTCACGTATTATTTGTTTTTGTTTGTTTTACATATTCTTGTGTTTCTAACAGATTCAGTTCCTGATAACAATGACTATTTCTGACATTTTAGATTCATTTTTCCTGTTAAGCAACACATTAAAAAAAAAAGAGGCATTTTTAGAGCAGAAGAGAACATATGGGTTTAAGAGCATGGAATTAGGTGATCTAGAGCAAGGATCTGCAAACTTCTTCTGTAAAGGAATAATTATTAAATATCATAGGTTTTGCAAGCCATAGTGTCTCTGCCATTGTAGCTCAAAAGCAGTCAAAGGCAATATATAACCAAATGAGCATGGCTGTGTTCCAATAAAACTTTATTTACAAAAACAGGACTTGAGCTGGATTTATCCATCAGGCTGTAATTACCAACCCCTGATCTAGAATTACTTTTTGTCTCTACAATTTTCCAGCTGGTGATCTGGCTGAGTCTCCATTTATCTATCAAATGGACATAACTATACCACTTCATTTGGTTTGGAGGATAAAATGGATCCGTGTATAAGTCATTCCATGTAAGGTTTCTATAAATGCTACCTCTTCTGCTGCTTCTCTTACGGTAGAGATAGCAATCTGCTAAGTCATGCATTTAGGAGGTGTCACACTCGACCGCAGGCAGCCTCTAGAAGAGATTTTCCTTGTCCAGCGAGTTTAACTTGGTCCTACCTTAGCTTTTGGCTAAAAATACCTTTCCTCTCTTCAGGCAATTCCATTCAAGGTAGGTCCTAGGAGGAAAAAAAGAAAAAAAAAAAAAAAAAAAGGAGCAGAAGTGGGCAGGTGACCCAAATAGATCGGTCTCTTTGGGGAGAGGGATAACTCTGCCCCTGCCAAGTGCTCCTTTTGCTCCAAATCTTGACTCCTTTTTGGAGGAAAACTCTGTCCCCCAGGTTTACCCATTTTGTCCAAAGTCTCAAGCTGGCCTGGAGAGAGCCCTTGAAGGCATATCATGAAGCTCGTTCCTTTGACTACAGTGCTGCTCATGTGAGCACCATGGCAAAACCAACCTTTATTTACTCTGTGAACTAACATCACAGAGGAAAAAGATCTCCTGGGATGGATTTTGTTTTCTTTTTTTCTTTGGGATGTTTTTCTTATGTCTGGACTCCCCACTTGAGTTTTTAGGATTTCTGGCATCAGGCATGGGCTTTGTCTCTCATTTCTTTGTGCTGATTGTCAAATGCCCACATATTATTTACACCTTCCATTCTCTCTGGGGTTTCTAATCCTCCCTTTCTCATTACTAGCATTTCTTCCTAAACCTCGCCTCTTTTTTTTAACCAGCGGGCTAGCTCCCCAAGCCTCAAGACAAACAGCAAACGAGATTGTGAATTTCAATGACAAATACAGCAGGCGACATATTTTCCAGCCCCACATAATTTTTTAACTTGGGGATGGTAACTTCTTCGGTTTTCCTGCTCTGAACATCGACAGGCCCAGTTCCTCTTTCGTTTTGGCCTCTTTGCATCTCTTCCTGAATTAAATTCTTCTATTAGCTGAGTTGTTACAAGGCATGTGGAGCTGCCCTGCTCTTAAACTCAAATTTCCTTCTTCCCAGGCGTCACAGAAATTTGCAGTACACACTGCAAAGACAAAGAACAAAAAGACCTCGTATCCATGATTTCACCAGGTTTCCAACTGGGTAATGAAAGCAGACTCCTCCCCCGGGAGGGGGGTTCCCTCACCAACCTCCTGAACGTAAAACCCCACCCACTTCTTTCCAAGGACACACTTTGTTCTAAATCCCCAATGCCGTCACTCTTGCACGCAGAAAAGGGCAGGAAGCTGTACCTAAGTTGTAAGAGTGAGCTGCGATCTTTCTTTGAGCCCAAGATAAAAGGAGTAAATGGGAGGGAATTACCCAATATGAAGCATGCATTTTGTAATAGGCACGGGATGCTACGCATGAGCTTGGCTCGGCTGACTCCTGGGTTGGGGGGAAACACGACTTTTTTTTTTCTTTTTCATGAGCCTCTCACTCTCAAGCTGGAGGAAAGATTAAAAACTACAGGGAGGCGAACGTGTTCAGAATAGATTTTTAATGGGTTAATAATACTCTTTTAAGCCTGTTTTTTAAGTTGATTCAATCAATTCTTCGGATGAAGGAAAGTTGAGGACAGGTATAGGGTAAAGGAGTTCCCTTCAGGAAGAGGTGAGTGTGTTGAGCAAAGACTCGCAAGATGGACAAGGGACTGGAGGATGCCTGAAGTCCACCCAAAGCCCACCCAAAAAGGCAAGTGAAATACATTAAGGAACAGCCTTCAAGGAAATACTATGCCACCATTTAAACGTCAATTTTTTCTAACATGGACTGCTCTTCAAGAGATCTAAGTGAAAAATGGAAGGTGAAAGATACTTGGTAAAGACAGAAGAGTGTGAGTTTTGATAAACATATGTGCTGATCTATGTGGAGATTGTTCCTGACCCACTTAACCCTAACAGCGATTGTCTGTGGGGAGGGGGGAGGTTCACCCTTCCCCACAAGCCCTTTAACTTGAATTCTCTCCTCCCCTCAACCCAGAAACATGTATTGCCTCATTTTTCTCAAAAACTTATAATTTTTAAAAATGCATGTAGACATAGAAAATTGCTGCTAGATATTTTAAGTTAAAAAAAAAGTTGTATAGTAGTGTCTATAAATGTGATTCCAGTGGTATATTTAAAACAAAGTATGTGTGTGTACACACACACACACACACACACATACGTGCATATTTATGGAACACGTCTGGAAAGATATATTACAAATAGTTATGAGCTAGCTTGATCGAGATGATGAGCTAGCACAGGTGAGTAAAGGGACTGAGGAACTTTGAGTATTTTACCTTAATTTTATACCATTTGAATCTTTTAGAGAGATGACATATGGCGTCTATTTTTAAATTTTAAAAGCTGAAATGAGAAGGAAAGAGAAGGAAATGGTCAAATGCTGACCCCACAGTACAGGAGAAATGTGGGCCATGTCTTCCCAAGGAAATCAAACTCCCAAGAACCCTCAAGGTAGATTTCTGCTTTTTGCCTCCTTAACAGTGGGACATTATACATTATTAGGGAGGCTGGAGTTTCTCCCCTTCCCCTAAACACTGCTTGCCGGGACTGCTCCGAGCGGCTTTCCAAGGTGGCCCACCTGCCTTCAGGAGCATGGACACGCAAAGCCAGGCGGAAGGCTGGGCTTGGGAGCAGAAGTCATACCGTGTTTACTTCCCTGCCTTGCGCTGTTGAGCTGCACTTGAATGACTCCATTAACAAGAATGAAATGACTTCGTGATAAAATCCTGACTCTGGCTGTCTGTTTTCTGTGATGCAGCCGTCCTGTGAACGGGCTTCTGTTGAAGTCGTATTTGATAGTCTGCCTCGGATACGGTCCCATGGAAATACCCTCTCCCTTCTCAGCTCTAGGCTAGGAAGACCTCTTACATTTTCTTCTGCCTTAGGCATGTGTGAAAACGGAGTGGGGAAATACACACTTGAAAGAAGAGAGTTTGAGGTCTATGTGAGTCCCAGTTTCCAGGCGCTTACACTGCAGTTCACCTACTGAAATAAACATATTTTGCAAATGGACATGATCTGTTTTCTGGGATTGATAACAAACACAGAAGGTCAAATAGCAGCCCTAATCATTTCTGCATGTGCACTTTTCGGGCAAGGAAATGCCGAGAACGAAGTTCACAGCTTATCCAACTTCCAGCGCTTTAGGGTTTTTTTCTCTTTTCTAGGGCAACTTATTCTTGCTTCCACGATGTTCTGTTTGAAAGGTCCCTTCTTGCTTCCCAACAGTTGTTTGGAAATTTTCAACATTTAAGTCATGACCTTATTATTTTATTCGGGGGGAGGGGTCAAGTCGAGAAGCCAAATTTATACAAATAAGGAGTGTGACAGAACAGCCTAAGATTTGAAATTGGAGGAGCTGGGGTGGGGGTGGGGGCTGGTGTCAGTCACGCCCTATCTTCCTCGTTGGCAGCTGGAGTTTTTTGGATCCCTTGAAATTATAATGTCTGTGTTTGCAGGTATTTCTGAGACATCATTTAGATTCCTTTAAATTGAGGTGAAATGTTAAAATAAAGGGGGGACTCGACTGTCTCTCAAGATGGGAAAAGGATCTACCGGCTATTGTGTGACCTCCTCAGTGCCTGATTGACTAGTAGAAAACACATCTCCATGGGAACAGATAAATGTCTGCTTTTCATGCCGTGAAATAACCAACTCGGCCTGTGGAGCTTCACCAACCTAGCACTTTATTTGCACGGCTGTAAGCAGCCTCTCCCTTTTCATGTTCAGCCAAATTATCTGCCAGAATTTCTTTTCAAGTCTACGGAGGAAAAAAAAGAAATAACAGAGTTTCCTCCCCCATCCCCCGTCTGCATGGAGTTAATTACTGTATTTTCATCTGGGAGGGTGGGAAAAAATACACGCTGAGCTGACATAGCACACAAAACAACGGCTGCTGGTGTGTTGTATCTGCCTGGTGTCTATTAGCTGTTGGTAATTTTTTTTTAAGGTATCGTGGTCTGCTGTAGTATTTGAGTAATGTCGGCAGGATAAGCAAACAGCCTGGGAGGCAGGGCCTGGGACTGGCTGTTTTGGATTGTTTGTTTACAGTCATGCCAGTGTCGGGCTGTGTGACCTTAGGCAAGTGGGAAGCAGCGCTGTTTTAATATCGTGATCTGAGAAATGGAGGTGAGGAGAAGGGTAGGAAAACTTGCTGGAGAGGCTCAGGTATCTGCCTCCCCTCCCCCGAAAATCCCCAACATCTGCCATTTTAACTCCCTGATCACTGATCCATGCTGTGTGCCAACAAAAATTCGAGAACGGCTCTCAGGAGAGCTGGGGCTTTCTCGAGTGATTCCAGACACTTTTGCTTCTGTTCCTGCTTTAAAATACCACCGGAAGCAGCATTTTCTGATGAGATTACAGCACTTCTAGTCCAGTTTCTGAAGCAGAAGGAAAAAAATAAATGAAAAGGAAAAAAAAGAAAACATGGAGGTGAAATATATATATATATATAACCCACACACACATACATATATTTTTTCAACACACAAGGTTGAAATCTTAAGCGGAAAATGTCTTAGCCTGCTTGGTTCTAAAACTGGGCACAAGAATGTGTGGGTTGTTATTTTATTGGAATCCATTCACCCGTTCCTATTATTCTCCCCTTTGTCATTTAAGCTATTGGTGCCTTTGTCTCTCTCCTCTTCCTCAGCACCTCCACCCACCCACCCAACAAATCTGAACAAGAAATGTTTAAAGACCGGTGAACTACAAACCCACTACACATTTTTCAAAAGAAACCAGGTTAAAGATACCTGCAGTCTATGTAGCAATCAAGCCTCAATCCCAACTCTTCCATAGACGTGATTCCTAAATATCAAAACCCCAGTGGTCTTTATCTGGACCAGCTGCTTCTGATGTCGGGAAGGAATGTGGCACATCAAGTGTGTGAACACTGCCTCTATTGTATCCAAACAGGCTGATTGAAGCCTGGATAATTGGCATGTAACCTTCACTATTAATAGAGAAGACAGAGATGTGAATTAGCTGAATCCCTCCGACATATGCCATGCATTAGCTAAAGGGGCTTACAATTCTCCAAACATCTTGGCTAACTATTACACCAATAATTAAGCTTTAGAACTTGATAACTTTGGGGGGAAATCAATAAATAATAGGGAAGCTCCACACTCCCTCTGAATCAGAAGTGCTTCTGTAATCTTATTACAAGTCCAGCACTGATAGTGGTTGTCATTGGTCATTTGGGGGGTTGAGGGTTTGGGGGTTTGGGACCCCGTGTGTGTGTGTGTGTGTGTGTGTGTGTGCGTGTGTGTGTGTTGCTGATGGTGAGTTTCTGGAGGAGATTGATAAATTAGGGGGTTATTGTTTAGTTTCTGTAATCATCAAGGTATGTGAATAGCAGTGTACACTTGCCATGTGCTGTTTGACTATCTTGTAAAGGAATAGACATACCCCGAATGAGATATAGTGAAACCCTGAATTAGGCTATTTAGAACTGTGCATTTTTAAATACTTGGTTAGTTTCACATCAGTTCCTAAGACTAGAGGAAGTACCCTAGGCTGATGGTTAAGAAAATAAACTGCCGTCGGACTGCTGGGGTTTGAAGCATGGCACATACTAGCTTGTGACCTTGGGCAACTTGTCCAACCTCTCTCTGCCTCAGTTTTGACATCTGAAAAGTGGGAAGAACAATAATTCCTAGCCCATTGGGACTTTGTAAGGATTAAATAACTTGTATTCAGAAAGTATTCAGAAGAGTAGAGTATAAGTAAGCATTTTCCCTTTTTCTTTAATAAATATGCACTGAAAGTGTTTTTCAAACTGCAGGTTGTGACCTAACAATAGGCGGTGAGAGCCATCAGCAGGTCCCAACCGTCACTTTCTTTATAGGATGGAAGAATCTGCCTGCCAATGCAGGGGACGCGGGTTCGAGCCCTGGTCCGAAAGATCCCACATGCCACGGAGCATCTAAGCCCGTGTGCCACAACTACTGAGCCTGCACTCTAGAACCCGAGAGCCACAACTGCTGAGCCCGTGTGCTGCAACTACGGAAGCTCACGCTCCTAGAGCATGTGCTCCACAACAAGAGAAGCTACCTCAATAAGAAGCCTGTGCACCACAATGAAGAGTAGGCCCTGCTCGCCACAACTAGACACAGCACAGCCAAAAATAAATAAATTTATTTTTTAAAAAAGCATGCAATGGAATGGAGTACATGACACATAGGAAGGGTACATCCTGTTTTATAAAAGTTTTTGATTAAAAAAATATATTTTTTTTAAATCAAAAAAAAAAAAATATATATATATATATATATATATATATATGTATATATGGTTGGCCAAAAAGTTTGTTTGGGGTTTTCTGTAAGAGCCTGTGAAAACCCCGAACGAACTTTTTGGCCAACCCAGTACACATACTTGTGTGTGTGTGTGTGTGTGTGTGATTTGTGTGCATGCTATATCTCAGTGTAAATATATATTTCTTTTGAGGGTCAGGTTTTTTTAAAAATGTGAAAAATCTGCCATCAAATAATTTAAAACCTGGGAACAGCCTAAAGGCATCAATAGGAGATTGGTTCAATAAATTAAGTTACATCCGTACAATGGATTATCAGTCATTAATAAGAAAGAGGTCAGTTTCCATGTGCTGATTTGTATAGCAGATACCCAGAAATATTACTCTGTAAAAATAAAAGGCATTGCAGGGTGTATTATTTATAATCCTATATATATATATATAAAGAAAAAGGGCTTTATTTTGTGTGTGTGTGTGTGTGTGTGTGTGTGTGTTTTACTATATCGAATCTTAATCTGCTGTCAGACCCTGTGCTAAATGGAGTCTGCCTTCCCTGCGGCTTGCTTGCTCAGTGATTGGTGCCACCCTCCATCCAGTTGAGCTGCCAGAAGCCTTGGAGCCTTGTTGACATGCCTCTGTCTCTTGCTCACCACTGGGATCCAAAATCCATTCTTTAGGCTTCATCTTGAACCCTCAACCCCTGTTCCAAACTACTGTCATCTCTCTCCTGGGTAACTAAACTCTTAACTAGTCTCTTAACTAGGCTCCTAACTAGTCCCCTTCAGTCACCTAACTAGTCTCTGTGCATGCACTCTTGCCTCCTCTCCCAATCCATCTTCTCAGTGTAGCCCCTCCCCACCTTGCTTCAATTCTTTTTTTTTTAATACATTTTCTTTTTTTTTAAATTAATTATTTATTTTTGGCTGTGTTGGGTCTTTGTTGCTGCGCATCGTCTTTGTTGCGGCGATCGGGGACTATTCTTTGTTGCGGTGCGCGGCCTTCTCATTGTAGTGGCTTCTGTTGTTGTGGAATACGGGCACTAGGCGTGCAGGCTTCAGTAGTTGTGGCACGTGGGCTCAGTAGTTGTGGCTTGTGGGCTCTAGAGCACAGGCTCAGTAGTTGTGGCGCATGGGCTTAGTTGCTCTGCGGCATGTGGGATCTTCCCGGACCAGGGCTCGAACCCGTGTCCCCTGCACTGGCAGGCGGATTCTTAACCACTGTGCCAGCAGGGAAGTCCCTTGCTTCACTTCTTGCCGTGCCTACCCAGTGCTCTAGGATTTTGGGACAAAAGCCAAAATTCTAGAATGGCCTCTGTATTAGTTTCCTGCCGATGCTGTAACAAAGTACAACCAACTAGGCAGCTTAGAACAACAAAAAGCTATTGCCTAACAGTTCTGGAGCCTAGAAGTCCAAAATCAAGGTGTCGGCAGGGCATCTTCCCTCTGAAAGCTGTAGGGGAGAATCCTTCCGTGCCTCTTCTGAGCCGGCCTTCAGTCCTTGGCATTCCTTGGTGCACAGCCGCATCACTCCAATCTCTGCCTCTGTCCTCTCATGGTTTTCCCTTTGTGTGTCTGTGTCTTAAGTGCCCACCTGGCTCCAGTGTGACCTCATCTTAACGAATTGCATCTGCAACAACCCTATTTCCAAACAAAGTCACATTCTGAGATGCTAGGGGCTAGGGTAGGACATCAGTACATTTTTTTGAGGGCACACATTTGAACCCATGACAGTCTTAGAGACCCTGCCAGGCCAGGCCCCTGCCTCCCTCTCTGGGCTTCTCTCTCACCACTTTGTCTTCTGGCTCCATCACACAGGCCTTTTTCCGATGCCCAGGTTGTCTCCTGCCAGAGAACCACTGCTCAGGTGTTCTGCTTTCCCCTGATTAGCATGCTCGCTCTTTCCCCTCTCCAATCTCCACTCCCATTTCACCTCCAGATTTAGACTACTCTGTCCCTCAGTAGACGCCTTTCTCAAATGCCCCAACCCAAGGACCAAGCCAAGTTTCTCAGATTATTGCCTAATTTCATAATACCACCCACTTCTCATTTGTCACACTTGCCACAGCTGCAGTTTCTCATTCGTCTGTTTGTTTGTCGAAGGTCGTCTGCTCCACAAAACTATCAGCGCTTGGAAGGCAGAGCTGGGCTACACCTTCTTATCCTCACCTCTTAGCACAGGACATAGTGCCTGGGGGTGTCCGACGCCATATTGGTGCATGGATGGGTGAATGTACTGATGGATGGTTGGACGTACTGATGGATGGATGGATGTACTGATGGATGAGTGAACGAATGAATGACACAGATTTTTCTGACATTCAGTTCATAAATATGAGCCATAGTTTTATAGATTTCCCTCTTCTAGACATTTCTTGTAAAAGGAATTATACAATAGGTGGTCCTTTATGACTGGCTTTTACACTTAGCATAATGTTTCCAAGTGCTATTGTAACATAAGTAGTACTTGATTCTTCTTTCTTTTCAACTAGTATTCTGTTATGTACATAGTTCCCATTTTATTTGTCCATCCATCAGTTTATGGACATTTGGCTTGTTTTCACTTTTTGCCTCTCATGAATAGCGCTGCTATGAACACCTGAGTACAGGTTTTTGGGTGGATATGTGTTTTCAGTTCTCTTGGGTGTATACCCAGGAGTGGAACTGGTGAGTCACATGGTAACTCTATATTTATTTAGTTTTAAAAATAAATTTATTTATTTTATTTTTGGCTGCATTGGGTCTTCGTTGCTGCGCGGGGGCTTTCTCTAGTTCTGGCGAGCGGGGGCTACTCTTCATTGCAGTGTACGGGCTTCTCATTGCAGTAGCTTCTCTTGTCATGGAGCACGGGCCCTAGGTACGGGGGCTTCAGTAGTTGTGGCTCTCGGGCTCTAGAGCGCAGGCTCAGTAGTTGTGGCGCAGGGGCTTAGCTACTCCGCAGCATGTGGGATCTTCCCAGACCAGGGCTCGAACCCGTGTCCCCTGCATTGGCAGGCAGATTCTTAACCACTACGCCACAAGGGAAGTCCTATATTTAATTTTTGAAGAGCTTCCAAACTGTTTTTCAGAATGGTTGCACCACTTAAAGTTCCCACTAGCAACACAGAAGGGTTCCTTTCCAATTTCTCCACATCCTCACCAACACTTGTTATTTCCATCTTTTATTTATTATAGCCATCCTAGTGGGTCTGGCTTATTTTATTTTATTTTTTTAAATTTGCTTTCCAACACACTGACAGATGGTCTTAATTTTTTGTGGTTCTCCACTTGAGATACTCATGAAAGCTACAGTACAGCTCCTCAGAAAAATGTACACATGCATATAAAAAAAGTGCCTATAATTTCAAAGATTTCGTAGACCTCTCCAGAAGTCATCTATTTACTATCTAGTGGGGGGGTATCTGTGGACCCCAGGTTAAGATCAAAAGATGCCAGTGGAAAAAAATGGCTGATTCAGTCACAGATATAGAGATAAGGAATGCTGAGGCCCAGTGCCTCCCTCAAGGTGACCCAGTTAGTCAAGAAGGCAGAAGAGAGGCCGAGCTGATGCACTCAGGCTCCAGAATCTTACTGTGGGTTCTTATCTAGGTACAAGCCTTAGCTGAATCATTTAACCTCATTGAAACTATTTGTAGATAAGTGTCCTCCTCTGTACAAGGAGGAAAACAGAACCTCCTTCAAGTTGGTATTGTTGAAAGGATTAAATGAAATAATGTGTGCTGTGTTTACATGAGGTGGCAGTCACCAATATTAGCATAGTGTAACCCCTTTCCCTAATGACCAGGGTTGTTGGCTTATAGCAGTAGCAGCCATAGGTCAAATTTATACATGTTTTCTTTGGCCCACAGAGTGTTTTTATAAATGGGAACATTACTTCTTATAAATGTGTATTTTATCTTCTACTGATAAATTAGAAGATCCAGCAACACTGGGATCATATATTCAAGCAGGTAGAGCCAAGAAGCAGCTGCCACTTTAGCGTTCTCCCGGTTACCGCAGTCACCAGCCCTCCCTACCGATCACACTTGGCCGGCTTCACCCGTATCTCAGCCTTGTTGGCAACAGAGTTTGTCAGGATCCCGGCAGGAAACAGTTAGCATCCTGAAATAGAGTAGCTATCCAAGGAGAGCTGAACAAAGGGAGGATTTCAAAGACATGAGCAGGGTTAAGAGAAAAGAACAAGACGTGGTGAACACCCTGAGGCTAGTAGCACAAGCCTGGAACTAAGGCTGCTCAAGGCCAGAAGAGGCAAAGGGAGCTTTTGGCTGCCAGAACCTGAGGGAAGTGTCAATAGGAGGAAGCCACCTGGTAAGTGCTATGGCCTCCAGTAGAGGGAAGCAGCCAGCCTGGGGCAGGGAGAGAATTAGGGAAAGAAACACCCCAACCTCACTTTCCCCCTTCCACCAATCTTCACAGGTGCCTTCCATTGGCCAAAACCAAGTAGGAACCAGAGAGCAGGGAAGTCTGTTAATTCAGTCCAGAAAAGGCACTCACAGGGTGGGGAGGGAAGGTTGAAGGGTAGATGGGGAGGGAAATGAAAAATATTTAACATATCATCTTTGATTTTTAAATTATTCCTCTAATTATTAGTTATTAATAACATCAAAAACCGCCCTCTTCACCACTTATATTTTAGATCCCAGTTCCTCTATGTTTTTAGACCCTTTTCACTCACCAGTGTAGAACTGGACACCTTTGTTTCTCCCCCCGTACTCCGAATGGAGTTGGATGATGTTTCTATCATCCACCCAACAATCATAATTATTGTCCAGATCGTCACTGCCCACTGGAGACAGGAACTGTCTTATTCATCTTGAAAATCCCAGAACCTACCACTCTGTCAGACATAGAATAACTATTAAAAACCCCGCGATTCTGGGTGGATTTCCATGGATTGTTTTAGTAATAAAGGGGACACCTGAAAAGTGAGGGTGGGAAAAAACGTCATCACCAACTATTCTCATCTACATCCTTATCTCAAAGAAGGGAACAATCATTCACCAGATCACAAAATAAAATAGTAACAGTAACAATAATGTTAACAAACATTTTTTGAGTACCTACTATACGTGCATTATCATATTTAAGTCTTTCAGCAATACCATAAGTCATGTAATAATATTATCCCTATTTTTCAGGGGAGGAAACTGAAGTATAGAGAGAGCAATTACCTAAGGTCAGTATTAGAGTCAGGACTGGCCATCAGATCTGGATGGACACAGTCTTCAATCATAAATACTGCCTCTTCATAGTTAAAATAGCCTCAACTTGCTATATCACATCGAGTATTTGTAAGTTGCACTATACATCTGTTATCAATACGTATCAGAATTTTGGTTATGCAGCAAGTAGAGACCCAATTTAAACAGTGGCTTAAGTACATATGGGGGTTGTTTCTTCCATATATTGATAACAAGAAGTTCAGGGGTCAGCTACTGCTGGCTTTGGTTCATTGGCTTAAGGCTGTAGAGGCTGAGCTTTCTGACATGTTCTTGGATTTGCCCTCTTAATGACAAAGTGGCCACTTTAGCTCCAGCAATCATTCCCCTGTTCTAGGCATGAAAAGAGAGAAAGGTAATAAAATGTGAAATAGCTTCTGCTAGTTAGATAAGGCCTCTTTACAGAGCGTTCCCAGATGCCTCATTTATATTTTCTGGTCTCACTTCAAGAATCACTCCTTTTGGCAAGAGAGACTAGGATATAGATATACTTAACAGGAGACATTGCTGGCCCCAACGGTATGGAGGTCCTGTTCTTAAAGAAGAGGGGGGAAATGAGTGGTGGAGAGGCAATTAGCATTTTCTGCCACACTTCAAGTATCTCTTTCTACCTTTCTATTCATATCTATATCTTTAAATATTTATGCTTTACTCCAGGGGTTGACAAACTAGGCTCACTGCCGGCTTTTGTAAATAAAGCTTTGTTGGGAAACAGGCACTCTCATTTGTTCATCTATTGTCTATGACGGCTGCTTTCACACCACAAAGGCAGAGTCTAGTAGTTGCAACAGAGGCCATCTGGCTCACAGAGCCTAAAATAGTTAATATCTAGCCCTTTACAGAAAAGGTTTGCCAATCCCTATTTTACAATCTCCCTTTTTATCTTTGGAAAAACACATTGTACGTCACCGTGACTCATTTGCTGAAATGAGAATAGGGCCAAATATGACGGGTGAGCCACTAAGCAGTCCCCTGTCATGATTTAAGGGTCGTCATTCCTGCTGTGGCTTCAATTAACAAACACCATTCAAGGAACATCTGAGACGAAGAGGCATTTCCACTGGCATCTGCTGCAAGGTCTGAGGAATCCGATGTTGTCTTCCAGCATCTCTCATGACAATGGCAATCACGTGCAGTAAAGAATGAACACTTTTCACCTCCAGATGCCCACAGACGTTCCCGGGGACTCAGACACGGGAACAATCTAAAATTATCCAGCTTTGTATGCTATGGAAATAGTCTCATTCAAAGGCAACTACGTATTTGTTGGGATAATTACAAGTTTGATAAGTGCAAATTATCTGAGGAATAATTTCTGTGAAGAATTATGCACAAGTCCTAGAGTACTGGTTAACGAACATTTTATAGCAAATTGCTATAGATGGAGACAAATCAAAAATATTTATGTACCTACAGGCACATAAAAATCTGCACGCCACTCTTTCATTCAGTTCTCAATACAGGGCAGACATATTTTTGCAATGGATTTGAACCTGAATAACTCATAGACCAAAGCCTTTCTGTTTGCCAGCTTACTGGCATTGTCATGTGGCTATACCATATACAGTGTATAGCTTGCTCAGCCTGATAGCTCTGAAATTGTGTTTCCTGACAGATTTGTAATTTGAGAGGAAATACACAACCAAATTTGTGATCAGACATTTCTAATATGTCACATTATCTTAAATTTATACAATTCAAATTTCTGTCATGTTTATCACACTGTATTTAATTTGAATTTATGGCTCCCACACAAATAGAGGATACAAATATCAGTCTGAAATGCTTTGGATCGCAATACCTGTCCATATACCACAGGATTTCTCAAACATGGCACTTTTGACATTTTGGGCTGGAAAAGTCTGTGTTGTAGGGGGCTGTTCTGTGCACTGAAGGATGATTAGCCTCATCCCTGGCTTCTACCCACTAGTTGCCTGTACTAAATCCCCCCTCCACCTATTGTGACAACCAGAGATGTCTCCAGACATTGTCAAATGTTTCCTAGGAGGCAACATCACCCCTGGTTGAGAATCAGAGCTATAGTATGTTCCAGAACATTTGTTTTGAACCCAGATCCAGATTCTCTACTATTTACTAGCTGTGGGAGCTTAAGCATAATTTAACCCCTGTTAAATCAGACCTTGGTTTTTCTCTCTGGAACATACACATAATAACAGTTTTATCTCGTAAGATGGTTGTAGAATGAAATGACAACACATGTAAAACAATAAATTCTCAAGGCATGGTGGCTATTCTAATTTTATTATCATTGCTAATTATCAATAATATATCTTCTGGTGTCAGAGTCCTCACTCTGGGCTTGGTAGAGTAGGCTTCTGAACAGCATAGACAATCACCCCGAGCTGGAACTGATGTAAAAAGCTCGTGAGCTGAAAAAGTCTGTCTTTCCAAATGAAACATTGGATTTCACAAGCCATCAAAAAGTTTTTAAGCACATTTTAGAAAGCTGTGAAGCAAAACGAGCTCTCTTCTTCTATTGGTGGACAGAGGAAAGGGCAGGGAGGCATCTTTCTTCAAGGCCAGATCAGCCTGGTGATGAAGGTAAGAGTTTTAAGGGAAACGCACACCTCCTGCTACAGCCCCTAGAATGACTGGTGAGTGTGCTGGTTTCTGCTGATGCCAGTATGGGGCTCTCCTAGAGCCTGGGAGGAATAAACGTGTTGGCTCTTGAAAGAACCAGGCAGATGGCTACCAACCCCAATTACTTTCATTTCTCAAGTGTGTAAACTCTACTGGTACAATTGTCTGCCTCTCCAGTTTCAGGAGGTTTTTATTGCCAGATTAGCTATTTGAAGCCTACCCTCTTGCCTCTGTTGTCCTGGAGAATGAACCCTTTCCTTGAACATGGCATTTCCCCCCAAAATGCTATCACTGAAGAATATGTTTTATCCCCTCTCAGGTCTTGGATGGGAACATTCGGCTGAGATTCGCTTTTCCTTTTCTCTAAAATATATGCATAACTCCTAGGAATGTATTCTTAAGATGTACTCCCACGCATGGTGAAATAGTGTACAACAGCGGTTCCCAAACTTTTCGGCACCAGGGACTGGTTTCGTGGAAGACAGTTTTTCCACCAACGGCAAGGGGTGGACGGGGGGGATGGACGGCGGTTCAGGCGATAATGCGAGTGATGGGGAGTGGCAGGTGAAGTTTCGCTCTTTTATTTATTTTTTATTTTTTTAAGTTTCGCTCTTTTGCCTGCTGCTCACCTGGTTCCTAACAGGCCGCTGAGCGGTGGTGTTCCACGGCCCAGGGGTTGGGGACCCCTGGTGTACAAGGCTATTTACTGCACACTGTTTGTCAGAGCAAAGGAGCGGAAATGATTTAAATTCTCACCCATGGGAGATAGGGTACACAAACTAATTAAATGGAATACTATGCAACAATAAAAAAGGATGAGGAAGAACATCACTGATATGAAGCAATCTCCAAAATACACTTTGAAATAAAAACAAACAATAATATACACAGCACAAAGATTGCTTGCATATTCATAGAATAACTCTGGAAAGATACGGGAGAAATTTGTAACATAGGTTTTTCTCCCAAGCAAGAACTGGGTCATTCGAAATTGGGTTAGAAGGAGATTCAACACCCTTTTGTACCTTATGTAACATGGCAATTACTGATTTTTTTAATAAATAGGGTATGTAAAAGGTTAAATAATATCTACCCCCAAAAATAAAATGTATAATTATCATAATATTGATGTATCTTGATGGAGGTTGGAAAACAGTCTAAACTGTACTGTTTTCTTTTTTTTCCCTCTTTGGTATTTTCATATAGAAATAATTTGAGATTTACAAAAGAGCTGCACAGACAGTACAAAGAGTTCCCATGTAGCCTTTACCCAACTTCCCCAACTATTAACGTCTTACAGATCATAGTTCACTTATTAAATGAAGAAATTTGACATTGATGCAATCCTCTTTACTAAACTACAGACTTTATTCCTATTGCACCAGCTTTTCTACTAAGGTCCTTCTTCTATTCCAGGATCTGATCCAGAACATCCCATTGCATAGTCTTCCTGTCTCCTTGGTCTCCTCCAATCAGTGATAGTTGAACCATAGTGTTTTAGCCCTGGCTCCACCCTCTGCCAATAGGAAGAGTTGGAAGAAAATGAAATGCCTTGATCTTGAAAGCATATAGGACACTGGTTTGTGCGTGGGCACAAGTGCAACAAGATGCCGTACATCTTCTATCAGAGCGCCTCTCTGGGACTGTGGACCTGCTGCTCTTTCTCCCTGAGGCAGGAGAAGAGTCTTCCCCAGATTCTTTGCACAGCCAGATCCTCCCCTGCATTTAGATCCCAACTTTGATTAAACTCAGAGATGCGGTCCAAAGCCTGT